>NW_028186524.1:138382-283574 GCF_003343005.1 Rhea americana
GCGAGGGGGGCGATGGCGAAAGCGGCTGGCGGAGGCCGGGGTCCGGGCCGCGGTCCTCGGCCTGCTGTAAAACGCCTCCACGCAGCTCCCACGCRGGAGCGACAGCTGCCAGCAGCGACGTTTCGGCCTTGGTAGCATCAAACGATGGAAACGGCCAAGAGTTTCCTCGAATCATCGGTGATGAGGTGG
The DNA here is from genome assembly GCF_003343005.1 of Rhea americana. Classification (NCBI taxonomy): domain Eukaryota; kingdom Metazoa; phylum Chordata; class Aves; order Rheiformes; family Rheidae; genus Rhea; species Rhea americana. Next base: position 138,572 of record NW_028186524.1, read on the forward strand.
CTCTCGAAAGCACTTGTCTTTTTCCAGTGGGATCCAGCACTTGGTGCTTTTTTSCTCCTTTGTCAAACATCTGTGCCTTGGCCTTGAGCGAAGCCGTTATAACAGGTTTCCTGGCAACTTCTAATAATTTCACCTGCTTCTGCAAGATAGCGAGTTATAYGAACTCTTACACTTCAGCTTTTCAAATCCTAAAATGCCTCACCACCCTCAGCTTASACCAGATCTCACTTTCACACTACATGTCTCGCTCAATGGACCATTAGGGAGCAGCTGGGTAGTGGCCAGCGAAGCACCAGCGGGTCACGTCGCTTCGGCTCCTTTTTCTAGATGCTGAATTGCATTAGGAGAGCTTGCAGTTTTACATACTTTTAGTTTTCCTYCTGAAGAATTGTGGCAGTCATCACAACTGCAAACAGGAGGAGGAACAGTATTTCGGTGCAGCTTTGAGGCATCTCGGGTGGATGGCTTATGGTTGGTGGGCTGATAAGGGTATGTTCTCCTAAATTACTTGAGTGTAAACAACATTAACTGTGGTGGCACTTGTGTAAGAAGAACCTACATCTCAGCATTTGCAAAGTGTTTAAATAGATGAAAGGTCCTGTTTAATTGAGGATGCTTTCTCTGCGATTAACGTAGCAAGAGAAAATGGGCACCTGCACAGCATACTAGCTTTTGATTGAGCCTGCTCATGTGTCAGAGCTGCCAAAGCAGGAACTCTTTCCCCCACATGCCTGTTCTTGCTCTGCTTACAAGTGCAGAGGAGACACAAAACCTAGTGACCTGATCATTTTTCTTCAGAATCTTTCAGGAAACAAGGACAGCTCAGAAAGGGAAAGGCGCAATGAAAGTATGCATTTTGTGCTTGCAGGTGAACCTGCCCTATGACTATTCCCTTTGCACACAGTAGATACAGCCAACCATCATCTAGAGAGCTTGGGCTATGTGGAATTTATAATGTGACTGTAATAGCAACCTACTTTTGCTTACTCACTTATGTTCRCATTGCCTTTCAAATAATAATGATATCAGTTTACAGATTGGCACAGAAGGATTAAAGGCTACTGATTTATTATCTTTCAGTAAAATACTATTTTTAGTTTCTAATTACTGATTAAGAACATCAGTGTGCAATCTTTCCAGCATCTTTCCCATACCATCACTGCTACATATTCATCTTGCTACAGTACACTAGGTTTGCAATCAGATAAACAGTAGCAATGTGGGCTCTCAAACTAAGCCAGCACCTGTTGACTCATTTTATTAGCTGCACTACATGCTCTTTGCATCTTGGAGTCATTAGTTTGATACATTAAATTCTACATCCTTCTTACACAAGATGTACACTGCTTTCTCCCTTTATCTTCCAGAAATGTTTGGTGTTTTATTTGAAACAACTTGCTCTGACCTGTGACACTTAAGGACTTCTGGAGTTCATTTCTGAATCCTCCAAAGAAAATAAATACCTTCTCTTCAAAGCTCTCTGTGTTTACCTATTTGACCCCACAAAGATTTAGTTTTTATTAGTTAAGCAAAATAACTGACTGAAAATGAATCTTACATAACAAATRCTAGGAAAGACAAAGAACTTTGAGACTACTTTCTTTTCTGACATTTAACTTTTTCCTCCTTGTGTCTATACATTTGCAAATGTAACTTTGCAAGACCTCAGATCAAGGATGTTCTGCTAGGATGCTGCTAGAAGTCGCAAGTCCTTGGAAGCCCACCCTAGGCAGTAACATCCCTATAGAARGAACCACCTTTGCAGGAGTGAGCTGGCTTGCATTTTGAGTATGGAAGGTGGCTTTGTAAAATGTCTGTCTTCTTGTTCTCCACCTACCAAKAGGGCCAAAACACACTGCTTTATCACTGTATTCTGGTAGCTTTCCCATGCTTGAGTTAAAGCTAAGACAGACTGAACTGATTTCTGATTCTTTTAGGCACCAATAATACAATTCTYCAAAAAGTCTTCTTTTTACCTCTAGGGCCTGTTGTCCACAGTATGTAGATGCACTGAACCCAACGGTCTACACACYGCCATTGGAGCTCAGTTGCACCTCTCTATTGACTACCCCATGTAAAGAGAGAACCTAGTTTTGCTTCCAGATCTCCAAGAAACCAAATTTACTTGAAGGTTGCCATCTTGAAAATGGGATCTTTTTCTCATGAAATATATGCTAGAAACAAACACAAAAGCAGAGGGTTTTTTTTTTTTTGGTTTTTAAGCCATACAAAAGAACTTAAAACTCCATCCTAACTGATCAGTTTAGGAAGATTCAAGGAACAAAAAGCTTTGCACCCAAAAGCAGCTTTGCAGCAGTTAAGTTGCTAGGAAGGTACATCAGTAATAATCCTATTTTAAGAACAAAATAGCTGAGAAACAGTTCAGTGACCCAAAGCCACACAGCAAGCCAGAATGTAGAGCTGARAACCCATGATTCCCCCCTTCCACTTCATTCACCAGAGAACGTTGCCCTTTCTAAAGAACAGGTTTGCAAGGAAACAAGTGTTTCCTTGCAAAAATTAGGGAGGAAAAGTTCTGGTTGGGATCCAGCTTAGGTTGCCCTATTTTTATTGAGTAAGAATTGATTTGTCAAGCCTGCTTTCCTGCTCGCAAGTTCTCACCATGTAGCATGTGCGTTATTCAGCCTCCTGTCCTTTGAAGATGCAGAAGAGTTGCCATTGAAGCCAACAATAGCTGAGTCTCTGCATCACTGGCAGGATGTTGCTGTAAAGGTTACAGAATTGACTTCTCAGTGACTAGCCCTAAGGCCAAGTGTACAGGAGAGCCGACCTTGGGAAATTTCTCTCATCCTGTTTGCAGTCACACAGAACTATTTGCCAAATCTCCTAATACAAAAATATTTCACGTCATGGATTGACAAAGTTCCTTTCTTACCCTTCCTTCTGTCCACACCAAATCTGGTAAGTGATTACTCCCCTCTCAATAAAAGAGGGCTCAGAGGATGAAGATCCGGTCACTTTACGTGCCAATGAAAGAAGTCCCAGATTTTTGCTGTTGAAACAGGAAACCTTGTCAGATCCTTTTGGACAGTGCTATTGTTGCATTAGCAAATACAACCTCTGCTCAAGGTGAAAATACCAGAGGACATCTGTCTGCCGCATGGAGTCCAAAAAAGTAGAGATGAAGGATGCAAAAGAAATCACTGCTGTTCATGGCCTACTGCAATACTGCTTCTTTGTATCTTCAGTTGTCCAGTTTCTAGTTTTGTCCTCTTTGCATTTCTGAATGTCACTGAAGGGAATGCAATACTCAATTTCCATTCCTTATTAGAACGTAAGTGTTTTGATTCAGCATCACACTTTTCAACTCAAGATGTTACTAGATTTTTGGTTTTGAGGCAAATATACATCCAACCTCGTATGGTATAACCACCTTCAGATCCCTCCAGCCTCCTCCTCCTCCACTGCCCCCTCCACTGTTTTTTTCCTACAGCTTCTCACAACCCACTTAAGCAAATCCCACAGTTGGTTTGCACAACTTACTCCTCTGCTGCCAGGCACGCTGTTCTCTATCAACAGCCACGGGCAAGCTAGCAGCTGCAGCAGCAGTCACACTCACTACATAGTATGGGCATGGCATGCCCCAGGCCACCAACTGGCTACACCAGTTCTAATCTGCAGTATACCTTTTATTTACTAATGCACGTTTTTGCTAATCCAGAATCTAATTTTGAGGGACCACCTTCTGGGCAGCACAGCACAGTTTAGCAAACCATAACCATATGCGCCACACTGCTTTATCTCAGTTTTTGCATTTTGGACAACACAGAACTTCTAGTTACCATTCTGATAACCAGTTTGTTTTGTAGCTAGGAGACACACCCAAGTGCTTTGTAAATGTTACAAGTCAGGCGTATCTAATCCATTATTCACTAACTGCTGCCGCTTCCCACTTCATCTACTAGGAGGCAGTGTTCATGACAGAAATGTCACAGTGGTCTCATGTGACAGGTGGTGTTGACTTAGCTACGTCAGTTTTTAATGTCACTCTTGTTCCGTGGAAACACATGATGTGTGCAGAACAAGCCTCAGCAATGTGGTAGATCCTGATCACAAGAACAATGAGTTAATCTTGCATTGAGCTGTAGGGCTCTGAAACAGTAGCAGCACACTACAGTAGAGCAAGACATTTGATTACTGTTTTCTAATCCTAACTGCTGTATTTTCACGGTTGAAACAGACTTTTAAAAATGTTACTGGCACTTCTTTCATGCTTGTAACTACTAGTCTTAAGATGTTGATTTTTGAGGTATCATTTCAATTTTATAGCAGAGGTAAAGAGAACAAAAGTGACTTGCCCAGTATCACATGGTGAGCAAAGATTCAGGAACAGAACCTTGGTCTGTCACTCCACGGCTTTCACTCTTTTACAAGGACACCCAGTTGGCAGAACAGCTACCAGTTTTGGAAGGCTGCTCACAGCCTATTAAACCTAATGTACAGTGGCTGTGCTAGATAAAGCCAAGGCAACATATGCCCAAAACAAGCCTAAATATTCACTACCCAGCCATAAGAAAACCATGGTATGCAATGTTCTGCTCCTACCATTCCTGCATCCTTACTGACAGCCTATATATTCTAAAAATCCTTCTAAAGCAGATCTAGCTGCATTTGAGGATACAGCTCAAAAATTAAATATTATATAGAGAGTCTGTCGCCAAGAATGTTTGCCAGAAAAGCTTAGACTGATCCATAGTTTCCGTTGCTGCCAGGCTAAAAAACTGCTGCATTTACTAACTTGACATGACCCAAGTTTCCAAAAGACTTTTTTTGTTGTTGTTACTTACTGTCTGGAAGTAGGTAGTCTGCCAAGAAGCCAACCAAGGCCCAGCCCTAAGCCTGATAAACATCTCTGCATTTGGATTTCCCAAGCTTTTGAGAAAGTTAAGCAATTCTCACTTCACAATGTTTGCAACTTTCAGAAAATCATTTCTATATATAACAGTATTTTGTGAAGAGAAGCCCATCACAGCACTATGCTACTAAACAGAACTGCAGGCTGAAGCAGCAGATCATACAACCACCACTGATACATTAGTCAAAAATAAAAGCTGTCACTCCATCTAGGAAAAGTCACAGTCTTGCCTGATTGTTTACCCTAAATACTACTGGCAGAGATCTTCAAAGTGTTCTTGAATTACTATAACTACTAAATGAACACAAGAAAAGCAAAGATTTCAACTGCTAATTGACAAAGCAGTCATTGTGTGCAGGGAGATTGCTGGCCACTGAGGCAATTAATCCATTTGTTTTGCCAGTTCAGAAGGTAACATTCTTCCACTGGGTCAGAGGCAAATAGAATCTCAGTTGCACTGCTTGAGGTACTATGCTTAACAGTCAAGCTAGATATCATAAAAGTAGTTACAGCATTCAATTTCAGTTCTGTCAGTTTACTCTTCAAAATAACAAACACTCATGAAATGTCAATGGTCAAAAGTTAAATAGGATTTGGTTCTGAAATGATTTCTTAACAGGCTTCTTTGTAAAAGGACTGCTGTTGACTTGGATGGCTGAATGTTTGTTTGGGGACAAGCTATTACTGGTAGTTCCAGGTCTTTCTAATTGAATTCCTAAGTGACAAAATGTTATTGCCAACACATGGCTGATTGCAGGAAAGTTTAAGCTGAGTTTTGCTATGATGCATCAAGTCTTCTGCAAGCTGGAAAAAAAAAAGAGTTTGTTTCAAGTAATAAGGAGAAAAATGTTGTAGACAACGATGTAGCATTAATGTTATGTTATTCTAACAACACTAAAAAAAGTACTAAATTTGACCTTTGTTCTAAAAGAAGAGCTCAGCACTGCAACAATCAGAATTAGAAAATAATGTTGTGACCCATCATTCACTAATGAAACATAGTAAAGATTCAGACATTACAGTTTAAGAAAAATCTCTGGGAGAAGTAGAAACCTCCATAAATTATTAATTACTACAACTACAAATTTCCGTAAGAGTTTAGCATAAGAGGTTGCTCAAACTATATATTGCACAGATGAGTAGCTAGAAGAAGCAAAAGCTGTACCTCGTAGCATAATCGCTTATTCGATAACGCATAAACGACTGCTGTACTAACCTGTGTACACATTCAGTTAAATAATAAAAAAAATACTTTGTATAAAAACCTTAGCATCTACAACAACATGGYTGCTTTTGTAAGAACAAAGAGTAATTCTGAAATATTCAATTCTGTGTTGAAYCAGTCATAGGAACTTCATTGTTGTGACAAACAGCACTTTTCCTCCTCTTTAATTCAAAGCTGCTTTAAAAGGTCTAAAATACTCCATCTAGTGGTTCAAAGCAGCAATAGAAATGCCAAATACTTCGGAATCATCTTTTGCTCTTCACATCTCAGTATGTTAAACACTGTACGTATTTAAGTACCAACACTTGAATAACACTCCCAGAAATTATAGCCCACAAGGTATAATGTTTTGCTTCTAGCTTATCACAAACACTTGAAAACGGCTCTCACAGTCATGATAAATCTTGCTTTACTTAGAGCCCTTGTTTTTCCAGTGGTTAACTGTTTTTTAAAAAGTATTCATTCTGATTGATTTAATCTCACTTTATGGCAGTGATCTCTTAGAAATACAATTTTGACACAACTAGTCTTGACCAGAACAGTTTGTCTCAAAAAGTAATAGCTAAATATTTATTTGTATCTTGAAGACACCAGCTTCCTCGCCCCTGTTTTACAATGAAATAATATTCACACAGGCAGGATCTGTACCATATGGAGAGTGTTCTGTGTACAGCTCCACAGTGCAAGGGTCAGAGCCTATTCTTGATATAAGAGCATTAATATAACAGACAGTGACTCACTGAGAACATTTGTGCATACAAAAAGGGAAGCGAAAACTTCATGTGGCTTCTGCCCTTCCGTAGTAACTAAACCAAAGATAACTGCAATGACAAACATCCACCTGGGAAGAAGGCAAGCCTGAGATTAGTTGTACCTGCCACCATTCTCTGAATCTCAGCCAGGCCAGCAACTCAATGGCAATGTTCTCTTCCCACACCCTACAGCGGTATACACACACCACCTTTGTAATTAAGTATCGTATTTGCAGCATGGCCCTGGTTCAGTACAGGAGAACTGCAAACACAGGAAAAAAATCGAATGACTTCAACTGACTTATTAAAATTTGTACTGGGTAAACTCCTTTTAGAGGAGTCACAGTGTTTGACACAACTCCATCAACAACACAGAGAACAGCACCTATCTAAGGGACTTTGTTTCAGGAGCTCAGTGTAACCTGTCATCTTTATCTCAGTTCTTTTCTCAAGAAATAGGCAACAATATTAACTAAGTAAAAGAAATAACCAAATATCCAAGCACAGCATATCTTCCCTGTGAAATCACTCACTGAATCCAGTGACGGCACAAGAAAGAGATGCAAGGGTAGTCCTTGGATGAACTCTTTTGGGACATGATAGGTGGCAGACTGTCAATAATCAACTTCATTGCAACGTAGCATGTATCATACCAGGCGAACTTTCCAACTGTCACTTCTGGCAGTTGTAGAAAATCATCTTAGTTTGGGGAAAATTCTGATGAACAGGATCATACTGATGAATATAAAACAAACTACAATTAACATTATCCAAAGTAGCCAGTTGACTGATTTCTTTGCATGTTGTTCAAGGCGGTCAGATTCATCCTTAAGCTTCTCAAAGTTCTGGTCTGCCATTCTGAGRGAATGTGATAAAGTCTGGGGAATAAAGAGAACAAATGGTGCATCAGTAGACATACAAGGAGAAGAAAATGCACTAAGGCTGTCCAGCAGTAAGGTCAAGTGCTGCTGACAACCTGAACACTGAGAGTTCTCTTTTCAGTGGAGACAACTGCACTACTTGTGACTGAGTTCTAAAAACAAGGTCCTTGCAAATGGGTTTAGAACTTCATTTTTAAAAAGGTGTAATTTTCAAAGTGAAGTACCAGCAGTTCCACAAATACAGTAACTTTTAGAGAAACTTACCAGCTCCTGAAGTCATACCCCTTTCAACTTCACTCAGATTTGAAAGTTCTGACCACTCATTTTTTGCAAYAGAGGAAAAGTTCAACTGTCCTATAGAAGGTAGACATTTACTGCCTGCAACGTTCCCTACTCTGCTCCCATCTAGAAGCAAATTACGTGCACTGTAATTAATATATCAGCACTTCAGTATCATAGGTCACTAAACTGGAAGTCTATTACTATAACGTGCACTACCTGGTTATCCTGTTTTATCACGTTCTGTGCAGCCAGAGTGTTGTTTTTCAGACTGCGAGCCAAACTTAGCATTTCTTCAGCTAATTTCTCCTGCATATCCTGATGGCGTTGCAACACAGCATCTAGCTCAACTGCAGACTGCTTCTCATCAGATGCAAGGCCTCTGCAAGAACAGAAGGGAAAAAGTGGGAGATTTATACTTCTTGGTGAGCTGTTCTCCCAAAGTTTCCCCAGACTGTACATCTCTTGACAAGGCAAAAAGAACAGTTAAGTCAGCTAAAGTCATTTATAGTTATGTTTCTACAAGCAGGCACTAGATTTCACCCAAATTGAAGTATACCAATGATTAAAAGAGCTTTGAGAAAGCAGTTTCCAAAGCATGAATCATCAGAATGTGAAACTTTGACTTACTTCCGCTTCCTTACATTCAACTCCTCAGAATCTGAGGGAAAGAAAAGAAAGTTTGATACGTATTAGAGCAAATTATAAATTCCCACGCATTCACAAGTTGAAGAAACAAGTCTTCTGTAAGGGATTTCTAGATGTCCAAATATTTATTCCTGCTTGACCCTTTACATCATCAAATGCCTATCTGCTTTCCCTAGGGAAAAAACAATACATAACATGGTAAGTATAGTTGAGAGAGGAAAAAAAAAACATCAAAAAAAAACTCCACATAGATGAATCACATCCCTGAGGGTATGGTTTAAGCTTGTGTGCCCTGGTGTTCTCTTTCAGGACRCATTAGGCTAGCCTAATTCCAGTCACTTTAATAGTAGCTATGGAAACAGTAAATTAATTCCTACAGCTTCCCTGCATGAATAACATGGCTGTCTATTTAAGAGAAATTGATTATCTGATTTGGTCCGAGCAGAAAGAATAGGAGCAATAATGAACTTAAATTGTCCTGGCTAGTTCTATTATTAGAATGTCTGCTTCTGTATGGATTCTAGCAAAATGGGTTCCTGCAAAACCCTGCTGCTGTACTGATAACAGTACTTGTGCTTTCAAGTACTTTAGCGTGTTTTATTTGCTACCTTGGAAATAAGAGTTCCAACACTGTGAACTGCTAACTTAAGATATACTTTGTCTAACTCTGATCTTCCTCTCTTCCTCTCCTTGCAAGATTCAGGTCATCTAAACTGAGAAAAAAACAACAGCTTACACTTACCATTAATAGCTAAGGGATCCTGGGGAGGCAGAAAGAGAAAAGAACAGAAGATTACACAAGGCTATTGAAAAGGCGCATACAGTATGATCAAAGACAGTCTCCCAGTCCCAGAACAGTCCCTGTGCCTGGTACCTAGCCAAACCAAAAAGACTCCCTACCCCGCCTGACACATCCAAGGCACAGCTACCAAAGGCAGCTGAATGACACAAAAGAAAATCTATRAACTAGCAATAAAGAAAGAGCAGCACCAGAACATACTGTACCAAGCAGCTCACTCCTCATCTTCCCTGTGCAACGAGCCTTTGTCTGCAGATGAACTGTTTTGGTGGCTGGAGTTCTCTCTTTGATTGTTGTAGGGGTACGTCCTGGAGCCAAGAACTGATTAGCCAGGGCCTTTTCAGTGGATGATGACTAAAAGCAGGAAAAAGCAAGAAACTCATGAACATCACAATCAGCAGAGTGAGATCACCTAGATGTGTGACCAACAAGGATTCAAGAAGTACTTCCATAGCTGCTTCCTGCAAAACAGTGATGCAAGTCTGGACAACAGCTCTGACTGTATCCAGAATAAGTACAGCACAGATTAGTGGCCTTTCCTTTCATAGCTCTCCAGATGCACATGGGGCCATACAAAAAACAYGTTAAACCAAACAGACAATGCCTGCCACTATACCTCACACCACAAAAGTAAGGATAGAAACAAGACAGAGTCTAATATATTTTTGAAAAGGAGTTCTGAATTTCATACAGTACTTAAAAAAAATACATAAAATTCAATGTATTTATTCATGTTTTTACAAATTGTCTATTAAGACTATAACAAGTGTTATTTTAGGAGAAGATAAAGACATAGAAACAAGGCAATATGATACATGTAAGCAGCGAGTACTTCTTAGCATCTTTTCAAGCTGAAATAATATGCCTTACCAATTTTTCAGCTTCTAAAAGTCCCTTTAGGAAGTCCACTTTGCGAGAGTATTCATTCAGCAGTTCTGGGGCAGGCTTGCTGCAAGAATTGGGGAGAGAGAAAAAAAAAAGTGAAAACCAGAAAGTGTCAGCATTTTTTATCGTTTCTTCTGAAAGTTTCCTAAGCATCTTCTAGGATGAAGGYGCGAGCTAAGCAGGCCCTCGACGCTGGGCCCCGCAAGGGGCCTTGGCGCAGCGCCGCGGGCAGCGGCAGCTTGGGGCGCAGCGCCCGCAAGGAGAAGCGCTCCCGTGACTGCGAGGGGCTGCCCGGCAGCCTCGCTTCTCCCTCGCCGAGGCTCAGGGCCAGAGCGAAGCGCGAGCGCTGCCGCACTGCGGGGAGACCAAGGCGAGCACCGAGGACCCTCGTCGGCCCCGGAGGGTTTCGCTTGGGCAGCGTCTCACCTGGACTGCTTCTTCAGCTCGCGCAGCATGTCCTCCAGGGCCGCCACGTACTGTGCAGCGAGGGAAAAAAAAAAAAAAAAAAAAAAAAAAAAAAACAGACTTGAGGAGCAGCGTTAAGGAGAGACGCGACGCCAGGGCCTCGCAGGCCAGTCAGCGCTTCAGCGACGCGGAGCTTTCCCTGAGGGGCCGAATGGCGCCGCTCGGCCCGGCCCGGCGCCCCCGGCGGGGCTCGCCCCGCAGCGCCGGCCGGGCGACTCACCTTCTCCAGCCGCCACTCGTCGGGGTCCCGCCGCTCGGCCGCCAGCGCCTCGCACCGGCTCAGCAGCCGCATCAGGTTCAGCTCCAGCCGCGTCGCCGCCATGGCCGCCGCTCGCCGCCGGAAGGCGCCTGCAGCGCCGCTTCCGGGGCGGCGGGCGCCATCTTGGGGCGGGGCGCGGGGGCGTGTGGAGAGGCAGCGAGCGGCCTCCCCCGCCCTGCGCCCGGGGCGTTTTACTGAAAAACCGCAAGTGTGAAGGGGGGAACAAAAGAAAAAAAGGAAAAAAAAAAAAAAAGAAAAAAAGGGAGTTTGGAAAAGAGCGAGGCGCTGCTAGGAGCCCCTGCGGCTGGCGCAGGCACAGCGGCGGCCGTGACTAAGGCTCCTGCGGGCACTGATGCTGCACCTTCACCTGTTTGTAATTACAGACTTGAGTGATTTAGGCCAATTTCTGCTCAGGGTTTGGGCACGGCTGGCTGTTTTGAGGCATTTTACGTGTTGCTGTGCCTCAGAGTGGCAAAGATGCACGATTCCTAAGCATTTGGTTCCCTAGAAAAGGCAGACACTGGCAATAGGACACAGATAACCTAACGCATGTATTTTTAAAAAGTGCAATGTATTAATAAACGTTTTTAGCTATTTTGGTCTCGGTTAAGGCTATTACAACAATAACAGTTCTGTAAACCACACAAAGATGTGATAAAAACATTAAAAAAAATTAAGGCAATGCACATTGACCCAAATTCACCACTGGTCCTATTAGAGTCCACTGTAAGGCAAATACAAAAAGGCACCGCAGCAGAATTGGGGCCATTAATATCTTCCTGTACACACAACCCACGTGTTTTACTCAATGTAGATTTACGTTCTACTTTCTTTGTAGGATTTTAATTTAAAGTGAGGAATATTATTTGTTTTAAACAACCTTGTTTAACCCTTACAGTACTGTACGTTTTCAGACTGCCTCCCTAGCAGCCATTTAAAAGAACACAAACAAGTTCACAGCCTTCAAAGGGTTAAAGCCAAAGCTGCAGTCAGCTTCAAAAAGAATCCAGACAGCTTAAATATTTCACTTCTCTGTACAGGGAATGTGAGAGTATGGGTCCGAAAACCTTCGTTTTACTTTTGCTGTTGGTTCATAGTCGTCCAAGAGTTCCTGAGTGTGGGCCATTGCAGATCCTTGTGCAATGTACACAGAGTGGATTTTATCAGTTCGCCTTGCTGGCTGCTCCCTTCGTCTCACAATTATTTGAGACTCTTCATTAGCTGAACTCCCGCCTTGGGATTCTGTACATTTGAAAATCCCAGGMGGAAGTTTTATATTTGCTATTGGCATCACTGGAGTTCGACGGGGCACTTTAATCTTGGCCAGTGTTAAAGATGATCTGCGTCTTGAAGCCAGGGATGCAAGGGAAGAATTTGAGCAGGCTTGCGAAAGAGAAGGCACTCTGCAAGTGTCTTTGGCAGGCATACTGGAGCTCCGAGCATGGCAGCGTAATCCAGAAAAAGCAATTCCTTTAAAGAAAAAAAGGTACTTAGATGCTAAAGGCATGCTTAAGAAAAAGAGACTTGACACAAGCAACTGTGACCAGATAGTTTATGGTCACCTGCCTGTATGCAGTAAGATACATAGAATAAAAAAAAAMCAAAAGTACACACTACCTTAATACTGACCTTCGGTATCCATCCGTCCTGTTCTATCATCTAGCAGGCTCTCTGTGCTTGCCGAGGTCTCGGAGTCTACATTTTCCTCATCAGAGCCTCTCTGATCGAGCTCAGGTAATCGATAGGTTATATCTTCCCTATATCAAAATACAGATTGTAGCACTCCAGGAGACAATGTCTCAGATATAAGCAACTTTAAGCAGCACAGATTTTAGAAGTAAATTTTCCTGCATCTAGTCATTGAGTAATAAGTCTCATGGCATTTTCTTTTGTCCAGTCCTTTACATTTTCCTTTCCACCCGTCATGAAAGTCTATAGAATGTAATTAACTAGATCATTTTGGACAAAAAAAGTATACTGCTTTACCTTGTATTACCTGCATTGTATTACCTGCATTGTATTACCTGCATTGTATTACCTGCAAAGGCAAAGGACATGAGGTAGAGAGTAAAAGGTTTTCAAAGCTGTGACTTACTTTTCTTCTTTTATTGACTGTATGCGATCAATGAGAATCTCCTTTTCCCGGTTATCAGCTTCAGAAACTTCCTCCTCTTCATGCAGTGAGCCTAGTTCTGAGTTATTGCTGACATCTCCTTTAGCCTGTGTGCTTTTATTCTACAAGATAAATTTGTGTGTTGCACGCTACAGTCATAGAAAGCTATACAAGTCTGGATTGTTTGCTAGTGACAAGGTGAAAGAAATGAATAGGCCAAATGAAGGGCTGATGGTGTTGATGAAGAGCTGTTAGTTATCCATACCACTGTTTCAAAAGGTAGACAGAAAAAATTATATTCACCCAATTTCTGGGGGTTTATTTTATTTATTTATTTATTTAAGTGTAGTAACTTGATTTGCTAGCCTCTGTTTAGTTTTAGTAGTTACTTATAAGTAACATTATTATATTTAATACAAGTTAAGTTCAGAATGTCTATAAAATACCAAAGTCAGGACAGAACACGTCAGCAGCACTACATGCAGTTTGGGGAGAAGTTGCACCAATACATGCAATCTGAATTGTTCAAAACAATGTTTTAAACCAAGTTACAAAATGTGTAGCAGTTTTTTTAGTCATGCAGTAGTACTGTAAAAGAAAGAATCATGCACCCTGAACACAGGCAGCGTACATACCAGCATCCCCTCATAAGGGGAAGAAAACCCAAGTTTTACAGGCCAGAGCTAGAGAGAGATGAAGACCAAGTTCACTACAACATGACTTCTGATCAGTTTGTTTTTAAATCAGTACATTAAAAAAAAAAAAAAAAAAAGCAGCATATTCACCCTAATAGAACACAGAATATTTCTGTCCACCATCTATCTCTGAAGCGAAGGAACTCCTTTGCCATGTAATAGGCTCAGCAATCTTAATTCTACTAATGGAGTTGTAAAGGAATAGATTTATACCGCTATAGGAGAGGATACTCCCCCCACCTTCATTTAGCAAACAGAATCCTGTACAGCTGTGCATTTAGCTCTTTACCTACAGCTTTGGGCAAGTGCAAATCCTTTTTCTCATTATCCCATCACTGATCTTTGACTTACTGAATGGGATCGTTAGGGTAACCAAGCAGCACATCCCCTCCCAAGRACTTGGTGGAATGCTTTCTCCTGGATGGTGTGGTTCTGTGGCTTATTTCAACACTYACCGTATTCTGCCGGAGCAATGAGAGTCGTCGAAAAGCAATGCTCTCGGCTGCCTCCAGCTGATTTATTTCATCCATTTTTATCTTGTACTTCCTTATCTGTTCTTTTATCAGCATCTCTACACACCTGGGCAAAAGGCCAAGAGTTTAACAAGCAGCCTTGCACTATATGAGCTCTRTGAATAACCATGGTGGGATGGGATGCCTCATCAGTGCATGGAGATACCAAATTCTGCTCTTTAATGTATCTGACTTGGGGATGTTTGACACACATACGTGGACAGCCCGCAATAAAAGTCTCCCAGTGCATGCTTTACAGGGGTAGCACTGCATGGTAACACCAAGGCAAGCAAACAGGACACAAACTGTTACAGCTAATGGCACACATCCTTCTCATTCAAGATAACCAGAGCTTCTCACATAACACTGGTAAGCAAACAGACATCATGGCTGCTAACTACTGCTGCTCCTCTACCTTTCTTCTGTGTGCTGGGACATGCTGGTGGATAGGGAATGATCTTGCAACTGCTCTTTTCCACCTCTGTGAAAAAAGCTGTCATTTTTCAAATTGTTTTCATTGAAGGCAGGTGTAAGGACAGCCATGCAGTACAGATGGCGAGGAGCTTTCAAAGAGAGCCAGAGCTGCTGCAGGGTCAGGAGGACAGAAAGGATGAAGGGCAGAACCTTCAATTCAAGGAGCATCTCAGAAGGAATGATTCAGAGGTTTCCAAGTATGTAGGAGACAGTTTATTTCTATATCCTGCTGTTTAATTATGACTTACAGTTTAGCAAAATATACAATTGGCATTTAACCCCCTAGAAAAGGTTATTCTCTGCCTAGCTATAATATAAATCTGCTATAAGACTTATAAATTGTAGAATTTATATGGAAAGATTATTGTAACATTTCCTGACATGAATATTTGATACAAATATTGAATATGAAACTTAAGACCAAATCATAGAATCTCATTTTCCTGGTCAAAGTTAGAAAACTTATGCCACTCACACACTAATCCCCAACACATCAAGATAAACAAGCATTATCTTATTGTATACAGCATATACTTGAGACAGGTGAAAGGACTCAGAAAAAGGCATATAAATCGGCAGCACTAGCAGAGCCATAATTTAGCACTCAATGCTCAGTTTCTCAGTCTGATATGCATAAAGCCATAATAAATGCAGGTGCTAGTATTGGCCTTCCACTGTATTTTAAAGCACTACTTTGCAGCAAATTGCTAAAACTTACATAGTTGTTTTTGAAACATCCTTCATGCTGGTCAAAGGATCAGAGGTATCGGGACAACGCAAGAGGCATGGAGCAAAAACAATGGCCAGGGCATTGGGTGACATACGGTTGACATCTTCTATCAAAGCCACTCTGAAATTCAATGTGTAGAGCAAAAAAGATTTTTAAGTGCACCTTGCACATAAGCAATCTGATCAAACTCTGCCAAAGAGTTCCACAAGTAGACCCTTAAGGTACTGAAGTCCGTTCAACAGTTCAGGGAACTGTTTTAAAATGAATTTCACACTCACTAAACAGGTAAAGTTTCATGCATCAGAAAAAGGAACATGAAGCCACCCAGGCTGAGCTACTTTGATAGTCTGGCAAATCTTGCTAGCAATTTAGTTCCTTCTTTTTCAAAATCACTTTTACTTGTGTTTACAGGGCCACTCAAACTTTTTGAGTTCCTTAGATGAAATCAGCCCTTTTACTTGTACCCATTTATCCCTGCTCCTAAAACTAGCACATGTGCAAGCATTTAAAATCCTTATGCAGTCCACACCAAATATACTAACACCCTTGGTGCACTATGTATCCATCCATGTACAGACCACTCACCAATTCTACGAGATCTAACTTGTTTTCAAAATTTTCTTATCTGATTTGCTAGAAATAGACCAGCTGGTAGAAGTAAGCATACATTATTTTTAAACACAATTATCAACTTCAGTTCTTTCATTTCTAAACCAGTAACACCAACCCTAAACTAACATTCAGGAGAGCGTTCAAGCTTTTAGAAAGCTTCTAGGAGGGAATCAAAGAAGTCTCACACACATGTGCATGCACAAAAATAAAAGGGCCAAAAAACAAAATCCATCCAAAACCCCCATAACACTAAAGAATGGATCTCAAGCAGGAAACTGCCAAAAAGAAAAGCTCATTACTTGACCAGATGGAAGATGAGTCTCTCCAGGGTATTATGATTTGCTTGTGGAAGCTGTTCTAGGACACTATAAATGGCACAGAGTTGCTCCTGTTTTTCTGGTAGTTCTGCACAAAGGGAAAAAAAAAAAACCCACAAGATCATAACTGCTGTGCAACACCAGTGCAAAATAGCCAAGCACCTTCTGAAGTTGTCTTAAAATGAACGTGGTTAAGAGATTACTTTGCCAGAAGCTACCACCTTCACTTCATTTACCAATAGTTATGACTGGATGTTACAGTACCCCAGATGGCACTGCAATTTTCGTACTCTTTCAGATACTGCTGTTAGTAAGCACCAAGTGAGACACCAAGCTCTCCAATGGTATTTAAAATGCCTAACTCCCATTGAAATTAAATGAATCTTAAGGAAGTTTGAACTACGTGGATGCCTCAACCTGGTCCAGAACATGAAGGAAAAGAAAAAGCCATCATGAAGGAAAACCCATTCATATGCTTGCTGCTTTTAAAAAGGGCAATATTGTATAGTGATATTATGCTACAGAAAATGAATTCTGAAATGAGAATAGGGTAGAGGAAAAATTCTCTGGAAAATGTTTTATGTCAAAATTTTAGAATCATTGCTGTAACTGGAAGGAAGATGTTCAGCCAACTTGAGCATCTCAGGTTCTTTTCTCAAGTGAAAAAAATTTTAAAAACAAACAAAAACATCACTCCAAACATTTCTAAAACCTACCTACAGCTCGGAGAAAATCATTGTACTGTGCAGATGTCATTAATGGATCTGGTAATTCTCGTAGCCATTGCTTCAGGATCCCAGTAATAGTGTGAATAGGATAATTCTCCAGTTTCACTGAATTTGGATCTGAAAAAAAGATGTTTCATCTGAAACAGCTCATTCCTTTGATGCATACTACAGGATCCCAGAGAAGCAATCCCAGGTACATTAAATTCTTTTGCCTCTACTCACAGAATCCAAATAGTAACTCAGAGGGAAAAAAGAGAGAGAGAGAGAGAGAGAGAGAGAGAAAGAGAGAAAGAGGAAAATCTGCCAACAAGCCTTTATCAGCTAAGTAGCTTTTGCCAGCCAATATACACTAATACAAGACTGCACAATGAAAACAAGCCCACCAAAAAGCCGTTTTGAAAATATTAAAAAGTGGCAGATGCTTTCAGAATGGAAGAGAAGAGCAAGAAAAATTGATACACAGGGGAGTCAGAAGGGTGGACAACTCTGACCTGCTTGCAGCAACTGTTTCAGTTCCTTCATGCGATTTGCTGATCCTGATTTCCTGTAAATGCCTTCTGTGTAGAGGCCATGCATCTCCACATACTCCAGCAGCTTCTCCATGACAATGGGAACTGAATTTCTCTCACTGGTCAGAGAACTCACACATACTCCAAAGTGACGTGGTTCCACATCCTGTTCATTCTGGAATTGATGCAGGTCAGGCACTGTGAGTATCTGTTCCCAAGCTAGAATATTCAGTTGTGTTTCATGCTACAATTGACTTATATTTCCAGAAACAAAAGCTGAATGTTTTATTCTAGCTTGTTACAAGCCTATGATCATAAGGCAAACCCCCAAAGCTGCAGCAGTATGTTTAATTTGCAGAACATTAGATGTTTTCTTTAACAATTTGTCCAACACAGCACATGTGCTCTAAAAGAGGAGTTCCTAAATGGTCTTGAGTTATCATCTTTTAGAAAAAATCGGCTGTTTCTGCAGCTGCAGGGCCTTGCTCTGTGCCTGACAATATCCAGGCAGAGAAGAGAACTTAACTCTTTAAGCAACATTTAGTCAGTGCCTGGACAGCTGCTGTTCCTTTGTTGAGCAAAAACGATTGTATTTTACATGCACCACCTGTGGTATCAGAGCATASGATCCTAGATCTGTAATTGGAACTCTTACCTTTTTTCCACAGGATGTGCAGCTGCTCTGGATTTTGGACATGCATTTCTTGTGACAAGTCAACTTGCAGACTAGAGAGAAACAATTGTTACAACAGTTCAAATCACATTAAAATGCTAAATTCTCTGTCTTACTACATAACCTGCATGTACTGTTCACAAAGTCCTGTCTGCACCAGCCAAAGCTAAAAGAAATCTGTGCATTTTGTCAACTAAGTGGCAAGAATGATGTGTTTTCCACTTACCGCTGCAGAGACAGGCCTTCTCCATGGGCCAGATGTAGGATGAGCAGTGTTCACATGACTGCCGAATGCTCACTTGGTAGCTTGTGAATACATGACCATTGTGTTCTTCAATCTGGTGGGAGACAGGAGAAACTAATGAATTATTTTGCTTATTTTCTTTAGAAATCTACCTACCATATCTTAGGTTTTCTTCTATTTTGTAATTACAGCTGACAGCCTTGACCTTGAAACYAGATTTCAGCCTAGCCTAAAGGCAGGTGAGTTTGCTGGGTCAGGGCATGACTTGCGTGCTTTGGTTAAAATTGGTCTGTGCAATACATTAGCTATAGTGTGTTATTAATATTGTTTTCCTGTTAACAGTCCCATGACTGAGATAGTCATTAGGTCCTAGAAGATGCTATGGACAAGCAATGAGACGCTCAATTACCACCTATGCCTATGTAAGCAAGTTCTTCAGCTTATAAAAAAGTTTTTTATCGTGTCACACCTTCATATAAGAGGTAAGTGATTTAGCAAGAAAAGCAGAACTTCAATACAAAATCAGCTCTTTCATGAGTTCTTCTGTATGCTTGGACAGCATCTAGAATACAGTTTTTGAGTACAGCTGAGGACACGGTTTATTGTAAGAAGAAAAAGTACTCACTGCACGATCTTGTTTTCGTTTCTTCTTCTGGGCTTTGCTTTGCTGCAATGGGGTACAGAACTGGCATTAATCTTTGAATTTCAGGAATTCCATCCCCTGTTCTTCCTACTCAGCTTCCCAGACTCTACTTCACCTCTATACATTTGAGACACTATACTGCACCTCCAACTTGTATAAGGTTGTCTGAGCTCACAATGACTGTGAACTTCCTAAAAATCAGTAGCCCTCATTGGTGATAAAGCAATTCTGTCTCCAAAACCTTCAGAGAACTCTAAGCTTTCACAAAAGAAAATACTCCAACATTTTAAGATTCTGCAAAATTTTAAGAGCAAGTTAAATAATGGACAATTCCATAAAGGTGTCTCTGCATTCAATATTTGTAGTGTGCAGGAATCATGTGTGGAAAATGTTTCCCAAAGAATAAAAATTCCTATCCCTAATGCTTTTCCTATGGGAAAGCATTCTGAGGTTAACATGGACCCCTCACTCCTAGGACAGTAACACTGTTTAATCATCCCATTAAGTCAGTAACAGAGTAAGTTTTATACCTTGTGCTGCTCAGATTCCTCTTTTTTTGCATAGCCTCTGGTGAATTCATCCAGAAGGGACTGGAAGAGATTCAAAACCAGCTTGACTTCTTTCTCTTCCCTTTCTTTTGCCAGATTTGTAACTAGAAGCTGGTAATTTTCCACCAGATCTTTGTAGCCAACATGGATTTGCCCATTCTGGGGAGCAAGGAGAATTATTATTTGGAAGACAGTCTTTTGAATATGGTTGATAGCTTCAGAGTTTTATAATGTGCTTAAGTTCAGAGACAAGAAAGCATGCTCACAATTAAAGTAAAAGATGACAGCCCATGACAGAGATAAGTTAGCACACTACCCTACTATGCTGCAGAAGGGTACTTGGCTGAGACAAGGTTGAGTCAGGAGAATATTGGAAACAGTGTCGGCAACTGTCTTAGGCGATTAAATACAGCAACAAAAAGAGGCTGAAGACAGTAATATCCAGCCACTTATAAAAAATTTACAGATGAGTGAACAAGGAAAAGGGAAACAAAGCAATCTATTTGCTTAAGATTAGAGCTCAACTGTAACATGTACACTACAGTGCAGCAATATACAATCATTTTTTCAGCTTTAGTGTTCAACTCTGAATTATGTGGTAAGAATTGCATTTGTTAAAGAGCCGTAGGTCAAGCATTAAATGGCATATTTGGTTCATTTATTACCTATCAGCTTTTTACTTTATTGAGACTTACTACTTACAGGAGCAGAGTACATGGTCTTGATATTTCCTCTAAACTTCTCTGTGGCTTCAAAAAACAGACATTCAACACCAGACTTCTGGGAGCGCAAGTCATTGATCTAAAAGACAAATACATCTCCATYAAGTTTCATTAAAACAAGTACATCTAGCTGTTAGGTTTCTGTCACTAGGCTTGCATGTCTATGATCATACCAATTATTTAAAACAACATTTTCTAATGCGCTGTGATGATACAAAAATAGGAATTAGACTGTGAAGAACTACCTCTACTTCCTTAAAACACACATGCACGCACACACACACAACCCCCCCCCGTCCATTTGAACACACTTTGCAAACAGTAAACATGTCCTTCACTCACCCAAATATAATGTAATATAATACAATGCATGCAAATACTTGGAGGAAGGAAGAGAAAGAGTCTTAATACAGAACTAATTTGGTTAAGCCATCAAATCAATTCCCCTTCGTTTTAAAACATAATAGAAATTTACACCTAGAAAAGTTGTCTTCGAAATTCCAGACAAACAGTGAACACTGACCTGAATTTCATTACTGTTGAGTGCACTTTACCTTATTTAGAAGGAACTCATCAAGATGTTTCAGTTCATTTGCATTTGCAATCTCACGGACCATGGGAGTTCGCCAGTTCTGAGAAACACTTGAGATTTTGCTGATCTTAATAGTACGGTTCTTCTTTGTTTTACTACTCTCTTTTACATGGTAGTCTCCTGCCTGGAGGCGACTTGGCTGTCCAGAATAAGCTGTGAAAGGAATTAATTCATATTCTAAAGCAGGATGATGGAATTCTACAGCATTTGTTTCCCCAGTAGCCATATAAAACATTACAAAAACAATGATACTATAAAGTTGGGGAAGGACTTTTAAAACATTCTAACCACTTGCACATTCACTGAAGTCACAGAAACCCACCTTCTGAAACTTTCTGGGCTCCTCCCGTTTCTGCAAACAGGACACAAGATACAAAGGAGAGGCCTTCTCCCTCATCAATCACATCAGGACTCTCCTTCGGAATTTTCTTGTCTGTTTTTTTCCCCAAAAGCCTACGCAAAGGGCTTTTAAAAGTAGACCTGAATGTAAAAGCAGAGGCAAGTTTGTCGCACTTGTAATGGAAGCTGGCTATACTACAAGAAAAGGCTCATTTAACAGAACAGTTAATGTCCAAGACAGAAATAAGCTCTATTGTGGACATTCACTTTAAAGTCCAAGCTGCAGACAAATGAGCACCAGAGAAAAAGGAAACAGTCACAGAATTGGTGAGGTTGGAAGGGACTTCTCGAGATCATCTAGTCCAGCCTCCCTGTTCAAGCAGAGTCACCTAGAGCATGTTAGACAGGATTGCATCCAGGCAGGTTTTGAATATCTCCAGACTTCACAACCTCTCTGGGCAACCTGTTCCAGTGCTGAAAGCACACCTGGACATTCTGCTATTCACTGCATTAGAGCGCTGCTTTTAACATACATAGAGACAGCACATCAGATATCCAAGACACCATTTCTGGCTGAGGAAGTCCCTGAGCAGCAGAATGCCAGAAGGTGGCAGAGCAGGTCAGGGAAACATCATTAAATGCTTGCTGTGTTCTTAAACTCTTCCCCAGTGTCCTATTTCTCACTCTAGCTGACAGTATGGACCTTCAATGTGAGACKGTATGGCAGTTCTTAAGTTAAAAAGAACCCATTTAAAGTCATGAGTTACAAAGATACAGAGGTGTTTTTCCCCCTCAAAGGTTCAGATATCATGCTTATGCCAACATGAAGATCAAATCAACCAGCAACACAGTTGCTCACACAGCTCGTGTTAACATATGCCTCTTTCCATAGTCATGCTCTCAAGATGCCCAATTTAAGTACCTCCTTGTTTCATTTCCTTAAAGGCAGACCAATGCCATACCACACAATACATACTTGGCATCTATCTGCTGACTTGGTGGCTGTATGAAAAGAGCCGAATCCCCAGCAGGTAAGAGTTCACTGGACTTCTTTTGCACAGGATGTTTCTTGTTGCCCTTTTCTTCTTCTATTGTATCTGGTGATTGCTACAGTAGAGAAGAAAAAATGAGTAAAAAAAACCTACAGAGTGAAAGAGATTCTTTAAATARTCTTTTAAAAATCAGAATAGTGAAAAAGTTTGCCTGGTCAAGAGAAAACATTTCTTTATCTACTAGGTATTACCTTACTAAACTAAAATCCAAGTATATTTAATGCTTTGATCAAGAGTCTATTTGTGAAAAAAATTTAAGTTCTCAAACTGCTGCACAGTATTCCATAAAGAAATCCTGTTACTTGGATATCAAGCCAAAAATCAATCTGAAAGGAATACAGGCATCCAGAATGCACTACAGAGAGTTATTCAGGAATACTTAAACTTTACAAATAAGCAAATTAAGTATAAATATGCACATCTTTCCATAGCCTCAGTACCTGATTCACAGCAACAGACTGAGACAGGGTAGAGAGATCATTTAATGAAGATGAATTCCCCTTCTTTCTGCAAAATTACAAGATTAGTTTCAGGATGTATTTTTCACAAAAGTCTATCGCCTGTTAAAACTTACTAATTTTTAAATAACCCACATTTCAATGTTACATCTATAAGAAAAAATCCTGATCAACTCTTGCAAGTTACTTTTAAATGCAGAATGTACTGCAGAAATAAGAAATAGGTATATCAGATTTCCTGCCATAACAGTGATGATGCTTGCAAACCAGAAGTCACTAAAACATCATTCACAATGAGCCAGAAATACAAGACAATAAACTCTAGACTATTTTTAAACTCAAGTCCTGACTCTCCATTTCAATTTGGTAAGGCAGGCTTCATATCTATTGCTACCTTTGGAAAACATTCCACCCATACAGAGTCAATCATAGAATTGGGGGCTTAAAGCCACTAAAAAGCAACAACTGTTCATAGTTAATTTTCTTCCATTGCATGGCCAGATACACAGGATATCAGGAGTTCTCCATCTATTTTCAAATATTACAAAAAAACTCTTCTTTGAGAAAGTAAAAATAATTAGGAAGATGCCCTTACTCTAGCTGACTCTGAGACCACTGATCCACACGTATTCTTTCATCCAAAGACTGACTCAGCATGTCATTGTTACCAGCATCAGGTTGTCTTTTTCCTTTCCACTTCTCTCTCTTATATTTTAGTTTCCCTGGGTCATCTACATATCTCTGAATTGGAGAAGAAGTGGGACTATCCAGCTCTCTGGTTGCTTTCTGAAGAAGACGTTTGTTTTTTTCTGTACAAGGTTCAGCTGGAGACTGAATGCTCCCACTAGCGAGTAGAGTATTTCTAAGATCTAGTGCAAGATCTGTTGGCCTTTCAGGGCAGCTAAAGCTTTGGCTGCCTTTTATCTGCTTCTTTTGGTTCTCTTGTGTTTTCATTTGTTCAATAGCCTTATCATCTGCTCTTTCTCCTTCTGATTCGGGTAGTTGCTCAGGAATGGAACTGCCTTCTTTTATTTCATTTGATAGTGGTGTGTTTGAAAGAGTGTTTTCTTCGCCTAGACTTTTCTTTTCCTTGCAKCTTTCTTGAACAACAGTATCTTGTGCTGTGGATTTTTTTGGCTCTTCAACAGTTTCTGGGACCTCTTTAGAAGAGGTTTGTTCCTCCTGGCACAGTAAAGATGGTCCCTCGAAGGAAAACAGGACATGCTTATTCTGTAACTCATTATGTTCCAGCCCCCTCTGCCGGCGAGATTTACGTTTCTCCCGACTGTTTGTTACCTTCTCAGAGCTCTCTGTCACATTCTTCTGGGGTAATGTAGCTTTCTCAGAAGATGAGCACAGGTGTTCAGCTTGCTCATTTGGAGCTTCATCAGTGTCCACAGCAGCTTGATCCGGCTCTGACTCATGTTTCACAGGCAATTCATCTGCTGCGGGCTCATTGCCCTCATCCTTGCTCATGTCATCCTCTCTGTCCTGAGCTTCCTGCATCTCTCTCTCTTTTTCTTCAGCTTTCTGCTTTTCCTTAGCCATTTTCTGAAATCTATTAAAAATTTGAAAGATGAATACAGAAGTATTTAGCGCACAGTGGCAAAGAAAAATATCCCATAGTTTAAACACAGCCTATGTAGTAATACAGACAGAGTACAAAAATACTTACAGTCCCAGCATGACTGCATGGAGGACTGATTATTAGGACTGGCACACATCAGTGCAGCCTAGCTGAATAATGTTCAAGTACAAAGGGCTTAACCAGTCTCCACATACTACTGGCTATTCGATCCTGACTGCAGGATCACATGGTAATAACTATCTTCAGTTGTTCACTAAATCAACATATCACACAGAAACTGAATTCAGCAAGCACAGCCAAGCAGCCAACTGGCTAAAATGCACACTTGCATACCATATTGCTTCTCTTCCTTTACCTCTTACGCTGGAGATGTCCTCTAACCATGGCTTGTACAAGACAAATTCTATTCTTCTGCTGAAGGTAGTATTTTCGTTCCCTGTATCCTCGCCATGCTGACTGAATACAAATGGCAGYCTTGTTTTTCTCCAGTCTCCTCCTAACATAACAGGAACGCCACCAAGCCTAGGAAGGGAGATTTCTAAATTTAGTAGGAGGTACTTGAAGTGTTTTTTTAAAAAGATTGACAATCTTCAGTCAAACATACCTGCAAAACAATAGTTGCTTGCCGTATTCTGAGAAAGCGTCTCCTTTCCAAAACCATCCTGAGCCAGCTCTGAAGGAGAATGATTTTCCTGATGACTTCTTTGTGTAGTGTATCCTGTAGTTTCTGCCGTTCGGCCTCTTTCATAAAAACCTGCTCAGTTACAGAAAAGTTCATTGACAAACAGGTAAGAGACCTTCTAGAGGTATTTAATACACAAGCTAGAAAATGAGGATAGGAAGACTTTCTACTGCTGACAGCAATTAGTGCTCCCAAGAAGTCAGAATCCTTTTGTTTTACTAAATCCAAGTGCTTGAATTTTAAAATACACTTGTATACTTACTACTTTCAAATCACAAAATCCTTCTAAAATGAAAACATTGACCTTTTTGACAAGTGCTAATAGCAACAATTCCCCAGAACGAATATCCTTACAGTGCAAAAATCATATTCTCTATTATACTGTAAGACAGGAATCAAAAATTATGATATATCTACTAATGTTTGTGTCAGCATTTGTAACAGTTAAAAATAGCTAATTTTAGTGTGAATTGTAGAAGAAAAGAGCAACATCTGTAAATGAACAGCACTAAATTTTGCAGTGCACATTAGTGCTTCTTACAAATGCCTTGATTATAGAAAGTTTTACAGACCTTGGTCTTCCCTATTTGATAGTAGTTTTTGTCCAGTTTTAGTTTATTCAAATAAGCAAAAATATCTTCCCTAGATGCTTTGGCATTTTTGGGCAGTAGCACCTGAAACTGGTCTATGAATTCCTGTGAAAAGCAGAGACAGCAAGAGATCAGAGTTAGAAGATAATTCATGAGTCCAGAGTTTTAACTAGATTTCTAAAATTAACCTTGACCATCTGAGCTGCAGGAGTTTGAAAGTACTTATTTCTCCCTCCAAATCAAGCTACTTTTCCCCATTCTCTAGAATACAGGATTCATTCAGTTTAATTCAATGCTTTACAGATAACCTCTATACAATCTATAGAGCTACAAGCACAAAGTATTTTACAGAAAACAAATTCACATATACAGATACTAACGTATAGGACTGACTGCTTGTATTTGTGACAGTGCTTAGAATGTTTTCCTCCATGCAACAGTAGATGACTCACACAACAGTTTAGACTAAAAATTGTCATCATGTAGGCTCTGTCAGAACTACAGTGAATTTTTATAATTCATTCAGAACAGTCACAACTGTCATATGAACAGAGACATGAAAGACCCTGTTATGTCATTCAGAGGCAATGCATGTTTTTCAACAGCTGCAGATATTCCTGAAAGCATAATCCTTTTCCAGTTCCTTACATACCTGGAATGTATATTTGGCACTGTAGCCAGATCTTCTGATTCTCACAGTTTCTAGCATGCCTGTGTATCTTAATTGTTGAAGCACCAAGCTTTCATCAAAAAGCATCTCTTTCTGAAAAAGATCAGAAGTCAACATCTGATAATTTCCTGAACTATCCTGCTTTTTGACCGGTATACATTCTGCATTCATACACTGTTTATCTTCCACTTTCATACAGAATGACAGTGAATAAGATGTATTATAGGGCCTATAGGCCCTATAGGGTCCTGTATATATAGGGGCACTTAGGGTGTCAGCAGTCAGATTAACTTTTAAGGCGGTCTTACCTTCTCAGCATTGGAGCGGATGCAACGGATGAAGAATGGTTCAGCTTTCCCCAGTGTCTCCAATAATTTATTAAGCGAGGTCTAAAAGGAAATATTCAAAAGCATTTTTTTCTTCAGATATCAACATTTAGAGTTGCATTTGGTAGCAGTACAGTTCCTTTCTCAGAACACAATGTCTTTCAGGTCTGATATAAATCCTGTTTCATCTGAAATAAAACCTATTTCATCCAATAGGGAGGTTCTTCTGTACCACACAGCATATCCCTGTAYTTGTTTTTACCTTTTCTCAAGCTAATGAAAAGTGAGATTTGCATATGCTGTTAGGTAACACTAGATCTGCATACAGGGATGAGGCTGGTTGTACAGAAAACTAACACACATCATAGCGTAAGGATAGTTTACAACTGCAGTCTAACTTGATTACAGTAACAGATCCTAATTCAACAAATCCCAAGAGTGAAAAACATTTTGTTTTTCACACAAGATCACCCTAGATGCCACATATTTGCCCCTTTTTTCCAAAAGGACACTACAGAAGAACAGTGCACAATCTTCCCTCCCCCTCCAAGYAGTTCAAAAAATAGCCTACATTGTTGATCAAAAAGCATTTTTCTTACTACTAYTATGTATATGTTCAATGAAGACGAGATACTAAATGCAACATTATTTCAGTGCTTCTAATCATCATAAACCCATTACAGCAAATATCCTGAAATTGTGAACTACTACGTAAGTCCCAGGAAGGTCTGTTCTCGTATGGGTGCTTAGATTGCACCCACAAGATGTGTACCTCATATCACTCACCTACCTGAAACTGTGCACTTATGCTAGGGGGTTTCTTCTTTTTGTGCAAATGCAAGAGGGATTTTGTAGTTCGATCATGCAGAGTCATGCTTACTATGAGCTTCAGAGACTTGGAATCCAGCAAGTTCTAGGAGGAAATTTTCATAATCAACATAAAGTACATGTCACTTAAGTGAAGAGGAAATATTTCCATCTACATGAGGATTAATAAGAATGAAGTCAACTAGTTAGCTCCACATTCAGTGACACGTTATGCTTCATGACTTTTTATATTTCATACTAAAACCTCTCCTCAAGAGTGAAAGCTTTTCTCTGTCCCATCCCAAGAGTGTAAGGGGAACAAGGGGAACTACACAGTTACTATGTTTGCCTTTCATGACTTGAATAGAAATAGCTTTATATATTATGGCATCTTTAGTTAGTCTAAAGAAACAGATGTCTCAATTCAGAATATTTTTTTTTCTGTTCAGCTCTTCTTATAAGGATGAACGTTTACCCATCCTTTGGCTGTCAAAGGGAAAATTCCCCATACTATGAAACAGTATTTTCTGAAGCAAGTTCTGGCAAAAAAAATTAATGTTCACAGTGCAGAAACACAACAAACAAGAGAAATCTAAGTTATTCAAATAACTTTACCTTGGGAGTGATCTGCTTTTGTTTGATACCTCTACTTTTCCTGTTAAAATATTAAAGATCATTTAAGAAAAAGAACACATGATTTTTGATTATTCCAGCAAGCCACAGGTTGGTGCAATTTATGAGGCAAGATGAAGGATAGAAGAAAACGAGCATATCGTCACTGGAGTGTATTCATGCACAGACTATCTTACAAGTGATCAATGCAAGAAATGCAAACTGCTTCGCAACTTTTTTTTTCTTTTTCTAAATAAACATTGTAAGCATGATAAGCTTTCAGAAGTGAAACACTGTTTCTGAAGTCAGAGCTATTAAAAACTACGGTTGTAAAGCCTGTTTTTTGTGCAAGTTCTATTTAGCCAACTGTATAGTCACTGACATCTCTTCAAAATAAGGCACTATCAGGTAAAAATACTTGAATCAGAAGTTATTGTGCCTTGATCCAAAACTCCTGTGAAAGCACTTTACTGCTCACAGAAGGAAAGCACATGCCCCAGCACTCCATTTAYGAATTCTGACATGTCTGAGAATGTTCCCAGAACTTCTTGGGGCAGTACACAAGCTTCAGGCATAGCTCCAATCCACACAGACAGAGAACACAACCTGAAGTTGTCAGAAACAAGATTGTAGTTCACATCCTCCTAAATCTAAGTGTATCATCTCCTTCATGTGAAACGTTCCATCTCCATGGAACACATTCTGGACTGATTTTCTTAAACATTCATAACAACAAACTTGTACTATGTTCTTGGGTTTTAAAGCAAATTTACATGAAAAGCAGGCTTAACCATCGGCTAGTACAAAGGAAGCAACAAAGCATTTGCTACAAACTTTATATCTTTTGAAGAAAATGTATTGTTCACAGTTGTCTCTTTTGGGTTTTGCAGAAGACGTTCGTGAAAAGAACTTTTTTATGTACTAGAATAATTACTTGAATATTGTTGCTCTTTCAAAGCAATATCTAGCACCAGAACTCACATGAAGTGGGAGCGGTGTTGAAGACGACTGAGTGACCGAAGCAGCTTACATGGGTCATCACCCTGCCATGGAAGTCCTTTTATACTCGCGATGATTTGTTCATGCATGTCTCTAAAATGATTCACAGCAAAACAAAGATGGCAAAGATACACAGCCATGAGGGAGAAAAGAGGAGTTAAAAAACAAGAGATCCCATCACCAAGTGTGCTCCAAATAGTAGCAGGCCAATCCCAGACTACTTTTTCCTAAAAATGAATTATTCTGATATCTAGTCAGCACTTTCTACTCTGTTAGTGCCCTAAATTTTAATATCGGTGTCATATACTAAGTTATTTTCTAATTCTACCTTTTAATGTAAATTCT
The DNA here is from genome assembly GCF_003343005.1 of Rhea americana. NCBI lineage: Eukaryota > Metazoa > Chordata > Aves > Rheiformes > Rheidae > Rhea > Rhea americana. The sequence goes on from NW_028186524.1 coordinate 168,221, forward strand.
TCAGCCATCAATTTTAAATGCAAACAGAGGAATTTAACAAAATATACTTAATGTGCAAGGAAACTTTTTGTTAAACTAAGTAGCCTTTTTAGATAGATACAGCTTCTTTGTAATCTAGCACTAAATATTTGTATCTATTTCTTGAATAGATTAAACAGATTTGAATACTGCAATGAGGCTGCTTTGCAGGCTCACATCAGAAGACTAGATTAGAAAATGGATATTGCAGGAATAYGTGGAGTTTCACTAAGACACAATTTGATTGTTTATTTCAAACTTATTTACACATATTTAAGCTTTTCAAAGTAAGCCTGGGATGGTCCCTAATTAGTGGTGAATTCCATTATTTTAAACATGCACCATGCTGGGGGAGCGTTGTGCCTTGGCACAGAACTTACCTTCTTTACTCTCCAGAGAGGCACAAACCAAAAATAACAGAAGTGTAAGTGTCACTTCTGACCATAAATGCAATCACCATTCTGAGCTGCTCAATGAGCAGCAGCAACACTATTACAGACAGTTGCTTGTTTTCCCCAGTCCCACTGAACATTTTTAGAATTTCAAATTTTTGTTTTAAGATATTGCAAGGAAACAGGTATATTAGGCTGACAAATCCTTTTGACTCAATTGCACCTTCAGCTCTTAGCTGCCACAACTGGCTGAGACTGTCCAGAATGTAGTAATTATGAAGTAGCATGATGTGATTACTTTTTTATACTTCAAGGCTTCACTTTCACATAGAGCATGCTCAGAAGGCCAGTCTGTCCAGGAATGTGCCTCCCTGGCCTTTAAGTTCAGTCCTATTTCTACTTACTTCTTGTTTTCATAAAAAGAAATGATGTCCTCAAAAGCATTTATATCGAAATCCTCAGAACAATCAAATGAGAAATCAAGCATTGAGCAGCTGCAAAAGGAACATGTATAGAACCTAAATACTCCATTAAAAGGCAAGTATGCCTATATAGAGCAATGTTGGAGCCAGTTCAGGACTTGCCCTGCCTCCTAAGCATATCACTTCTTATTCCTTATTCCTCGAAATAAGAAGGTTGCAAAAAATGAGTGCTCCTATGAATTCTTCATCACAGACTGGCTGCACAGGAACATACAATGCTGACTGCAACCAACACAACATATATATTGAGCATTCAGAAACACAGTACTAAATGGGACTCAGGCTGTGCCACCTGCATTTGGTAGTACTGGCTCTTACACAAAGCATAGCTGAGTATTGTTTTGATAGTATTAAAAAGGCCAAACAAAACAAGACAGGGAAGAAATAAAACCTGCCATCCTTGTGGAAAGATCTAGCTGATATTTGATATGTGAAAATGTGACTCAGCAATCCAGGCGTTTTTCCCAGCTCATGTGTTGTCAAGTGTTGCTACGCCTGGCTATTACATTGTTCCGTTAAAAAAAACAAAACAAAACAAACACCCACAAGATAAGGGTTAGGTACATTTTTCTCACCGGTAAACTTTTTCTACTGGTGTATTTGCTCTCTGGAGTTCTCCAAGGGGAACTCGGGGTCCTTGGCGCACCACTCCTATCATGAAATCATCAATAGATTGAATTTTAACAAAGCTACTAGCATAATAGACAAAATATCCATCAATTATAACAAGCAAAATATCTATCCAAGGGCCTGGAGTTTTTCTCTAGTATTTTATCTATTAAGGTAGACCACTCACTTTGGTTCTCAAACTACCTACTACTAAGTAAGCTGCAGCTGCTCGGAAAAACTTTGCAAATTTAACTTTCATCTTGAATACTCTTCTGAAAACTCAGGGAAATCTGCAAAGATCAACAAATATAAACAGTAATAGGAAGAACTAGCAGAACCAGAACTAGCAGTACTTCCCCGATCTTTTACAAATAAGACTCAAACACAGCACAACCTGCTGGCTATAGTGCACCAACTGGAGGTGGAAGTCTGAATGATATCAGATAAAAATAAATGACAACATTTTTGGCATGTCCATGTTAAGTCTTTTTTACAACTCAGTTTTCCTTCAGTATCAACTGAGATCACATTTGCACGATAAGGTTTTGCAATAAACTAATTCTGTCAACAAGCATTAATCAGTGGAACAATATTTGAAATCGTTTCCAGAATGTTTTTTCCTACCATACCTGCAGTCTTCTGAGCTCTCTGTCGTCCAGCTTCTGCAAAGACAGCCATTGCTCGAATAGCTGCCCGCAGAACAGCCCAGCGGAACACAGCCACAGGGTCCATTCCTATCAGCTCCCGAACATAAGCACTGTCACTACTTCGTAGTAAAGCAACAATATCCGGTCTCATGTAATCCATATTTTTCTCTCTGAAATCCTGCAAAATAAAGAATATTGAACCACAAACACTCAGCAAAGCAGGTATACAGACACATCCCAGAACTGTGTTTTGAGCCAAGAGATTCAACGCTACTCAGAATAATTCATCATGCTAAGTAATTCTCACTACAGTAAGTATTTTATCAAAGCCTGTAACAAAAAAAGAAAAAAAAAAAAATTAAAATACATCCAAGGACATAACTAATTTAGTCCATTTTCAAAAGTTTTCTATATCCACCCAAATCAACAAGGAAAAGAAACTTCTTTCTCGACCATAAGAGCTACCACCTACTTTTATCTGGTATTTAACTTTCCCGGCAAAGTGTCGGATGATAAAAGCAGGCTCCATCACTGGTGTTCCAACAAAAAACTTGTTCTCCTCATGCTGCTGTTTGAATTTTGCAAGTAGAGTTTGGTTGGTGGCATGTGGAAAACTAGGAACACAAAACAGGGTTAGCTATTCTTCTCCAAACACAGATAAGTTTACTAAGGTGCAAGATCTCAGACTGAAGAATAGATACTGATTCTTACAGGGGGAAAAAAAAAGACACATTATTGTTCGAAATCTCTAAATCTAGCATTACAGACGCACTTGTTTTGGATTTTGACATTGGCTGCTGGGTTAATTTTTGGACAGAAGAAACTCAAACAGTTCCACACACAGCAGAATATTCTGAAGTTTCAACCGTACATCAGTGTTGCCTGCTACTCCACCAGTTAAGTTCTGTTAGTACTACATTAACTAATTACCATGTTTAATTGCTTACTGTTCCAAAGGCTTATATGCATGTGTTTACTTTAATCCTAATTACACAGTAAAACACAAAAGCAAAAATTTCTGAATCTGCTTAAGTCAAAATTTAATTTTAGCATCAATTTATACTACCACCTTACTGGAATCATTAGAAAAACTGGAGTGCAGATTATAGTAACAAGATGGCCCTTCCCTTCCCACAACTTTTTTATTTTTATTTATTTAAGTGCTGTATTTCTGTTCCATTCCATCATCCACAATCCTTCCCTCCTCCCTGCCACACAAGTGTTTTTTGGAAAATATTTGATGCTTACTTGCTTTCTTCATCCAGAAGATAGAAAAGGCCAGTGGGCTTCTTGCTGATTAAGTGAATGCAGGCCACATTATCAGTATAGTCAATATTGTGCCAACTGATCCCTTCACTCTGATATTCCTCCTGCATAGCTCAAGAAAATTTCCTCATCAGTATAGTGTCCTGACCTTTAATGTCCTGTGTTCTAATTGCTTAAAAGACATTCTTGAATAGCAATGTTAAGTTGACTTTGTTAGTTCAGGCAGTAGAAACAAAAATAAGGAAAATTATAAATAGGAATGGAACAGTAGGCATACTGGGTCAGATCAAAGGTTCACCTAGGCAAGTCACTTAACAGTACATGTTTAGGGTAAACTGTTTACAGATCAAAACAGTGAAAATAATCCTTCCCCTGCTGTTTATAGACTACTGCTTGCTGGAAAGGCAGACGTGGTAGTCAGACCTTACAGCTACATTATCACATTTAAAACCCTAAGTAGGCTTAGGTCCCTTGAAAATATGTCTATTTTTATTTTCCATAGTCTTTATATTATAAGGAAATGACAAATATTTTATGTTAAGCTCCAAAATTTCCAAACTGCACTGTCAGAGGAAATAACATAAGTTTCAAAACAAGCAGTTAAGTCCTACAAAGTATCAATGCAGAAACTTCCCCAGGAAGCAATGCTTATTGCTTAGGTTCAGAAAGTTTAGAGCTCTCTTTGACAAAACAGTATAGAGCTTTTGTGTTGAAATGACCGTGTATTAAATTGCTTCACAGGACAAGCTTCGCATCAAGATACAGAACTGAAGTACTAGTTTCTCTTAACATTGTGAATGTCCAACCAAAAAGCTAAATATAATCTACAAACCTAAAAAAGATATCCCACAGAGAGTTAACTGAACTAAGTTTTAGGTTTAGTAAAAGACAAAAAACTCTCATACTGTTCTATATGATCATGATGATAAGAAATTGATTATTTTTAAGTAGGTAAATTAAATTCATGTAACCAATCTGCTTAGTGCATATGCCACATAACCAGAATTTCAGTTCTGTATTCATAAACAATAAAGCCCTTCTTTAAAACATATACAGAAAATCCCTGAGGGCTCTCACGCAGAAAGAGATGGGACAGGAAATGGGCTATTCAAGGATTAACCTTATTTGGAAAAATGGCATTAGAAAAAGAAAACAATACAGCTATTTACTSTAGTTAGTCTGGAGTCCTAACTTGTGTCCTAAGTTACAAAACAGGGAGCTCAACATCATGTTTACATATAAATTTTGTATGTTTGGTAATTTTTTTCTCTTAAAATGCTTGTTTAAAGCTATCTACATATTGTTGACAAAATACTACATACTTCAGAACGACTACTTTTCAGCAGACTGACCAGAGGATTACTTTTTGGCACAAACCAGAAACCAAGTCGGGGGTGGGGAAACACCACCCAAACCTCACTCTAGAAACAGGCTCTACAGCAGCAGCTCTCAAAGCACTCTGTGAGAAGATGATATCTGTGAACAAGTATATGAACATATGCCAGTAGTATCAGGATTTCAGAACTCCTGCCAATATAAACATACAGCTGCATCCCTCTAAATGCAGTCAGGTGGAAGAAGCAACAAAGCATGGTTATTAAATATTTACTAACTGACAAAAACAAGACAAACTGTATCCCAATGCATTTTGAAAAAMCTGAAACAAACTGATCTCACCTAGGGACTTTCAGTTTCAAAGTGTGCAATTTCATCTCCCTGATGCCTGCTGTTGCCTGAATGTCTTTTTGTTTCTTACAGTCAAGCAGTCACTGCTAGCTCTCTAAAGAAAGGCCCAACTATCATTAGTATAAGTGGAGTGCTAAACAGCAAAACTGCCACTTTCAAACAACACCATAAGAAGCTACATTAAAACAAGAAATTGAAAAGTAAGACTTTTGGAGATACACTGAAGCAATTACAAAAATTATGCTGTGAGGTTTGCAGAAAGGTGATTCTAAATTAGCGTAACAGATGAGCCCTTGAAAAAAAAAMTTTTTTTTTTTAATCTTGGCAACTCTAATTTCTTACCTGTTCCAATTTGAAAATATGCTGATTAAAATAATACTGAAGCTGTTCATTTGCATAATTTATGCAGAAYTGTTCAAAACTGTTGGTTTCAAAGTCTTCAAATCCAAAAATATCAAGTACACCAATGGACAAACACTACAGGAAGAAGATGAGGAAACCCAGTTACACAAGTGACCTAACCCACAACAGCTAACCACTACAAAATACACTGCAGTATACGCTAACAGATTTCAAATATTTAAGTTGCGCCTACTGTGAAAACAGAGGTGGATTTAATATCAGCAAGAAATTTATTATGAACTTCAGAAGGATCAGAATTTATGCCAGATGTTATCTGTAGATCTCTGATAGCTCTAAATATGCAACCATCTACAAAGACTTGTTTTAGTGAGGAGCTTACTGTAACAGATTCCTCCATGTCCTTCTTATTAAGAAGCGCATGATTAATTCGCAGAACAATCCAATCAAATAGAGCACTGTACAAGGACTTTGCCATTGAATCACGAGCTGTTATTGCCTGCAGATGAAACAAAGTTCATAATTTACTTTAAAAAAGYATTTCTATTTCAGACTAGGTCACTTAAAGGTTACGATCTTTTCAGAGGTAAGATAAAATTTGCCTTTAATACTAACTTCTAATGTTCYAAACAGCAACTTCCCTCACTAAACGCGAAAGTGTACCATATTTTTTGTAGCCAACAACGGAAGTTTGACATTATTCCAGCATACTTCATTAGTWAAAACCTTATTGCTATGCTACTGAAACCTGACATTTCAAATCTAAAGCAAAATTTTATATAGGACTTTTTTCTGGATTTGTGATTTTTTTTATTAGTATTTTTTTTCAAGTCCCAGAACAATCAGCAGGATAACATTAAAATAATTCTACCAGTGTTCTTTCACACTTACCTCGTTGAGACTATATGGCAAAATAAGCTTATCATTAGCTGTCACAGTTTTTCTTTTTGTCAGCACTTCCACTAAAATTTCTCGTTTGACCTTCAAAACAAGCAAGAAAGAGTTAATGCTACCCAGTAACTACCCAATGAGTAATCTGATGCCAACAGTGGACATTACCATTTCCTCAGAAAAGGTCAAGTACTTTGACAACAGCCTCAGCTGTCACTCAGCTATAACTTTACAAGTTTTTCAGCTTCTTTAAATTATTCTCAGCTTACATTCATTCAGTTCCTTCCTTAGGGTGGCAAAGTACCCATCTCCAGTAAATTTATTCCTACTCAGCGCTGGGATTAATAAACAAATTTTACTTACATACTATGGGTTATATTCCCTCCCTTTTTTCTATCCCTAACCCCAATAACTTCACCAGTCTCATCCATTTCCTCTCCCATTTCCTCTCCCATAAGGTAAAGGTTGAGAGAGCATAATAAACTAAATCTGGTCATAACAAACTTGGGCAAAACATTCAAGTAAACTCTTGGGGTGGATTCCACGACAAGAAGGTTTATCAAAACATTAGAGCTAAAGAGAAATACTCTACTTTTAAAAGCTGCGAAAGAATGTCCAGCACTTCAGGAGGTCCCACTTCCAACCCTTCATCACGACCTGTAGCTTTCTTCTTGTAAGTTACATTGCCCAAATAAAGAATAGCCGAAAGCACTGAAAAAATCCTAAGGAAAAAAAATGATTTAATAGGAATTTTGTTTATGAGTAACATTATAACAGTTGAACATATCTAATTCTACTTCAGGAAAAGGGACAATAGAATTTATYCACAGGCTCTCACAAATGTTCATCTCTCTCTGCCTCCAGTGGAGTAAATGTGACTTTAAGACAGATACTAAAGCACCCATACAGTTTAGTGCACTTCATTAACTAGCCGTCTGTAASAAAGGCTTAAAGGATTCTACTTACTGTTTCTTTGTTGATGAAAGAAAGCCAACCATCTCCATGGCTTGTTTTAATCTTTCAAAGTCATGTCGGAGATCCTCTCCATCTTCAATTTTCAAGTTATGCTGCGAAAAGAATCCCATAATCAAGGACAAACAAAACCCCCAAACTATAACAAGAAAACAAGTAGAATCTGTTCTGTTTTCTTTGATTTCTTACACAATATCGGACATACAGCACTTATCAATGCATTTGTAAATCTCTGTCACAGATTACCTGATTGAGGTAGAAATAATCTTCAGGTTGTTTGAGGTGAAATTCTTTACGCTCTTCCTCGTTGACTCCAAGCAGTAAATAATAAAAGACATGGTAGTTCCTACAAAGTCAAATATATTTCTCTTTCATGAATATATAATGATTTTTCTTTTACCCTATGTACTTTAAATGCTTTTAAGCTCTCACATCAATTATAGACACATAGGGAAGCATGTTAATGTTAAAGAACTTATTTGTTCTTAAAGCAACATATACAAGTATATATTTTAACTATATGCAAGAGAAGTGTGCACACCAACTATGCAGTAGCTRCATTCAACTTACAGCTGAAACATTCTAGTAGACACAGTACTAGCCTCTTACCTTTCATCTTTTTCTTGAGAAACGAGACGAGATTTTTCAAGAAGGTATTTTTCAACAACAGCCCTGAAATGTCCCCAAAAAGGGAAAAAAGAAAATGAAGGGAGAAAAAAAAACTTCCCAAAACATCAGATAGCAACTGCCAAGAAAGTTCAAATAATGAGATCTACACTAGAATACATAAGGGAATGGCTTAAAACAAAAAATTCACTATAGTCTACACTGCATTTGAGACAATGAAAAGAAATATCCAGGAAACGTCTATCTTGCTTGGTTTTAGGAGACATAACTAGAAAGAGGCAGATAAATATGAGAAAAGTGTTGATGCAAAATTATAGGCAGAAACAAGACAGGTAAAGTGCTACTAATCTGTTATTACTCCAAGAGTAACAGTTATCTGGCAAGAAATGCAAAAACTACAACCCCCTGCCCCCCACCCACRCCACCCCCCAAAAATACTGAATAATTGGTTGCTTCTGAACCTAACAAATTTGCTAGATTTTATGACAGTACATATGCCAATCTCAAACAGAGGCCAGCCAGGCAGAAAACTCTTCATAGATGGACAAAGTAGGCAGCTAAATAATAAGCTAAACACCTTCACACAAGACATCAACAAAGAATAGGGCCAAAGTTTGAGCAGCTTTTCTCAAGCTGAAGGTAAAAATAAATAAATAAATAAATAAATTCAAATGGTACCAATCTCCTGAGCTAGTGTGATTTCATCTGTAAAGATGTCAATTTTATCCAGAATAACACTCTTAATTAATTGTGGTGCAGAGTTCCCAGCTGTGTTACTGTGTTACCCAAGGCAGCATTTTACATAGCAATAGGAGCCTTTACCAATTCCTACAAGCACACAGCCCAACCCTAAAAAAACCTCATACCGTACTTACCCTCTGACAATACCATTCTCTAAATAGTTGACTTGAATGAATTTTCCAAAACGACTGGAGTTATTGTTATGTGCTGTTTTTGCATTTCCAAATGCCTGTAATAAAACAAAATGAGATAACTTCCAGTTAAACTGAAAAACCCAATATACAGCTTTCCAAAATATTCTGTTTATTGTTCAGCCCCCTCTTAGCTGGCAACATATGTCAAAAATATTATGGAAATGGCAGCATGCAGATACCAAAAAGGAAGCTTAGGAAGCCTTCACTGTTTCTTGCAGAGCTATACACAGTTATTGTTTGCCCTATGCAATAATGTCTAGGAGTCTGAGGAAGGGGAATAACAAATTTAATCAGATATTTCTAAAAGTATTGAAAGGTAAATACAGCTAGAGAGCTCAAGTCAACCTCAATCATTAGCAATTATAAATGTAAAGCGGACATCTGGTAGGAAGAAGATAGTGCGACTGTGAAATTTGCTTCTTCTGTGATAAAGCCACAAACTACATCTTTTTTGCCTAAAGTACTGCTCCCACTCAAAAATTTCCACAATAGAAGTGCAATTATTTTTTTCTTTAAGTGAGAACAGAACATTAAGATCCTGTATATAAAGTGAGCCTATGAATTTTTCTCATTTTTAAAATACGCAACTCTGAAAAGATTCACAGAAACACACTGGCTTGCAGAAACACATAATACTCACTGACCAGTTAACTGTGCTATGCACTACTGAAAAACAGTTTCATTAGGATGTGTTAGAAAAAGGAGAAAAGATACGGCACAGATCTCATCCATTGTTAACTCTTAGTGCCTAAGCATCTTTTGCCTCTATCATCATGCCTCAGAAAGTATATAGCATACTCATAATAAAAAATACTCTGCATGAGCCACATTAAAAAAAAAAAAAACATAAGAATAACTTATAGCATCTAGAAGCCCATGAGAATTAGTTACTGGGAATATTCATAACTTTATCAACTCTTAACTATGATTCCTTAGTTTGAGAGAAACCACTGATCCTTTTATCGTGTGAAAGGTGATCAGCATATGAAGACGACACCCAGTGTGGAATGCAACTGTTTAGAAAAAGAGCCACTGGTGAAATACCACCAGCAATTCCTGCCACAGATATTTCCTCTCAGAGCTCCAAGCAATTAAGGCCTCCCATAGGAAATCCATCTCACCTAATATAGAACAAATTCATGGAACAGTTTCACAAAAAAACACTGCCACCTCCTACGCACACACAAACACACAATGATGGACGTACTAGTACTGTATGCAACAGAACTAAAGTGTTTCTAAATTTAACCGCCAAATTACTAGGCAAGTACTGCTTTCATGTCAGTCGTGCTGTTTTTGTCAGTGCTGAAGACACCCTTCCCCCTYGCTTTTTAAAACTATGTTGCAAGGTTGCAGCTGCACTACAGTATCACACCTGAATCACTACTTCCAAAACAGGTTCTCAAAGATGTCCTGTAAGTGATTTCTACTGCGACCTGCCCAGTGTTCAGAGAATCCAAGAAATCTGTGAAGTGAAAACCTTCTTATGAACTGGGAGAATTCCTGTAATTCTCTGCCTAACAGTTATTCCTGATCCTTTTTCCTTAAACGCAAGCCATGGAAACCCTCCCTGTGCAGAGGAAAATGGATTCTTATGAAACTTTAGAAAATTCAACAGGTTTCCAAAGAGACAAGATTTCTGTCCAGCAGTGCTTATAGATGATTGAGGCTGAGTTCAGCCTTCTAATTTCTAGGGATCATCCTACAGGTTTCGTAACGCAAACAGCATCCCCACTCAGATTTTTCAGGGAAGGCATAATGACCAGAGTCATCAACATCTTTTTGCAGCTACTACCAAACCCAGTTRCTATCTTTCTGTAGTTGCTATCTCACAGAAAACACTTTTTTTTTCTGCTATTTTTTTTCAGAGCCCATTCTGCATATGTAGTATATTCATGTTTTTATAAAATYTTGATCAAAACTTTTTAGTTAACAAGTCATATCAACTCAAAAGTGAAAGCCCTGTAGCATCAGGACAAATGATCCGCTTTGTCAGAAGCCTGCTCCCCTGCCACCAGATCAGCTGTGGCTCTCCAAAGAAAACCACCCAGCTTTTCATTCAGTGTTTCAAGAAATCAGTGATGATAAAGCTTTGCCCAGCTGCAGAGTAGTGGACTTGAAAATTTATTCTGCAAGAACTTCTTGTTAAAAAGTTTTCTAACTTAAGACCAACAGTCTACTAGTTATTAAAGAAACCAAGACATGATATAGCTACGTTTGCCTAAYTGCTTTTAATAAGTAAGCACTCTGGCATCATAGAGTTAAGAAATCCCATAACCCTGGCTTCCTGAAAAACTTTTCTTAGTGATTACTCAYGTAAGTAATGAATACAGTTTAAAACTACTAATGGCTCTTATGATCTCATACGTCTGGTATTTAGTCAAAACATACAGCAAATTCTTAAAAGCTGACTATTATCATCAGTTTTGGGGAAGTTTTCATGTATCTAATCATTTTCTCACAAAGGCYGTTAATATCTACAACTCTTTAAAGAACATTCCAAGCCATTCAACATTTGGGGGTTTCTTTGGTAATATTTAGCTTTAGACTCAAATACCAACTGCTGGCTACCATAGCCTTCAGTATACTTTGAAGTAAGTATAAAAGAATAACATTGCCATGTAAAGTCATAAAAGTGCAAAACACTGAAATGAGAAACATCTTTAGTAGTTATGCATCTTTATAAGCTATTACATGCTTATCCTAGTGAAAACARATTACAGACAAGAATTAAGTTTCTACATTATCAAGCCATTACTCCGGATAGAAAGTATCTTCAATGGATAATTCTATCCAGGTGAGACTAACAGTAGTTTATTCAAACGGATTAAATAGAGTCCAAACTCCACTGAAAGATTACCTTTGTTCGCCTTTACGTAAAGCCTTCTATGTCTTTCCCAAATAAATTCAGAARATGAGGGGACATGATATAATTTCAGCTGAAGATAAAWCATTTATATAGCTAAACTCACTCACTATTTTCTCTTGTGACTCCCTGAGGAGGAAGGTAAGAAAAATGAAAAACTAAAACTAAACCACTCCAAGGCAGACTACTAACCATCTACACAGAGCGTGAGTCAAAAATAGCAAACCAAGGCCAGCAGGAATCTGAGTTGAGATAGACTGTTCTGGGAGTCAGGAAGTCATCTAACCTATTTTTTACCTTGAAATACAAGAGGTTTGTTATTCAAAACTTCCTCAATAGCAGTGACACCTTTAAAGGTATTAAAAAAAAAAAAAAAAAAAAAAAAAAAGGCAACAGAACTTCTCATTTTACTAATTTATTTCCTCTAAAAAGAAACCCAGAACTACACACATGCACCTACAAGCTACTTGAGGAAAACAAACTAAAACATCTAATTTAACTCTTTCATGAGAATTGCCAAAAATCTGAAAAAGCTATCAAGGGTTTCCGGGTAGACCACTCTAACCCATAGCAGAAACACAACAGAGTAGACTATTCTTCTGCAGTACAAAAATGACACTGAAGAATCAAATTACGCTATGGAAGAGGAAATTACTGCTTCAGAGTAATACCTCCAGGGAAATCTGGAGTGGTCTTCACAAACRCACTCCAAAAGATGGACTCATCTACGCAGAAGTTGCAGTGTTTCAGGGTAATTCTGCAACCCTCTGCGTGCCACTTGAACTCCTGGGGATGTCTAAGCAACCCACATGATAACAGCATACAGAGGACAAGGTAATTTTCCCAAGAGATGTGCGCAGCAGGGAAAAGAATGCAACATCACATTTCTACAAAAAGCAAGTAGCAACCAAATGAATGGAAAAAGGAAGTTCCATTCCTTCCCTGATTATGATTCTTAAAACAAACACATGCAGATAATAGCTTCAGAACAACTACCCTACCTTAAATAGAACAGACTACACCCACTAAATATATATGCAGACTTTTAAGGCAAATATAAATGAAAACCAGAGTCAAAGCACCACTTAGTTTAAGTCCATTTCATACCAAAACCACAAGCACAATTGGACTATATTAAAGAAAACAGAGCTGACAGCTAATTGATTTAYTGTTTTCCATAGAATGGTAAAACATAGAAGTTCACTTTCTACAGTGAAATTTAGCAAGCTTTTAAATATGCTGGCTGAGTTCCAGTAAACCTCATTACCCTCTCAACTGTGCTGTCAAGTTTATATTTACAACTGCCTTCTCTAGATCATYTAATGAATATTTCCTGCTGGACCTTCCATTTTATTTGGGCCTTAATTCTTTTCAAAGAATGGTTCAGCATCATTAATAAAACTCCAAGAACATGTCCAAATGGAAATAAGTGGTGCTTTTCAAATTAACATGAGAAAAATTTATGACAACTCCACTATGTCTGTCCATCCTGCCTCTTTCCTTATCTTCTATCTGGGTTGAGCTTGAGTTGATTTTTAGCTAAATTATCCAAAATCAAGCATTTACTTTTTTTTTTTTTTTTTTTTTTTTTTTTTTGCTTCCCATTCATGCAAGTTAGATAGTTGGAAACAGCTATTATGGTAAATAAATTTATCATCGTTTTAGAAAGCTGTGCTTATCTTTATGTTAATGTTAGGTCTCCAAAATAAATTGAGTTTTAGATTGTACACTGTACATTTTATATCTGAAATATGTGGTATAAAACATTTTTCCCTGATGAAAGGAAAATACAAATTTCTTGGAAACTTCCTAAGTGTGTATAGAAAGGTTTAACTAACTTGTTTGAAACTCTATAAAATAAACAATGGTTTGATTCACTATTCCCAATCTTACCCATATAATAGCTCCTAAATGCGCATTCCTTCTTAGGACTTCAGCTGTAAGTAAACTGAACTTAATAGTCAATACTAGAAGGCAAAATTCCAACTCGAGGAATTATACTTTAAACAYTGAATTTAGAAGAGGATGAAAAAGTCAGGAGTATCTTGAAACAGAACCTCTCTCTATTTTCTGGACAGTTTTTAGCACCTGGCTCAGGGCACTTCACAAGAGAAGACCCATGATATCCTGGAGAAACAATAAAAATTCCAGGAAAAAATCCTAYGCAGCTACAGCAACTGTATGGTTACCACCACTGTTTAATAGATTGCCAACGGGGAGCCTTACAAACACATGAGGCTCTGGTGTCAAAGTTAGCAAGAAGCACATCTGAGCATCAGAGATTAATCCACGACCAACCTTCCTTTCACTAGTGTATATGACAACAACTATGCTAGTGTTGTATACAATTTTAAACTACACTGTTTCAATTCGGTGTACTGAATGATTCGGTTGTCTGAGAAAGTAATATCAAGCAATATAAGGCCTAATTTCCTTTCATGATACAGCTGTAACTCTGTTCTTCAAAGTCTAGAGATTATGAACAAGGAGCTAAAATATTAATAATAGTTTATGTTCAAATTGCTTATAGCTTTGGATAGAGACTAGTTAGCCAACACAGAAATAGCATTTGTTAATACACTTGAAAATGTGTTTAAGTATGTGATCACAAATTTATAAATCCATCTCCATCCACACTACCAGTACTCACCTTTTCTATGCAGGAAATACTTGAACTTTTATTAAAAAAAAAAAAAAAAAAAAAAAAAAAATCAGCCCGTAAACAGATGTTTTTTATTTAGATGTCAGGAAAATAAGAGGTCACTAAAAAGGAGAAATTTTGAGCCAGAATGTAACAGTTTTTATATCAGAGGAATCTGACTATCTTCAGTAAAGAGGCCATATTTTCATTTGTGGAAACCACTTCATGAGGACTCAAATCTTCAAAATTAAGCAGAACATTCTCAAATAGTTTAGGCACACTTCAAATCTGTTCATGCAAAAAATCCCCTGAAACACCCATTTAAGAAAAATTTCCTTGTTCCACTTAAGTTCCGTTAAGTAAAAACCCAGATGAGTCACTATAGCTAGACTGAAAAGTGACCAACTCTAAAACAAGAGTTTTGTTCGCTAGCAGTTCAGCTTCCACAAACTGAGTAAGCTTTCAACATATTACTCCCTGAGATCAAGGTTTGACTTGATTTTTTAAATTGCACTTAACTGGAATTGCACAGGAGCATGCAGGGAAATCTGGAAGCTTCACTATCTACTGACTCTGTTCTGCAGTGAAACAAGTAGGATAGCTTGATTTTACTTTTCTATAGCCTAAACCCACTCTAGCATCACTTTTTAATGTGCACTGAAGTTATGGGAATAGAGAAGTATTGATCCTACTCCTACTACCTTGACAGAGTTGTCCCACAATCATGCGTACTCCAGAGGCTTATTTTAGCCCAGACCATTCTTAGCCTCCATCAGTTTCAGAAAGGTTTCTTCCTCCTTAATGTCAAGTCAATGAGTATTACTTTTTATACAAAAAACATACATTCATTTCTGAAAGTCATTCTAGGATACAAATGTTCTATATTTTAACATTTAGTTGTCATAAAACCCTTAATCTTTTGCAATAGTCGGAAGCTCAAGTTCATACAGAATCAATGATATAGAGCAAGAAGTTTCTCCAAGAACTTCAGGAGTCTCACATTTTAGTACGCACTCCAACATCAGTGTTAGAATTTGTTCATCAAATTTGCAAGCTAAGCTTTCAATTGCTCAGCACAGTTCTAGCTAGCAAGACTATTTTCACATGAGATGTATTACTAAATTGCTCAATCAAAATCTGAAAAGCTGCAGCACATGCGCCAACCAACCTTACTGCAGAAAGCCACACATCTTTTTATGAACATTCTCAGTTCTAAACAACATTTACCTCTGCCATCTACAAAGTTGAGTTTTAATTTTTAATGTATATGCACAAAAGCAACAAGATTTCAGCTCCTCCTCCCCTCCTGATTTGATACTGCTATATCAGGTCCTGCAGACCAGGGCCTGAAACAGTTAACTATCAAACACAGAAAGATCAGCTGATCAGACAGTGCTTTCCACAGTGACCCCTTCCTGTTTTGTGTTTAGAATAGCAAACTTGAGCTCCAGCAACCAACAAACCTCAAAGAATTTTACTTCTGCTTTCAGGCAGCAGAAAGACAGGCAAAAGAGAACTTGCATATATTCCTCACTCTTTAAAGAAAAGCTTTCAAATCACATCCATAAATATAGCACAATTTTAGGTTTACTTTATTGCTTTTTCACATGGTTTAGCTAAAAAAAAATTAAATGAACCTGTTGTTACATTTGAGAATATTTAACATTAAAAATTCCAAAGGCCATGTTTGAACTCCTTGCTGTTGAAGATTTTATTGCTGGGGAGTATTATATCCAGCAAAGATTTCAAGGTTTTTCCTTTCAGATCAGAGAGTGAAAGGGAAAGGCTGCAGTCTACAAGATTTGTTTAAGTTTATCCTGTTCTTACCTTATGCAAGACCAGTTGTACCTCTTTCCCTCTAGTGGTTAGTTTTGCTTTCTGTTGGAAATACTGTTCCAATAAAAAGCCCATGACTCACACTTTCTCCCCAACTAACAATGTTGTTCTTTTCAAAGCAAAAATTTATACCAAGGAAATAATTCCCTTGAAAAGGTAGTTCATAAAAAAAAAAAAAAAGAGAGAGAGAGAGAGCTATAGAACAACAGCATAATTACATTAAGCAGTTGATATTTCAGTGGAACTATTTATTTGTGAAAACATTTAGTTATAATTTCAACTCGACTCAAATGCCATCAGAACTTTAAGAGAGAGAACTCAAGTAACCTCTGTCCCAGAATATTAGTGTCTAGTTGTGAAAAGTTAAGTCAAATATCAATTAAAAGCTACAGGAAGTCAACCGCAAGGAAGTACAAACTGCAAGGAAAATCAGTTAGAAGCAGTCTCGCAACAAAGCCAAACACCAATTCAGCCCAGAGATATCTAAAGTCTGTGCCAAGCAGGTGACTCAAAACACTCAAAATTAGTGTTCAACAACAGTTATTTAAAATTTTCAAAAAGCGGTTTCCATGAAAAGTAACTTTAGCATAAATTTACCTCCAGAACTGGTCCAGCTCCAAGAATAGTTCTCTCCACACCACTTGCGTACCCTTTCTGGCTCAGTGCTGTGAGGCAGTGAATTAAGAAGTTTGTGCTTTGAGTTTTTCCAGACCCACTTTCACCTGATATAACTATGCACTGATTGACGTGTTTTTTAAGCATTGTGTGATAAGCCACATCAGCAATGGCGAAAATATGAGGCTCCAACTTCCCAAGCTGATGATTCTCATACATCTTGACGTATTTAGGATTATAAATGGGCAGGAATTTAAAGGGGTTTATTGCAATCAAAATACTTCCTGCGTAAGTGTAAATTTTGTGTTTTAGAAAGCGGCATTTAAGATTTTCTAGGAGTGTTGTCTCTGTTAAATTGGGGAGATTGCACAAGTCATCAAAGTCCTCCTGATACCAGGGCAGAAAACCCCTTTCAACCAATCGCCGAGCATCCGTCTCCTTGGACGGCAGTTGCATATGCGCATATTTGATAGTCCCATCAGTGTTCCTTTCTTGCAAAAGAAAATAGTACCCATCCTTTTGAGAATGCTCATCCTGAGCACGACGAGGCCAAAGTAAAACTCTATGAACGGGAGAATCATTTATATCAAGTACCCATTCTTCACCACCTGCTTCTTTCACCTCCACGAGCACATAATGTTTTGAGACGTCCAGGTTTAAGATATTAATCACATCCTTGATGACATCTGAAGATGTGCTGTCCTTGGTTGCTGTCACTTTGCAGCAGGGAGCGCTTTCTGTTGAGAGCTGGGGGTAAATATGAAGATTATAGGCTGGCTTTGCTTGGCAAACTGCACTGTCAGCATCTTTCAAACTCATTCTGCCCCCAAATGGGCTTCAGTCTTCCACCACTGCTTAAGATGCAGTGCCCATTGTCTAAAAAATAAAATAAATAAAATAAATAGAAGAAGAAAAAAATCAAGCGTTAAAGAAAAACAATGCACAAGAAGTATAAGGGTGAGGTATTGTTTTCTGGACACGAGGATAAAATTGTTACACAGGCAAACCATTAACAAAAAGAATTAATGTGCAGAAGTAGCACATTAGTTTTATTTCTGCACATTAGTGAAGTTATTTCAGTCTGAGCAAATATCTGTTATAACACTTATCTTCTTTCTACTTTGCTTCTACTCCCATGCCATCCCTCTTACAGCAGCACAAGCATTCACACAGGCATGAAGCAAACTGAATCAGAATAAAGATCCAGGTTAGAAACCTCCCTGTTTCCCTAGGTTAGTCTTAACCCAGGTAAGTTCCCTGACACAGTTCATTGCATGGCTGTACAAACATCTTTTCCCCCTTCCAAACAAATTCTCCCTGGAAGCTGCACAAGTAACGTGAGATCGAACTACTGTTTGATTACTTCTTAAACCAGCTGTGCCAGCTTAGAGCAGCCATGAAGTATGGTAGGAGAAGCAACGCATGGAAGCAAGGAAGAAGAAGGTTCTAACACTATGATCAACACACTCTTTCACTTTTCCCAACTGCCCTCTTTTCACAAAATGTACAAGATAGGTACAGCATTTACCCCACTCAACTTTAAGGAAACAGTGCCTCTGACTCATGCAAATATTCCTGCCATCTCCTAAGATCACACACTGTAGCTATTTCTTAAATGTGCACAATTTACCCAGAAAAGAGAATGCTAATTTCACTTGAGTCAACCACATCCTTGCTGCAGAGAGGTTTGATCTTGCCTTTTTTATCGTCCATTTTAGGCTACACAGAAAAATTACTCTTAAATAGTATAAATATAAATAAATAAATAAATAAGCCAGTGAAGTTGCTTGTTTGTTACTAAACAACTGCACAGGAACTTACATAAGACCACAAAAAGCAATCATTTCAAATTAAAATCAGTAAAGAGTTGGAAGTATTTAACTGCCACTTCCACTGCAAGCAATGAATCACTTCAGAGAAACATATGACATAGTTCTGCCTCATGAATTGCTTCAGAGTGGAGAAATCTGCTTTAAGGGAACTCTGAATATTAAGCTTTTAGAAGTTATTGTTACGCAAGTTGGATCATTTTTGGTGGCTACTCATCAAAAGGAAGGCTAACCAAGTCAGACAGCAAGAAAAACCACAGCAAATCTCTGGTCAAACTGTATGGTCCCTCAGAAAATTGTTTCTTGCTCTGTAAAATTTCATTCATCATTCATTAAAGAGGGTATATTGCAAGATCTTGGCAGTACAGAAGGATGGACTAGTGTGCTCAAAGGCCTCTCTCCATTTCCTGTACTTATCACTGATCAATAGTAAAGAATTCTGAAGGAATTATGCAAATGTAAGGTATCCTTGACCTATAGAAGCTCAAACAGCTAACATATAGCAGAATCAGCAACAGACTGCTGCTCATGGGGAAGACAAATCTGGAGAATAGTCACAGAAAAAGAACAGTGACCATTTTTTTTTTCATGTCAGTTAGCATAGGGAAACAGGCTAGCTCAGACTTCCGTTTTTTTTTTTCCCTCAGCAACTAGTTTCAGACAGATAGTCATTAGAGGTTGGTATGATAGAGGAAGTCCCTTCTAAAAGTATTCTGGCCAAAACAGCACCCTAAGAAATGTGCCACCAACTTTCTGCCCATAAAGAGCTGCAGCTACACTTCTCACCAAGGTGCTGACCTCTGACTTTACTGACAGAGGTTTCCTAACCTCATCTCATGTTAGTTACCAAGATACATCTGATACTTTGCTCAAGACTGCCAAAAAACACTTCCCAAAGAGGAAAGTGGCACACAGCTCATTCTCTACTGTGTAAAACTCAGGTCAGGCCAATTACTGCAAGCAAAAACGCAATAGCTGGTAGTCTCTGTTCAGATGTGCATGACTGAGAAACTGGAAAGAGAAAGACCTCTCATCCTGAAGCAGACAGTTTTCTGACAAAGCAACAYGCAGATGTCAACATGTTTCTGCTATGCACATATTTCTATATTATACAGTTATCAGATACAACTTGATGGAAGTGCAAGTAGACAGCTTGCAATGTAAGGCAGACAGCAGACAGTTCTGATTCCCCAGCCATTGCCCTGTAGGAATGATTTTCGAGATAAGCTACAGCATAAAGAACTTGCTGAAACATGATTTCAATACACAGTCACATGGCAAGTAAACAGAAAAACAGTCAACATCACACTGTCTCATTTTAATCAGATATGAAGTCCAGATGCAATTTTCTTTCTTTCAACAATACTGTGCTTTAACAGTGTTCTTTYGCTCAAAAACAGCTTCACTCAGATATGGTACTCTGAGTTATTCAATACTGATGATGAGGCTTAAAATAGAGGGAAAACCTAAACCTCACTTAAGAAAGAGTAGATCCAGTTATTCTTGAATTCCTTTTAATTATTCTCCCTTTACTACCAACAGCTAATTTGTCCGAAGAGAATCAAACTCAGAATTTTTATTGGAATAGTCTAAGATTTAGTGTTGTAATGATCCAATTTGAACAAACAAGTAGAATCCAACAATTAAAAAAAAAAATCAGAGTATACAATATGCTGTTTATTGTAAGAGGCAGATGTAAAAATAAGTGCTATGATTAACATATGCATATTTTAACACTGCTATGAAGTTCTATTCGACAAAGGCAAGCTATAAATAGCTACTAATTATCCTTACAACACAAAGCAATGACAGAAGTAAAGGAGGACATAACCCAAGGCCTATAGTTTAGTAGCAGTTAAAGAAAAGAAAAAGCAGAGGGGCATGATGGCAGAGACTGGATTATGCTACAAGACCAGGGCCTCATGTTGAAAACTAATCCTAGCAATCTTCTGAAAGAATAGTCTCAGTAACTCAGCTGTAAATGACAATTGACTCATTTTGCCTTAGGTATCAAAGGTAATCAGGTATGACACAATCATATCACTCCTTTGGGTTCTTGGTTACATAAATCCATATATATTTGGATTACTAACTGAAAGCATTAGACATTTGGGAAAAAAATACAGCTTTATTAAAAAATGAAAATAAAAAAATGCAAATTTGTAAACCATCATACTAAGTCTCAAAGGAAGTAACATAATGTTTCAATTCTTCTACCTAAGAATAAGGCTGAGAAAATCTGTCAACTCAAATAGAGGTTTGAGGAAATACTGTCACTCTCCAATTAGCTTATGATTTTCTTAGGGTATGCACTTCAGTTGATAATATACTGCCCTAAAATAGGCAGCCTCCAGTGTACATCTGACTTCATACTCTACAATACCTTGAGTAACAAACTAGAACATAAAAGTAAAGTAGCATACACTGAACAGATTGTAAGTTGGCTACCTGATGGGTCCTAATATTCAACTATGGACCAAGTATCATCAAGCAGCTGGAGGGTTGGATTCTAGTAAAGTTGGATTCTTGACATCAAAGTATATATTTTCATCATAATTCTAAAAGAAAGAAAAGAGCGCACAATGATTGAGAAAGCAGTAAATAATCAAAAAGCTAGAGTCAGTGATACAGTTCAGTAGTATAGGAGTAAGCAAGAAATGCTAAACAAATTTCAGTTTAGTTTACAGATGCATAACTTCACATTTACCTGAAATAAGCCACATCAGCACGTTTGAAAATCATAGTGGGTAATCATTTAAACCTGAGATTCTTCTGTAGCCTAATAAGCATAACAGTGAATGTAATTCCCAGATACATGTTAAATGAATATTTAGTTAGGCAGCCATATTACCTTTGTGCTCAGCAGGCACATGACCAATACTGCATCTAGAATATATCAAAAATTCAAGTAAGCAGCTGAGATAACAACAAAAAAATCTGTTAGAAAATACCCCTTTACAGCAAAATGCTCTATAAGCTTTTATCTATGAGAAACAACACAGGGTTGACTGATACCAGTTCATATCCTTGTATGAAGAACTAGAAGTCGATAACCCTCTTCAGTCTGAAGGACAAAACTATAACAAGAGTCAGTGGCTGGAATTCAAAACTAGATAAATTCAGCCTAATGCAAGACAAACATCACCAGAAGATTACCCTCCATTGCAAGATTTAACTGACACTAATGAAGAGGCTTGATGCTAAAGTTCTTTCAGAAAATCAGCCACCTCCACTCACAGATGTGCTTCTGAGTCAGAAAAATTAATTAGGTATCACCCTTTCATTTATGTTACAAGCAGGGTGAACAGATGATGACAATGCTGCCTTCTATTTTCTATAGTTACTTAGAAAGTTTTTAAGTAATTGAAATATTTATTGATGAACCAATTTACACTGAARCAATGAAGCAGAAGCCTGAATTCAGGTGCAGAGAATATTGGAAGAAAAGGAGAAATAAAAGACTACAAGGTAATAATGAAACCATATTGGTCAGCATGCAAAGCAGCATACTCAGAAAAAGAACAGCCCAACCACTTTTGAGTTCTTTTTGTTAAGAGCTGGAAATTTCTACAAATTTACCTCAAATTTCTTTCTCTTCCCTATAAGGAGCTCCTTTCCAACGCAAGGGGTGAAATAAAGCTGTGCATTAGAGAATTTAACAAGCAGGAGACAGAAGCTAGCACCAAGCACACATCAACTAATTTTAGACTTCACATTCAGACTCCTTTCTGTTTTATTTAAAAGAGTTTTACTTTTCGCAAGCCTTTAGTAGCTTAGGTAAATGTCTTCACAGTACTTAAAATTGACTAAGTACAGTTATCAGCATCTGCAAAACACAGCAAAGTATTATTTCTCATTGTACTCCTATTTTACAGATGCAAACACAGGGGAAGAATCAGGCAAGCTAGGCAAGACAAAAATCAGGCAAAATTAGAGAAGTTTTTGATTCTAATCTTTTGTTCAATCCTTTAGACGGCAGTACTACTGTGGGCATGAGTGGGGCAACAGCTGCATAGGATTAGCATGTTAAGGGATACAGTGATGTGTGATTTGTGCCCTATACAATCAATGGGTTTGCTGTCCCAATATAACATACGCAACTTAAAGGTACCTATTTTCAAGCGAGATTGAAGAAAAATGGGAAACTTTAAGTAGGATTAGACAAATTTAAACAGAAGGTACCAGTTATAGGTCCTCTGTATTGAACTATCCTGGAATGATAATTCAAACACATCGAGAAGAATGGAAGCAAGTCTAATCAATCTAAAAATCTCTTTCCAGGATTTTGTTACTCTCCCTTCCCCCCACCCCTACGTTTCCAAATTCTACAAAGTAACTGTGTCTTTGTCAACAGCACTAATATAACAAGCCTGTAAGCCAACAGTTTAAAGTAATATTAATTTTACATAAGCTATAAGCAAGTCAAAATGTACTAAAAACCCACTAGTCAACAATGCAATCGTTGCACTAGCAATAATTAAGTCAACATGAGGCTGTACTGTTTGGTTCATCACTGGAGAACTGGTTATCCTTGCCACTGAAATCACCCAGGAGAGCAGTATTTCAGGTAACTACTTCAATGCTTTATGGAAAAAAAAAAAAAAAAAGTAGTAGGCTATGTACTTCAGCATTAATTCAAAATTTTACTTTTTGTCCAGACTAGAAATACAGAAGCAAAAAACACCAATTCTATATGGTAATTTTGATGCTATTTTCTAATCATCTTTAAACCTCTACTAAACAAATCAGTTTTCATAACATGCATTAAAGCCAATATTTTGTGATGTAGTAAAATTCTAGAAAATGACTTTGTCCCCATCGGCACAAGGTATTTGTTTAGCTTAAATAAGGCCATAATTTGAGACCACATGTTTAGTCAATGAATCATAGTGAAGCTAAAAAGGGAAAGCTACCATTACAGCAAAATTGTCCAGGACAAACTTTGTAATATTCCAGTTCTTCATATTTTCATGCACGTTTTCAGTACTGCATGCCTCAATCTGAAAGCTTCAAGCTTCTCACGTTGTTCACCAAGTATTTGTCAATACAAAAGTAGAAATATATTACAATTGCCTGATCTCTAATATTCTTTAATATCAAAATCACCAATTATTATACCAAAAGAACCCCCTAAATCAAACTGCAAACATTCAACAATTTCAAAAATATTCAACTACAACTTATTCTTGGTTTCCAAAGCAAGAATTTCCAGCAAAATCATAGGTTGTAGAGAGACCATAAAACTTCAAGAACGAACTGTACTTTACAGGTTAGGCTTTAGCCTTACCATAGCAAATTTCAGAGAGACACAGTTGCATGTAGTAGAACATAATTAAATTTCACTGCCCCTCCCCCCCCYTTTTTTTGAATATTCCAGGCATTTGTAGATTACTTGAAAATTGCTTAGCATTCTAGTTACACTTCAACATTTTTCCCTGGTTGTCTACAGTTCTGTTGGACTAAAGAACTCTAGAGCCCTCGTTGTCTTCAATCAAAAGCTCTTTCTTTTTTCAACCCCTAAAGAGGCAGTTCTGAATAGAGCATGAAAATCCACAACATATTTGTTGCTACTTTTTCTTGTCATCACTGCCAGAGAAGCTAATGTTGGCCATAGAGTGCCTAATCAAGATACTGGATTGCAATGTGAGTATTATAGGAAAGTCAAAGAAATTATCTTCCTTACAGACAGAGAGTACAGAACTGAGAAGGAACTATGGCCCTTATAACCCTGATCCCAATCTATGCTCTCAGATCACCTAAGATGTAGACCTCTACTTCCTCTTAATTACTCAGATGTACAATTTAACCTCAACAAGCCCAGGTTCACAGTGATGTTAAAAGTCTAACAACGTGTTATTACCTTAAAAGAGTGTGATGTCAGAATTATGGATGTACATCTGAGTCTGATTCAAGAGAAACGATAATGTGACTCTTAGAATGGAAGCTGAAAAAACAAGGAATGAAGGCAAAACAACCAAGGGCATTTGTGGCAGAMAGCATAATCAGAAGAGCCCTGGACACTAATCTCACCACTTTCTGTAATTTTGTTAATTTTATCATTAACAGCATTACAGATGTCAACAAAAGAAGTCAAAATTGCACTGCTCAATTACATTGATAAGAAATTCTCTTAAGAAACTTTAGGTCTAAGTACTATGTGAATTAAAGAAAAGGCTCAACAGCAGCAGAACCTACAAACATCATAAATCACTTTAAACACACTTATTATTAAACACTGTTGATCTTTGAAAGAAGGGCACATTTTGCTGTGACCTGCCTTGAGTTTCATTTGGTAACATAGTATCAGCTACAAACACCACAATAAAGCCTAGATAAAAGCAACTCCTCAAGCCACTGGTAAGTCGCTACACGAAGAAAACATGATCTACTAAGAGAGGAAATCTCTGAATTTTCATTCTCTGAAATAAAGACATTACCAATATGTTCAGAAAACAGATAATCTGCTAAAAAGCCTCTTACTGAAAAAAATCCCTTATAAGTATCTCAAGCCTTACTCCTTGATATTAGTCAGCTCTGATTAGATTTCTTCTTAAAAAGAACAGCAAAAAAACTCAACCCAAAAAACCTTACATGCATTTATAAACTGAGCATGAGATTTAAACCCTAAAGCACTACTCTTCTAATAAAAGGTGGGGGGTTTTTTGTTTTTTGTTTTTTGTTTTTTTTAACACTTGTGGTAGTACACATTTTTATTTACCTCATCCACTGGTACACAGCCCTCCTAAAAAGCCATTCACCATATTTAAATTAACAGTGTAGAAATCGTGAACCATGTTAGAGACTTTTGTTTCAATAAAATGTAACTGCAATTGACCAAAAAATTCAAAAGTCAGAGAAGACAGGCAGAATAAGCATGTCTTTTTTCTTAGAAACTTGAGTTAATAAACCCCTTTATCCCTCAAATTCACAAAAAACATACTGAACCATGGACTTTTTGTTTAATTATAACTCATGACTTTTTTTCCATTGACTGGTAAAATAGCTAATACTGTTGCATCTTTTAGAATTTTTTTTCTTTTTAAATTCCTAAGATATGAGAACCATGATATTTGCCCATCCAGCTACGGAAAGGCCATATTTAGCCTAAGCAATACTCGACTATGTGCATATGAGTCAAACAGTTATTCATACAGAATTATTCAATAGGTCTGATGTTTGAATCACTATTTGTCTGAAAAYTGTCTGTACAAAGTTTTACTTACCAGGTGCACCTCATTTAAATTTTTCATCATCTATACTCGCTCTTTGTAAACTATCCAATTCCACAAACATATAAGGTTCCACAGAAAAATGTAATCCTCCCACTTTGATTAGAATATCCATTTCCATAGACAGCTGCCCTGTCACTGCACAAACTAATCTTCAGCTACTGAAAAAGCTTTTTGTTAAGACAAATATTCATGCATAGTAATAACAACAAAGTTCAGTTCTATAAAAGCAGGTCCAAAATGTTACCGTAGTTATCTCCCAAGCTTGATGTTAACAAGTTAACACTAGCAATTAAGTAAACAGCCTAAGACACATCATCCTGACAAGTAGCTGTTACTATATTTTCAGACTACAGTGGGTAAAGAATCTCATTGTTAGGGGTACTGTTTCTGAAGCTCAAAGACGAAAATCATCAAAAATAACTCTTTTTAGAGGAGAGCCCTTCAGTGAGTCTTGAAACTAAACTGAATATACATTTACCTGAGAAGTTCTTCATGTTGTTTTCCCTACATTTTCTCTCCTAGACCTCTTCCTGAGGAGATACATAGTTAAAAGCACCACCGACTTACTAAAACTGGATGGGTGTAACACCAGTATATTAAACTGGAATGAAGAGTTGCCTCACACTGTTACTTTAGGGCACATACTTCAGCCATGTACTCCAGCTAACAGACCTGAAATTAGATCTCTCCTAACTACCTGTGACAAAGTCTTATCTGCAAACAGCTAGGTAGACAAACCGATACCAATCCACCTTAAGGAGTAACATGGGAGGATGCCGATGACATCTTTGAAAGGCTAATTACATATGCCAGAAGCCTGAGATCATCTCCAGACCTCTACTACATTGCCACCCATCCAGAAGTTGAAATCAAGGAACAGTAGATCTCATTTGGATACAAAGTACCTCTCACTTTTCACAGAGAACTTGCAAACAAAGCTGTATAGAATTTCGCCAATATATTTACAGAGTAATAAAAAGACTAACAACGATATTAGAAAGTCAYGTCTCATGTCAGGATGACTATATCAAGAGTACTGTCACAACAGCCATGGATCTGGAAAGAACTCTGCTACATTTAGTCTACAGATGCGCAACAAAAAGACGCCTCCAGCTTGCACAAGTTTTACATTCCAAAGATCGCAAAGCCAAACTTACCCAAAAGACCAAACACTACCAAGACATAAACAGCGAAAGGCACACATCAGTTAGGCAACGATGGTCAACGTGACAAAGCGTGGCGTCAACACAGCAGCAGCCTTGATATTTGTCAAGCGTTGCCCCCAAAAATCAAACAAACAAAAGAGAGTTTTAGGGAAGCTCGGACGAAGAAGGCAGCGGGGGCATCTGCGGGCGCGTGCAGGCAGCTCGCACCGCGGCCCGGAGGCACCGCGTGAGAAAGCGGCGCGGAGCGCGGTGAGCAGGAGACGGGAGCGAGCAGCACGGCGAGACCCTGCCGGCGCCTATTGTGCGGGGCGGGAGGCACGGGGAGGCGGGCGAGGCGCGCTCCTCCGGCTGCGCTCCGGGCACAGCGGCGGCAAAACGCGGCAGCACCAGCAACGCGCTCGGCCGGCCCGGCCCGGCCCGGCCCGGCCCGGCTCGGCCGCCACCGCCTCCTGAGGGAAACGGCCGGGCGGGCCGGCCGCCCGCCAGGGCCCCGCCCCGCCCCCTCCCCCCCCCCCCCAGCAGCTCAGCCCGTGAAGGGAGAAGGGGAGGAGGGCGGGCGCCCACCGGGGCGCGGGACCTCACGCCGCCGCCGCCTACCTCAGGCCGGTGGGGGAAGCGCTGGCGACCGGCGCCGCCGCCCGCCACAGGCCGCGTCGAGGCGCCGCTCGGCACTTCCGGGTGGGGGAGGGGAGCGGGGCGGCGGCCCATTCAGCGCCGCGCGCGCACCGCGCATGCGCCCCGCCCGCCCCCGTCTGCCTCGCCCGCCGCGGCCGTGAGGCGCGAAGCGTCGCCGGTACCGCCCGGCGCCGGCTCCTCGCAGAGCTCGGGAGCGGCTGGCAGCCGGGCGCCCTCTGAGGCGGCGCCCGGCGCTGGGAGGCGGGTGGGTTCCTGTGGAAGCCGAAGGAGCTCTGTGCCGCCCTTCTCCAGCGGTTTTCCCCGGGCGCGGCSTGGGGATCCTCCGGCTTCGGCCGTCGAAAAGCGCCGCCGGTTCCCACGGGCGAAAAACGCAGCGGGTGCCAGGCTCCCGGGGCCCGTAGGCAGCTTTACGGGGCCTGCGGCGCTGGTGTGCGGGCGCAGCGCGGGCGGCGGCGTCCCCTCCGCCGGCAGAGCCCCGAGGGAGGAGGAGGAGGAGGAGGAAGGGGAGGCTGGAGGCGGGGGGCCCTCGTGTGAGGCGACCGTTTTGCCCCGGGGGGGGGGCAGCGCCGCGGCCGTTGGCGTGCGGCGGCCTCCGCGCCGCCAGGGGGCGCGCGGCGTTCCCGCCTCGCGGCGGCGCCGCGCCTGCGCGGGCGGTTTGAAGGCGATGGCGGCTGAGGAGTCCCGCGGGTGAGGGAGGGAAGCAGCGAGGGAGGGGGCGCGCGCATCCCGCTGCCCTTCTCACCTCGCGYTCTGTCCTTGCAGGGTGTCGGCGCTGGCGGACACCTCCGGTGCGCTGGTGGCGGCGGGCGGCGAGGCGTCTGGGCAGAAGCGGAAAGGTAGGCGCGGGGTGAGGAGGGGAAGCGCGCCGAGGCGGGTGGCCTGGCCTAACTCCCCCTGCCTCTCTTCCAGGAGGACGGGTCGTGAAGTCTCGCTACCTGCATTACGATAAGAAGGGAAACAAACAGGTACTTAGGCTCCTGGCTGGAGGGGGGGGGGTGTCTTGGCAAAGGCTAGAAATGATCCCAAATGACAGTTTGGATGTGAGGGAGCCATTATTTATTAACAAATAGATACAGACTGGAATGGGAACTTAAGACTGTCCTCAGCYGTCTTGCAAAGCGCTAAGATGCATTAGGATAGTAGTTGTTTGTTTGTCCTCATCCAAATAGAAGCAGAATAATATTATTGCTTGTAATTGCTGCTTATGTTCAGTTTTATCTGTTCTTGGTTGTCAGGCGAGTTCATCAAGTTCKTTTACAACTTCTGCTACTAAACCATCTGGAAAAGGAGGGAGCCAACAAAACAGATCAGTTCTTCCTCAGAAGTGCAAAACTTCTGGTAGGTTTTGCCAGAATAACTTAAAAGTTGTTCTTTGAGGACCTTTATTTCTAACCTGTAGAACTCCTCACAACTCAAAAGATGTCTCGAAGAGCTGATGTTTCGTATTACTTTTAGCACTGATACTTTTATGAAGATGTATGCATGGAGAATGAAGATGCATGAACTTGATGTGGGTTTGGGAGTTATAAACTGAAGTGCATTAAACTCTTGTCTTTCTCACAGAATACTAATCTAGAATTGAGTATTTGACAATTGAGTTGTCTAGAATAAGTATATCTCTTACCTTGTCTGCAAAACTGGGCTATTCTTTCAATATGGCCTCTTTAATTGCTGCAGGTTTCTCTTTAATCTTTACAATAAACTAATTGTAAAACACCACAAGTCCCTGAGTGTATAGCTATCTGCAAAGCTGTCCTTTTTTAATTCTTTTGCAATAATTGCAGTTAATGTGAAAATCCCGATTTACTGTTCGCACTTAAGTGTCGTTGCTTAGCTGTGAAATGTTTGAAGATAAGTTCTGAACTACTTTGTTTTGTATATAAGGTACACTTATAAAAGTTCTCTTGATGCTGCTATAAGTTAGTGAAAAGGTATACAACTGTAAACTTGTGCAGAATCTGTTCTAGTTATTTTAGTCTGATAACAGCTTCTTTCTGTAGATGTTGTCCCTCGTTCATTAAATCAGACCAGCTTTGAGAAAGGTGACTTACAATCCACTTTATTAGATGAAGATAAAATTACTCGACCTGACCTTGATCTTTCAGCTATTAATGGTAAGCACCACCCACATTCGCTTTCTTATTTTATTATTTTTAGTTTATGATAGTGTAACTTCATTATTAGTAACACTCATGGTGTATAGTATTCACATGAAGATACTGTTAAAGATAAACAAAGGTAAATCTTATTTTTAAATGAGCATCATTAAGCAGAGGTATTGAGGTCTTTGGGGATTAAATTATCCTCTTGATTTTGAAAGTCTTTTGGGTACTCTTTTTTGAGTTTGAGGTGTAATATTAAAGAACAAAGCATCCTCAAATCTTCGTTTCTACCACAGATGGGTTTTAATCAGCCCTTCTAAAAACTGTACCACATCTATCTGTAACTGTCATGTAAGGCTGAATATCAGTATAAAATGCTTATATGAGCCACGTCTTCTCATGAATATAATCAGAACCAGAAGCAGAGCACAAATCTCTTACTGGAACACACAATCATTTCAAAATTCTCTTTACCTTTGAACTTGATGGTATGTTGTCTTGCTTCATGCATCCTGGGGAAAAAAAAGAGTAATAATGTCTCTCTTGTTCTGATGCAGACAAAAGCCTCCTCAAAAAGACTCCTAGTTCAAAGTCTATTTGCAAAACAGGTACAAGGACAAGTGGAAAAAAACAAAATGCGGTGAGTCTCACTGCTTTATCTTAAATATTTATTTTGAAATGTACCAAATGAGTGTTTTCTCGTTATCTCTAATCTTGGTAACAAAAGTTAAGGTTTCCAGGATGATGTAAAGCCTTATGGCAGAAGTCAGATGGTAGGTCTGTTCTACTGCTAGTAGGACAGGTATAAATCTCAACAACACAGGCTGAAATTTTGCTTCCATCACTTGTGGTAGAGAGTCTGCTCAAGTTGAAGCGTTTGTTCATGTCAGTTCTTGTATTCCTGTCTGTACTTTTTAATGATATCTTATTATCTTTAAATTGTCTGACACTTTTTCACTAGAAATTAACAATGACTCAACCTAATTCTGAAGTGCTTTGTAACACAGCAATGCATTCCATATAACACTGAAACTTCAAGTTCTCTACAAGTGTCTTGAACATCTGCTGAAAATGCTATTAAAAGTTTGGAACAATGAATAAATAAGCCAGTTAGGTATCTTTAATTAACATGCAATGTTTAAAAACTCAATCTTTTTCATACATCTGACTTGTTGATAATGCTGATTATGGGCACAAATTAGATTTCCAATTATTTACTTGAATGCTGAAAAAAAATGTTTACTGAAATTGAACTAGTATTTTTTTTGTTTATTCTATTTATTTTTTTTTAAGAAATCTGATTCTGATGTTCTGAAGAAATGGCTGGCATCTCAGACACTGCTTTTAACTTATCTAAGAGTGAAGGTGAGAGTCAGTTAATTATTTGATACTTCAGATAAAAATCAGTCAGCTCTTCCTTATCAAGTTCTATGCATTCTGATCCATAGAAGTTAGATTTTTATGATTTTACGTGTTTATGGCTGTAGAACTGCACAACTTGCTTTGAAAACTCCTGGAGTGAATTCTGTGCCAGTTTGTTAGACTGATGCCAGTTCTTCATGAAATGGGTGGAGGGTGCAGAAGTTTTAGGAAAACTGGAGGTGAGAATGTTTATATTTCAAAGGTGTAGTGATTACTTTGTTCACTTAGTGCTGAATGTGTATAATTTTTCTTTACAAAAGTATCAACAGGGATAGGGGGAGAAGATGGAGAGGCTTTAACTGAAAGGTACTGTGCTTATTGCAAGAGGTCTCTAATTCCCTAATTGAGGCTATTTGAACTCAAATCTGAGGCTTTCATGTGCTGCTTCAGAAAATGTTAATTAGTTACATGTAGCATCATTTTAGTTATGAGTATTTTTGGATTTAATAGGCAGGGAAAAACCTTGCCAAGCTGGAGGAAAAAACGGAAGAAAACCTGCTAACGTTGTGTGAAGAAAAGGAGAGGAAACAGGAAAAGCTCTATGAGTTGAAGCGTGAATTCTTGCTTGAAGAGCGAGAGCAGAAGCTTGAAGATGTGTTGAATAAACAGGTAGGCTTTATTACAGGTCACACTTCCCCTATGTTTAAACAAGCTCTGTTATGAAATAGTCCTTTCTTCAGACAGATTCTTTGGCCTGCTGGTATAGAATTTTATGCATCTCTAAATGTCTACTTCCTGTTGTGGCACATTATGCTCTCTGGTAACCTAAACAAATACCTGTCACTTTTTTTTTTTTTTTTTTTTTTCCTACTCCACCTTGTGGATAGGCAGTAGGCAGGAGGGAGAAGTTAGAGCTGTTAGGCAAGGGGAGCAATAGTGCACCAGCTGCCGGAGCAGCTTACAGTTGATGCAGAAGAGACATTAAGTGGCTTAAAACTGCATCAACATCTTGCAGTTTTGCAATTACAGTTATCATGGCTAGAGCTGAGATGCTAACTCTTAGATGAGAGGTGAGCACCTTCTGTCCTTTATCTGTCTTATTTTTATATATTGGACAACAGTWATTCTGATCTTGCTGTAAGAAGACAATTTTCTGATAACTTTCTTAATAATAAATTATCTTAGAAGCTAAAGCCTCCCATCTTTCTCAGTATTTTGTTTGTTTTATTATGTCAAATTGAAAGGATAGTATTGCTGGAATACTTAATTTTAAGACCTAAACTTTTGTTTGCTTTTAACAAATATGCAGTGCATATTTGCTGATTTGCAATTTGCAAAAATTAAACAATGAAGACTTTTGTCTCTTGGTGAATACACTATATCTGCAGGCCAAAGATCAAAGGCAAAGGATTTTGTCAGCTATATTTCACTGTAGGAACTACAGTGAGAATGAAACTGGTGTTGACCTAGGTATTTTGAAGTGATAGAATAAAACCTATTAAACAGTAGAATAGGTAACACAAACGAATTCTTCTATCAAAGAGCATTTCAATGTGATACTTGTTTGTTTTTTTCCTGTATTGAACCAGATTTGAATCACAGTCTATAGGGTTATAAGGCAGATCATGCATTCTAACCGTAATACTAAAACGGCTTGTCTGTGGTGAAGTGGTAGTTCATCATGTATTCTTTTCAGATGGAAGTACTTGCTCCCCTTGTTCCCGTCTGTGAACAGTTTAAAGAGCAATATAAAAGCTTTGCAACTTCCCTGGATGCCACTAGACACGAATTACCTGTGAAGAATATACACATAGAGGGAGATACACTAACATATCTGGGTAGGAAAACTTGAATTTTCAAATTTACTTTCATAAATAGTGTTTTTCAGTCTGCTAAAATGCTTACATCGTTACTGTTGGATTTATTTATAGCCATTGGATGAATTTTGTATGCCGCTCTTGTGGTCTGTATGGATACCAGGCTGCAACATTAGCCATGTGTTTTGCTATGAATAATTCTTGTATCTGTGTACTGTTCAGGATTTGTATCTGATAGCAGGAAAAATGGTTTTTAAGTTAGGGCCGTTACATCTTCTTTTAGCAAGTTTCTATCTTTTTTTTTTTAATGCTTTCCCATTCCTCTTTCTCCTTTCTTGTTCCTAATGCATATGCAAGTTGTACAGTTGTAGTATCTTGATCTTTTTATTTGTTTGTTTCTGTGTTTGAGGGATATAGCCATATAGAAAGACTTGCTTGTGTTTTCTGTAAAACTAGAGCTTAAGTATATTGCATGATATCTTGAATCAGTGCGTTTGCTTAATAAATCTGTACCTGTGGTATGTGCTGAAGTCTATGCAAAAACTTTCTAACTATTGGTCTGTTTAGCATCAAGAAAGCTGATCTTAATAACCTCTTGCTGCAGTTAATCTTCCTAATTCAAATTAAATAACTTGGCTTTCATAATTTTTTTGTTACGTATTTGTGAATGCTGATCAAGCAGTGGTTTTTCCAATATCTGGTTCRCTTATCTCTGGTTATTCCAACTATTCAGCTGTTGAGTAATCTTGCATTTATTGATGCTACTGTGCATTTCTGAGTGATGTTTTAAATGTCTTCTATATTGTAGATGAACTGCAAAAGCATTTAACTGTCACACAGGAGCTTCTGACAGAAGTTAAGCCTAGCTGTGCAGAAGAAAATGCAAAAGCATCCCCTGTACTGAAAGAGCTTAAAGAAGTCTTTCAGGAGCTGGATAAAGAGCTTCAAAGGTATTTACAAGAATCGAGTGAAAAGACTCTCCAACTCAATATTCAGACAAACCTATAGATTTCAACTTTTGAATTCAGCGTGTGTATTGGAGGATTAATTGAGAGAACTGTTAGCACTAAGTTTAATTCTGTTTGTATTCAGAGAAAGGTTTCTTCTCTGAAGGTAGTGTCAACAAATACGGAATATCACTGAGAGCAGGAGGAAGAGAGGTAATATGATCGATYTCCTTTCCTCCCTTCCTGAAGAAGAGGCTACAATTCAAATCTTTGAAGGCCAGTAGATCCTGAACCCACGCACCTATCTTACTGTTCTACAAACTTCCTCTTCTGCAAACTCTTGCTATTGAGAAGCAAATTCTTAATTTACATTTTTCTTCTGGTTATTGTAGAGTGGGAGAATCTTGTGAATCTGCAGGTACGTGGCCTTTGTGCCTAAAAGGAAATTATGATCCTCCACTGTAACTGATTTGGTCTGCTTGGTTTGTTCTAGGAGCTTCACACAAGTGCAGAACCTGTCATTTGAAGTCAGTAAAGAAGTTTCTCTGCATAACCAAAGAATATGCGAAGAGAACTATGGACTAGATGCTGTGAAACGTTGGTACTTCAACTAAACTTTTACTGATAGGTGGGTACTAAACCAGTGCCAACAGACTTGTTATCTTTTTACTTCTTGTTTAAGTAAATGACTTGTCCAGCTTTTCAACAATACCAGAGTATGAAACCTGCAACATATATGACTAAACTCTTCTGCATGCTGTCCTGTGAGGAAACATCTTTTTTCAGATGTGAATTCTCATTCCCGTGGCACTTTCTTCATCATTTTTCTCCTTGACAGCACTGAAAGGTAAACAGTAAGAAATGCTATTCTTAGCAAGTATTGTTTATATGCTTTTCTTGTTTTACCATCTTGTATCTGGCTTCAAGTGCACTGACTTGCATTTCTTTCCAGAGTAGTTTTCCTTAAAGGGCAACATATCAGAGTATAGATGTGGAATTTTGCATGTGGTACTGTGCATTTGATAATCTAGTCAGGAGATCTGTAGGATTGTACAGCATGAGCCTTGATCATTCAGTGAGCAACTTCTGCAGGAACTCTGGTTGTCCCTTGTTTCTTTATTTGGCCAGAGGAAAAGCTAAATGGGTAGCTAATAGTGAGTCTGAYGAGTGGGAAGAACCTGGTCACTTGTGACAGTAAAGTTTGTTTTTTTGTCACTTAATTGTCTTGGAAACAAATTATTTAAGTCTGATATGCTTTCCTATTAACTTGACACTTTTTTAAGGATCTATAATTTCATTTTATAATAAAAATTGTCTTTCACTGCTGTACTAATAGCCTTCATTTTTGAATATTTTCATTTATCTCCTGCAGAAGCTTTTGTTTCTATCTGGGCTTGTATAGGGCTAATGCTAAACAATATATGCAGTGATGGGTTTATAGGCATTAACTAGTCTGAATGGCAAGCCATATCCTACTGCATTTGAAGTGCTGAGACCAGAAGATTGTGAATGTGGAGAGAAACCTCTAACCTAAATACTAAGCAAGTGCCTGGATGAGAAACAGAAAATAGCTGTTATGAACATATATTCCAAGTGTTGCATTCCACCCCCTGCCAACATACTTTCCGTTTTTGTAAGTGGAATGTGTGTAGCTGTCTGAAAAACATGTATCCCATATTATGTACCCGTGGAACTTCTTTCTGTGATGGTTTTTCAAAAGCTCTTCTTTGTATTGTTTGGATACTGGTATGTTTCTGGGTTAAGCTGTGTCTATCAATTTCTTTTGCCTGCTCAAAAAATGTTTGGAGCATTCCCCTTGCACTATTTGAAATATTCATAAACTTCATAAATGTTTCAGGTTTTGTTGCTGGTATTAAGGGTCTAGCTAGATTCTGTCTCCTCCTATTTAAAAATAGTATTAAATTAAGCAATGGTAACTGCATCAGTAAGTTGAGCAGTGTACTAGATGAGAAGTAAAATAGCTATTAAGAATCTTTGTGTATAACTTTATTGTTGTTATTCATAGCAATTTATCTGTGGGCTAAATTTGGTTTAATAAATTTATTCCAATCTATCCATTGGGAAGGCAACAAGTAACTATAAGATAGTTATCTGCTATCCTCAAGTCTCTGCTTCCTCAAATGTGTTGGGGTTACCTGTGTGTACTGCTGTTCAGGCCATGAATCATAGATGCTGCAAACAGCAGGATCATAGTCCTGCTATGAGTTGCAGCTATGAAGTTGGCCACAGGAGGAGAACTTTGCTAAACAGACAATTCTTGAGTTAGTAACAAGTTGGGAGGTCTTTTTATGTGTTTTTTTTTTGTTTTGTTTTGTTTTTTCCCTCCCTGGGTAAAACTCTCAATAAAGGTTCATRTATAATGAAACCACTGGTTGGGCAACTGTTTTTTTCGTAGGTTAGGTTAATTTCTAAGCTGTCTGTCCTCATACCTTTAACCTACTCATCAGAAATACGTCATTCTGACACTCAAATTGTACTTAGAAAATTAAGAGGGTTCTTAAATTTGACAGGAGAGGGATGTAATAAAAAGTATACTATTTTGATAATTTTTTCTTTGCACAGATACAAGGCAGACGTGTTTCTCCTAGAATTTCATGATGTTAGAACTCATTGCTTTCTGTGATTACTATTCTTAAAAAAAAAAAAAAAAAAAGTAAATAAATAAATACCTAGTTTTAGGAAATACTTGACTCCTAAATTAAACATATCCTTTTCAGTCAAGTGACTTTACACCATTAAGATACTCTAGTATATATACCAAAATATTACTTAAGCAACTAAAATTTTTTTTAGAAGTACTTTTATTTCTAAGTAATGCGTAGTTGATCTTAGGGACATAGTTTCTATCTAAAGAATAAGTGTGCATGCTCCAATTTTAATAATGTTTTGTAAACCCTTTTGCTCTCCCCTTTGGAGCTGGAAGAGGTCTTAGGTAGTTTCAGCTTCCTTCAGGACTTTCTCACTCTGCTCATTGATACTATGAAGTGGAATACTACTCATTCGCTCCCCTGAAGAAATGTGTGCAAGGGGATTCTGCTCACAGTGGTCAGAATTAGAGGCTCTTAAGTCTTTTGGTGCAGTAGTTCATCTCTGATGCTGCAGGTGGCAGTCATTATCTATACAAGCAGAGTGGGAGTCTACAGTTAAAGGAGCTAAAGGCCAAATGCATGTACAAAACAAAGTGCTCAGGGATGTGTTACTCATTGTTTCAGAAGAGTAACAGACAGTGTCTTGATTTGAACATTCTGGCTGTTCTTTTCCTTAAGCTGAACTCTTGAATAAGTCTTTGTACAGATGGTAGAACAAGCGTTAGATACAGCAGCTCAGCCTGTCTAAGGAAGGAATTTGTACTGTTTTGAACTGAGTCTTTTCCATTTTGATCTGCCTGCATATTAGTTGTAAGTGGCTTCATTTTGGCTCTTTGAAGAAATAAGTGTTTTAGCGTTTAATGTCTATGACTATTTTAAAATGCAAGATCCTGTTACAGTTAAGACTGTACAGACAAAAAAAGAAAAAAGACTTCAGGATCACTGGAACAGGGGCTAAGCAGATATGACACCACTTATTTTGTATTTTCCACTTATTTTCTGGAAATGTTACATATCTCAAAAGCTCTGAGTCTGGTAGGAATCTTGAACAGCTTAAGAGTGGTAACAGMGCTCTTTACTGGTTACCAGTCTCTCTTTTCTCTTGCACCTAGAATTAAGAATGTTCCCTTTCTGATATCAATGTACATTTAGGCCTGTTCTGTCTGAACTAGTGCAGTATTTAATACCTATGTATTCATCCTTCAGACCAGAAGTTCATATTGTTCAAATGATAGCAGCAGTGTGTCCTAAGGTTTTTGTTAGCTTGTTTCATTTTTGTTTTCTTCCAAAGAGTAAAGACAACTTTAAACAAGCCAACTAGCTCTGAGAGCCTGGGTGGAGGGAAGACTGAGAGTGCTAAGGGGGGAGGGGGACAAGCCACAGAGATGGAGATATTTGTCTTCTGCAAAACTCTGCTGTATTAGTTGTCTAGAAGGCCACTGGCAAAGACCATTTTAAACTAACTTTGCATTGTGCAAATTGCCCTGCCTGGATTCTGATATCTCTTGGAAAGGTCTGACCACTTTCTCTGAGTTAGGCTGGTATTGCCTGTCTCTATACCAGCTCAGAAAGGCTGAGTCAAAGTGTTTTTTTGATGCAATTCCTGTGCTCCCTGTGTTAGGGTCATCAGGGGTCAACATAAGGGAGCATCCCTACTTGCCTGTGGTGTGCTATAGTGGAGCTGCAGCCCAGGAGATAATTGAGGCCTGTTTGTCTCTTCACCTCCAGCCCCCAACACTCTAATTCTTTGTTCACACTAGCTGCAAATGGAGCTGATTCTTTGCTCATCAACAGCAACTAAGCAGCTCATGACCCCAGCAGATGTTTCTGCATTTTAGGCTAATGAGAATTTACTGGATTACTGCAGTCTTCCCTGCCTTGGAGTAAATACTACTTTGTTGGACATCCGGAAATTCATACTGAAAATGATAAACAAACTTCTGGCTGGACTGTGATTGCCAGGACATGAAAAGAGTTCCACAGCGGCGGAGAATCTAACAGTTCTGAATTGCACCACTGAGCCACACCAATTAAGAGCATTTCCAGTGATTATGTGAGCATTCCTGTTCAACCCACAGAAATAATTTTAGATTGTTTCCTCCACTGCATTTGTGTGTGGTCTGTAAAACAAGCACAAGAGTGGAGGACTTTGTTTGCAGAATAGTCTCGAATGCTGCTCATCAGGTTCTTTTAAAATATCTCTGTGTTAATGTATCTGTAAGACCTATCCTGTTTCTTTTTCTGTGTATGTACAAGATCTATCCTGTTTCCTGTTATTTCAAGATTTTAAACATTATACATTAAGGGAACAAACACAATTTGCTTCTTAGAAGACATAGAAGACTTTTTGGTTTATATAGCTCACATATTTTCAGAGATGGCCAGTGTGATACCCAAACTTCATTTCTTGTTTTACTATCTACTTCATGCAAAAAAAGAAAAAGAAAAAKAAAAAAAGTGGTAGCTGACTGAACAGTAGAGTTTTCAGGATTATTACCCCAAAAGATACTCTGTTTGTGCCAGTTAGTCCTTTCAGCAGTCAATTTTTGTTGCATAGTTCTTCAGAATTTTTAGACAATGTTTGGTAATTGAAGTGGAAGACATGGAACTGTAGGAATACAGCGCTGATCCCAAGTCGATAAGCCATATGCAAAGTGATGCTTATCAGCTTTACTATAGAACAATATTAGTAAAGTTGTACCTCTTCTGCATATGGGCAGGTTAAGCATATTACCTGTTTACCAAAGGCTGTATAGGCAATACCCAAAGATATCAAGAGTCTTTAACCTCTTTTTGCTACCTTCTCTGCCTTGAGAAATTAAAAACAGCTTCACTTTAACTGAACAAAATTAAATTTTTCAAGTGAGTATGATTCATGTGATTAAAAAAGGTTCCTCTAACCAGTCCTCTTTATCAAAGGTTCCTCACACCTTCAGCAAATCTGATACCCTCCTTAACTGAACTGCAAAGCTATTACAGATAGACTTTTTCTGTAGATTGAGAAAAAGGAATAATGACTTCCAATTCCTTACAGAACAAAGGTCACAGAATCATTTAATAGTTAGCAGAGCTAACTTCGAAGTAAATTAGATTGCTTAAGGCATTTTCCAGCTGAGTTTTGAATAACTTGAGTGGAGATTCCACAGCCTCTCTAGGTCCCTTATGATTTGTACATAAAACTTCCACCAAATGCTAAGACCATGCACAACTTCTATTATATCAATCATATGTGGAGCCTGTAGCAAATTACAATTCATTATAATAGAAGACAACTAAAAAGCAATTTATTAAATGCACAAATGACAGTCACTTGCTTCTGATTAAGCACATTCCTGTTCTAAATGAGTATCTGCCCCTATTAATGGTTTCTTAGTACTATTTCAGTCATTTGATAAGAATTTAAAATACAGTATTACACTGAGAGTTCAGTTTCTTCTGTTCTGGTAGATGAATAATAGGCATTTTTTTCAGAGCTGTATAATAATCATATTCTCACTATCACTGTGTGCTGCTCAGATTGTATTCTTATTTTTGAATGAACTCTTTAATCGATCTATCCTGATAATTTTGTTCTAGAGGTGTTTGTATTCCCATGAGGCAGGATCACTCTTGTTTTTACCAGTGTGTATCAGAACTGATAATGTAGTTACTGTAAAAAGACATTATTGCTGGTGAGCTTGGGT
Source organism: Rhea americana (assembly GCF_003343005.1). Taxonomy (NCBI): domain Eukaryota; kingdom Metazoa; phylum Chordata; class Aves; order Rheiformes; family Rheidae; genus Rhea; species Rhea americana. The sequence goes on from NW_028186524.1 coordinate 208,447, forward strand.
TAGTATGGCAAAACCAGTAGACACTTACTCTGCAGTTAGCAGTTTCTACATTAGATATCTATGTTTGACTAACAGAAAGGAGACTGTTACAGAAACATAAAAAAGAGAGAACAAAGCCAATGGTTAAAGAAGTGGGTGTGTTTTTTTGCCATGAATATAGTGCTGTAAAAATTAACTAAGACCTTATTCTTGTCCCAGAGTTTGGAATGACTGACACATGTTTTTCCATTGGGAGGGAGGGGAAATAATGATTGTGGCTTCCCTTAAAGCTGATGATGAACTACTTGTCCCATTTTCTCACTTACCTTCTTTTGAAATTTAGTGAGTACAGGATTTAACAGCAGGAATAAGTCATTAATAGCTCTGTTTTTACTGCAGCACTTTATTTATACAATATGTGCAAGTGTTTCCAAAATCTTCTAATATGTGAATATCCGTCACCACTTCTGCCTTACTGTGATCTTGGGCCTGGACATCTCTGTGACAGGTTAGAGCCGTAACACTCTTGCTGAGGCAGCGCACTGGAATTGGGGTAAGCACTGATAAACCTACCACTTGATTCTTTTGAGTAATCTTACTGATTCAAACCTATATGAGGAGGAAGGGGCACAAAGGGGGGCACAACTGGGAATAGCAGTGCTCAAAGCTTTTCTAGAGCATGGTGTTATCTATTGTTTGACCAGTACCTGTCTAATAATTGTTGCACATGTAGTTTAATCTATGCAGTAGTAGATGGGACATGGGAAAAACTCTTCTCAAGAGAAAAATGATGGAGAGAATGGTTTTGCATAGATCTAACTTACATGTTTGTACAATTTAGATGTATTCACACCTTGCTGTATAACTGCAAGCTCTTCTTCACCTCTATGACATGCCAGTATAGCCACATGAATTCCACACCCACTTTCGACCTGGACAAGTGCCTGAGATTCCTAAAATTTCATGAGGAGCAGAATTCCGGTTTTTGTAAACGACATAAAAATCTGAACTATGCACAGTGCAAGCGGTGGCTGAATATGGCCCATAGATTTGACTGATGAATAGTTTTTATACATAAGCAGTTCTTACAGAACTTCCTTTAAACTCCTAACCATTACCAGATGTGGGTTGCAGGCAGCTGCTGGAATTCCAACACCTGTTGCATCACACTGAATAGGATTCATTTTGGCAGGCACAGAAAATTCCATTTCAGTAACTAAATAGTTTGAAATGATATCTAAAGCCTCCTTTTTTCAGACCAAGCTGATTCTAGCCTTATTTACAGGATAGCACATACTTTCATAATTAGAAGACAGCTTGCAGTCTTTAGAGGCTGTAATTGACTGATATTTCTTATAGTCAGTAAATATCAAAAGGAAGTTCGTTAATTAGGGTCTACGGTTGTCTGATATTTCTTATGATCCGTAAATATCAAATGGAAAATCCTTAGTTCAAAAAAAGAGAAAAATCCTTTTATAAGAACAATGATAAGAAAAAAAAAAAGCTATACTCCAAATAGTGGTAATTTCTAGCTGTGATTTCTGAAAAGTAGGACTATCCTGTTTAGTATTCAAGAATGTTATGGTGTTACATTGAATATGGTGGAGCTCCGCCTTAGAAATATACTCTGTTGCATACCTCAATTCATTGCTGGATTATTTTGCTTCTTCAAGTCCATACCCAGAGGCTTTTCAAAGATGAAATGTGTACCAATTTGGATGACTCAGAATGGATGTTTAGTGGCACTTTGCAGTGAGTTTTTGTGGTACCAGCCTCCTAGATCTTGGGCACAAGAGTTTATAAGGAACCATTTGCATGTCTGTTCTGTGTTCAAGTGTGGATGATTGGGATAAATGTAACAATAGCTATTTTTTGAAAACTTGATGCTGTTTCAATCAAAATTTACCCCATCTATAGAACTAGTATCAAAGTCATTATATTGATAATAGCAGCTATTGAGGTGTTGTGCATCAGCTGTAGATGTTACAGTATGAAAATGAGAGGTGTTTTGTTTTCATTTTGCCCTCCTTATTGTCTTTAATAAAAGACTTTCAAAGTGCTCTCAGGTATTACCCCTAGGAAGGAGACTAACGTTAGTTACTTTGTAGGTGGGAAAATTGAGGCATAGTAGAAGGCTGTATGGATGTTTCTGAGAAAACAGTGAAGCTGAAAAAGAATTTGAAATTACCAGGTTTTGCTTTGTCAATGCATACTTCAATCTAGTTTGTTTTAATGAAAAGATTTCCCTTTTAGTGTACTTCATAAGTTGCTTCTCATAAGGTTTAGCCGGTTTGCTTGGAAATGATCTCTATGGGTCTAAATTTTAAATGAGCTTGATTTAGTTCAGTATGCAGCAGTACGAAAGAACTCACTCGCTTCAATTTAGACACTTGCTATTTCCATTACGAGTTGAGTCTCAAAGGCCAATCTGTGTTACAAAACCCAATGGGTTTTTTWAATCAAAAATATCATAAGCTATTTCAAATGAAACCTAGGTTTGACAGAATTGGTGCAAGTGAGTTACAATCACAACTGTGTATCATGGTTGCATTTAGTATGGAGAAACATAAAATTAGTATGTGTAGAAAATGTGTAAGAAAAAAAATAAGCTCTTAAAAATGTCATTATATTTAATTTCTTATAAAAACAGTATAACGTCAGTTGAACTGACGTCACCCTGTAGAGTACTAGTGCAAGGTTTGTGAAGAGTAGTAGTATGTATTAAGTAATTAATGCAGTCTAACAAAATATCTGTCTCCTTACTGATACTGCCTCGCTTACATCCTTGACCATCATAGCTAAAACTAACTCCTAGTAAAAGAGTAATAGTAACATTAGACTGCAGTTACATGATGTTTGAGGAATGGGAGATCAGAGGAAAACTTCTATATACTTTAAGGACAGAGGGAAAAGATGCATTAGGAGGGCCTCTTTTTGACTTCATGCTTTCTTGCACGTGTCTTCAATTTTAGACAAAAGAGTCCCCTGGTAGCTCTCATGGCATTGTTTTGTCATGTGAAGATACATGAGCAATGAAGTGAGCAGGAGAGGAACAGTTGTGCTTAAATAGCACAGCAGCAAGCAAAATGGATTCAGCTTACATAATATTAAAAGCTGAAAGCTGCTCCAAGACATTCTGCAACTCCTCCCACATATGAGCTATAGCTAGAAAAATCCTATTAAAAATAAATAAAAATAACCTTTCCCAAGGTGGTGAGCAATCCTTAAAAACCTCTTGTTCAGCAGTGAGAGCATAATTCTGAGTTTCTTATTATACTGAATAGAATTTATTCAATATTCCACCCTGATGTTGACAATTAGAGAGGACAACTTTGAAAACACCATCTGTAGACAAACATTTGTCAAGGATGGTCGGTTTACATGTATTTATTTATGCCTTAATATAAGAGGTTGGACTAGATAATTTCTTTAAAAATCTTCCAAACTACTTGTCTATGACTCTTCTTGTCCAATCCTAAAAATTGTAATGAGCTTTGCAAAATACAGTCCTTTCAATTTGAGACTATTTTTTAAGTTGTCTAGTGTAAGAATTTTCAGGTGATAAGCACTTCTTTTAAGTCCCAGTCTATCTTTTTTTTTCTTTTTTCTTTTTCTTTTATCAACAAAATGAGTTCCCTCTTTTTCTAGGTTTGTTACACCCTCTCCACAGATCATTGGACAGTGCCGATTTAGCATTGGCTTTAAGCAAGAAAATGTAACAACATCTGGCAGTATTACCCATTATTGAAGATGATCCAGATTTATTAAAGAGTTATTGAGTTAATGATTTTTTTTAGAAGTCATTAAAATCTGTAAATTTCAAAAAAAAAAAAAAAAAAAAAAAAAAAAAAAAAAAAAAAAGCCAGCATTTTGTTGCTGTCCTGACTGTGGACTGATCAAGTTCTTAAATCCTATTCTGAAGTAGCCAGGAAAACGTCACTACTTTGACTATATTTTCAGGGCGTTGACTGCCTTGCAGAAAATGTATTACTGGTAATGACTCCACTAAAATATATGACAATTGAAATAATTTTGAGAGAGAAAAATAACTTTAAAGTTTAGTAGCTTTATTAACTTGATCAGCTATTCTGCCTGTCAGAATCTGGAAGAAAGGGTCTTTGGTGTACCACCAAGTAGACTTTTGAAAAGAGCTGTATTTTTACTAAATGAAATGTCAGGCCCTGTATCACTGATTTGTAGAAGATACAGAACTGAGATGCAAATAACTGGGCTAACCTAGAAAAAAGTAGATTTGAAAAAAAATTCTCTTTTCCTAGGTGTTTATTTTTTAAGCCAAGTTTATAGTACTCGAAAAAAACGTAGCTCTAACTATAAAAATGTATCAAGGGTTTTCGTTTATTACTGAGGGCATAGCTCAGCTCCCTTGAGGTGCACCTGGGATCCTGGGTTGCCTGGGTCTTCTCCAGCAAGGCTCAGAGAAATTGTTCCCTTGATAGTTATATATAGAGGCATGGCGTTTATTCCATCACCCTGAATCACTGCTGCTGTTTTGAGTATGGATGATTTGCTTGTACATCTTCCTGCTAAAGACCAGCTACGAGAGGGTTTTTTTTTCTTGCAATTTCCGTCTGAGCGATCTTTGCATAACTTTTTGTGTTCAAGAACAGCTTTGCCTTAGAGATCCAGCTGAAGACATTTGGGTAAAGAAGGTGGACTGCTAGTGTTGTACATACAGCGTGTACAGGGTGTTAAGAACTAGGAGGAGAAGATGGATACGGTCAGATAAAATTAGAGTGAAAACTGAGGAGATAAAGGCCAGGTTCCCTGCTTTGCCCTGATCTGTGTAACCTCCCCTCTGCATCCGACTGGTGCAGTGAGAGCTCCCTCTCCTGTCCCCAACCCCTGTAACCACTGGCTGGGATCACGGGATGGGAATGGATAGATTGGGGCCTAAGAGTGGAGGAGGATAGCACTGGGTTTTGAGTTGGCAAGCAGTTCTTTGGCAGTGCTTGATGAAGCCCCCCTGAGTACCAGCGCTCAGTTACTGGGACCAGACCGTGCAGTAGATGCTGTGCGCTGGTCCCAGTTGACAGGACCTTGAGGAACCAGAGCTTCTGCAGATCTTGCAGCTCTGGGTGAGAGCCGTGGGCACCGTCAGGGTCGGAAGGAAGCCAGAGAGCTCGGGCAGGTCTCCTCCTCCGCGGGCTGGGGCAGGAGGAGGGGAGCCGGTGCCAGAGCAGCCCTCGGGGAGCAAGGCCGGCCGGGGCTGTCAGGGCAGCAGGGCGGGTGGCGAAGGTGAGGAGCGGCGGCCGGAGCAGCGGGGCCGGGGGAGCGGGCGGCGGCCGAGAGGCGGCGGTGCGGGGCCCGGCCCCCTCCCCCGGTGCACGCTGTCGGGAGCGGGCGGGGAGCCGCAGACAAAGAGCCGCGGCCGGAGCCGAGCGGGCACCGGGGCCAGGAGGGGGCGGCCCGGGGGCGGGGACGCGGCGGGGGCGGCGGCCAGAGGCACCGGGGAGCCGAGCCCGGCGGCGGGGCGGCCGGGAAGCTCGGGCTGCGCTCGCCGGGAACAAAGGGCGGCCGCAGCCCGCCGAGAGCTCCGGAGCACCATGCCCCGCGCCGGGCCCGGCCGCGCCTGGCCGCTGCTGCTGAGCCTCTGCAGCCTGAGCGCAGCCCAGCCGCGGGAGAGGCAGTAAGTAGCGGGCGGAGGTGGCGCGCCCGGCGGCGRGCACCGGGCGGCAGCCTCGCCCGGGCAGGTAAAGGGCGGCGGGGAGCGGGGAAGGGGGGGACGGYGAGCCCCGCCGGCGGCTCCGGGGGCGCGAACAAAGCCCGTGAAGTGCCCCCCGAGGGGCTGGGGTCCGGGAGCCGAGCCCCGGCCGCCCCGCTGCGGGGCTGCGCGCTCGTGCTCGCCGGCGCAAAAGTGCGTAGCGAAAAACAAGCGAACAAAAAAATCTGCTTGGAAATACCTGTCTCTGGCTCCTCCGGCGCGGGGCTGCGAAGCTTTTATCTGCGAGCAGTTATCTGAGGAATCCGGGGTGTTGCGCAGGGGCTGCCGCTGCGCCGGGACGGTCCGAGGCAGCCCTGGCCGCTCCCGCCGGGCATGTGAAACCTTTGCTGGGGCGCAGCCACCCGAGGAGAAACGTTACACGCCGGGGAAACTTCTCTGGCTTATTGGAAACTGAATCCCCGGGTCGTCCCAGTGTGTTTGGGTTAACTTTGGTTAAGGTTCGCTTTGTTCTTTATCACTAGCTTATTAACGTCCATTGACCTCCTGAGTAGCTGCATTAACCGAGTGCCGTGCAGAACTCCTTATTTTCTCTTGCTTACTAGAAAGTATTTTGCATCCTGCCAAGCTTTGGTGAAACCTGACGGAGTTGTTCATTAAGTATGCTTACCCTTACGGGATCTGTCCAGTCCCTGTCAAGTTAACTATTTCATTGCCGAGTTAAATACTTAATATTCAAATGCCACTTATTAAATGACTTAGTCATATCAACAGACTGATACTTCACAAAGAGTTGCAATAATTTTGAACCATGTGAATACATGTGCTCCACATATGGCACTATAGTTCTGTGCTTATGTGACAGTTTGAATCTAATCATTTCATACTGGATGCAGATGGTATTCTTTCTCTCTTTCCAGATAGATCAGTTATGCTTTTCTTAGCAAGAATTTGCAGACTAAGTAGTAAATTTTTATTGTTATTTATTATTGTTCTGATGAATTTTCAAACCTGGCAACCATAAGGTTTCGAGTCTGTAAGTACCCCATGCAACGCAACTCAAATGCCACAGAGATCTGAACTTCCTTTGGGGGTAATGGGATCTCCATGGCAATGAGGCCTGCTGAGAGAGAAACATGGGGTTGGAATTTGATAAAAGATGACTTGGGGGCTGTAAAACACCATCATCCCCATCCCAAAGTGATAATTAATCATGAACTAAAGCAACCTGGTTCATGGAATGGCAGAGAGGCAAGGGGCTGAGAGAGAAGGCTGGAAGAGTCATATGAAGAACTGCCTTGTTTAAAAAATCCTTTGGGGAAGAAAAAAACCCCAGAAAGGTGTGTGATGTCATCAAGAGGGTATGAATATATTGCTAACACCCCAGCACATCAAAGAGCTCAGAGATTGTAATGGAAAGACTGTAATGCTTTTAGTTGATGAGTTCATGGCATGGTGCCATTCAGCACCGAGGAATGGTAACGATTCCATTCAGAAACACAAGGGCCGTAGTATGTAAAGAGTATCTGTTAGGGTGGTTTCATACCTGCGTGGTTGTGTCTGCTACCATAATTCCTCTTTGACGACAGGGTTTTTAACCTCACAAGATCTGACTTTTTGTTCAAACAAGTTTAGCAAAACCGAAAATTTGAGCCCAATCTTGCAACTGAGATTTTTGAGTTGCTTTTATTTAAGTTTGTGGTTTAGAAGTGTTACATGTATGCGAGTCTGGCATTTGGAAAGTGCTGGGTATGGGCAGAGAGAGAGTCGCGTTTCTTGTTTATCGAGTTGAGTTCTAAAAGATGGAGGCATGAAAAATAATTAAGGCAAAAACATTAAAATATCTAAACTGTTTCAAAACAAAGAGTAAATCTACAAAACTCTATTGGAAGTTCAACTATCATCTTACTCTTTCATGAATTTCAGCCTGTTTGTGTGTAGCTAGTCATATATCGCAGTTTCATTGTATAGAAACATTAATATTAGTGCACTTATTTAAATATTAAGGGTTGAATCCCATAAGCCGCTTAAGCTCTGTTCATTTCTGTGTGCAGTTATGTAAACATGAATTTGTAGTGTATTTGAGAAAGACAGATATATTTTTGTCATATAAAATAGTTGACTGTGTTGATAGATTCAAAATACTTATAACATCTAATTATGGTTCCTGTAATAGTTAATTTGTTGTTGCTTTAAAATTTGAAGACTTGGTGTTTTATTTTCCTGTAAATCACTGCAGCAAATCACAAATTGTTGCCCTGATATTGATTACAAGAAATTCTTTCAGTATTGTACAAATTTATATTGTCATCCCAGAAGGTTCTGTTTGCGGGTATGTGCTCGTAAAGTGTAGCTATTTTTGCAGTTCTATTGTAATCACTAATTACTTTCAGGTGAGTCTCTTTAAGTACGAACTATAGAGTTGTGAAGCCCAAATTTGTCCTCGTCTGTCATATAGTTTCATCTGCAGAGCTGTGGATTTCTGCTTGTGATGGCTTATCTTTAGTCCTTTGATCAAGTTGGAACATTGCAGATACCTTGTTTTAGTTACTAATGCCAGGGCAAATTTCAGGCAGCAATCTACACTGATCTTCATTTTATGGATCCTAGGTATAGGCTTAGACTGCTGTTACACATGTGACCTGACAGGGGCAGATTCTGGGAACCTGTGTTACAGGATAGTCTGTTCTCTACTTTTTATTAGTCCATATGTGGTTTTATATTCTCTTACAAAGATGCATCTAAGAAAGATTCCACTCTTGTTGCTGTTCKTACTGACTATCTACTTATGCTCTTATTCCCTAGGGGCTATTTGATTGCTGCACCTTCTGTTTTCCGGTCTGGTGTTGAGGAATCTATAAGTGTGACCATCTTTAACTCTGTTAAGGAGACAACAGTCCAGATTCAGTTAGTGGTCAAAGGAGAAACTGTATCACGAGGCCATGGAACAGTTTTGGGTAAGTTCTTACTATTGTGAACTTGTACACAAGACTGATGTACATGTTGAGTATTGTGGGAGCATATCAGTATCTCTTAGAGAATTGCTTTAGGTGATAACAGAGCTGGAACCAATCCATTAACCAATCCATTGACTATGGCTGCATGTTCTGAGCATTGTGCTAACCTGGGTTTGATATCTGTTGTCTGAAACATCCAAGATCGATCATTTTGGAGCATCGAGGCATATAGAGACCCTGGATAAAGATGGCACGTTGATACTCAAGTATCTTATACTGAATAGCTCTTTCCTTTTGAAATGTGAACTTTTGACACTGGGGAGCTGTGTAAGGAATAAGAAGCTAAATACAAAGAAAAATACAATGTCTACAAAAACATCATTTTTTATCTTCAATTTAAAATCGGTGTTGGAAATGCAGTCTCCTCATCTTCAGGACTGAATGTTACTGTAGAGGTGGTAACACTTGTGCAGTTGGATAGGCCTTTCAAATCCAACACTAATATCTGTATACCTATGTAGAAAGACAAAAAGGCTTTTAATTATGTCCAGCTTAATCCTGAATGAATTCACATTAGTGAAAATGCCACTACCAATAGTGATCRAAATTGCAATTTAGACAAGGCTTAGGCACTCAGTCTTTTTAGCTGTCATGTTTAACCCTTCTCTGTGCAAAAATTTGGAATGATAAAAATGCTATTGCCTTTCTTGGAACAGATTGTATCTGTTTTTATCCTCTCCTGTCCTCTTTGAAATTGACTGACAATTGCTTTACTAAATGAAGGGGARTGATGCTTACACATGTGGACAACATATGCTAAAAAGAAATCTTAGGTATGGCAGTATCCAGCAATCAAAATAGACTCTCTTGGTGTTTGTTTTGAGAATGATTCAAGTCCCAAGAAAGGCGAGGTCTTTTTTTCATCAAAATGCTTATGGAAGCATAAGATGCCCTGTAATGAATCCTCAGCCTTGGTGGCACTCTCTAACTGTAGAACATTTTGCAGTTCACTCTGGGCTAAAATTGCGCATAAATGTAGATCAGGGTTATGTTGGAGAACTCTACTAGGTCTGACTTCACTCACCCTGCAAATTGTTTTACACAATGCAGGAAAATTGCTTAATCAAATCATAATGAAGGGCRATTTTAGTTAGCAGCTTTAAGATTTTAGATCTCATTTCACTGAACCCTAACTGGCTCAAAGGATAGTACCTTAGCTTGAGAAGAGTATCACTGTTTAATCCTCTCTCTCTTTCTCATTACAGATAAAGGAACAATTAAACTGAAGGTAAGTGTCAATTTTTCTGTAATGTTTTTTTGGAGAGAATATGAGGGACTTGTTTCCAACCACATCAAGCACTGAAGCATTTGAGGCACAGATACAGGTTGTGTGCTGCTGCACTTACTACGGAGGAAGCAACCTTTGCAAGAGGAAGGGGGTGGAGTGAAAAGGACTGCGGCTTAATCCACTAGAGCTTGTCTGTCAGACTCTTAAACCACTGGAGAAAATCAATGGCTGAGGAGAATGTGAAGGAGTTTGGGGCAGAACTAGTAACTCTGGTTGGTGCAGACTTCAAACTTTTCTTTTTAAATGTGAACAGCCCAAGCATGAAAAAAAATCTATGTGGTTCGTTGTTCAACGTAAAGTTCTGCACTGTGGTTATTTTATAAGAGTGGCAGTACGCTTGTAAGTGTGCAGTACTCTGGCCAGATCCAGATGTTTGGAAACAGTTCTAAYATATTGCTGCCGCACGGCATGGATGCCTTCATGGCACCTACTGCACCATCTACATTCTCACTGGCCTATAAGTAAATTGAAGCCTTTGATTTACAGTCATTTAACTAGCTTGATGATGATCTGTTGTGACTGGTTGGGCCTCTTCTGCCTTGGTGGCATATCCCAGAGTTTTGTTTGCCTTCTCTGTAATTGCTATATGACTGATGTTCATATTGTTCTGTCCTGCCACTAGTTAAGCTGTGTCTGGGAATTAGGTTCTAGAAAGGGTTTGATGCATATTTCACCCCTCCCACCACCCTTTACTGGGCTAATACACAAATCCATTAGCATCTACTCCTTACGTTGCTGGAAGCTATAATGTAGACATAYGTGAGAGGAATCATACACAGTTAAACCAAATGCTGTAGACTTGTTTACCCACAGCCTACAGCTTGCTGTTGAATAAGATCTGCAGTCATTGCTGATTTCAGAGGTTAATAAAGGCAATGCATTTTACCTATTTTTATCTTTTTCAATCCTAAATGAAGACCTACTACCATAATATTAACAGATTTCTTTAGTTTGTAATTTTTAATTTAAAACTRTTAAAGAAGGTCGGGTTTTGTTTTTTTCCTTTGGTAGAGCCATGTCTTCATAGCATGGTTAATTTCCCTATGTAGGATATCTTTGGGAGAAGCTGCACATGCAGGTCAGATCTCACTTTGAGTGATAAGGAAAGGGTAGAAGAGAATTTTCTGCCATGTTTTAAAATAACTTTTCCTCTTTTGAAGTTTTTCTTTGCATTATAAAAAATCTAATACGTTCTTCATTTTATTGCTAACACATAGTTACACTGAAATGTAACAGGTGGCTGCTTTTTGCTCATTTCAGTGTCAATTATTCTGGAGTAGTAACTGTACTACCCATAAAGCTCAAAGGCTCTTCTACGTCTTCTTCACCTTATGGTCTGTTTTCTAGGTGCCTTCAGGACTTCGTGGACAAGCACATCTAAAAGTCTGGGGCAACCGGCATGTGACAGAGGAAGGTTACATTTTTCACAACTATACCACAGTAACCATTGATAGCAAAGGGTCGTCGGTGTTCATCCAGACTGATAAACCTGTCTATAAACCTAAACAGAAAGGTAAAGTGACCTCAGAGAAATTCCCAGGTCCAAGGCTGCTTGCAAGCAAAACTTTTTTTCAAAGGTAAATTCTAGGATGAGATTGTGTGTTCAGGGTCAGCTGTGATAAATAATAAATTTCCTCTTTTTCTATATTTTTAGTGTTAATAAACCTCTTTATGGTGACTTCTGACTTGAGACCAATCAATGACAGGGTAAGAAAAACTTTTTTTTCTTCCCCCAATGTAAAATGTGATGGAATACTTGATTTCCTGTTTTTTACTCTGGCATATATTTGTACAAAATATATTGGATTCCTTCATCTATTTTGGCTCCTCTTGTGATTGCTTGTTATTATTTACAAATTATCATTATTTTTTAATTTGGGCACATTACTGTTAAAGGAGAATACACACTTTTGTAGTGGTATCAAATCCAGCATTACTATACTAAAGCAGTTACGGAAAGAAGAATTTTTTTGGAGACTTGCATTCTATCAAGGCACAGATGTTTGAAGTACTAATTTTCCGGTCATTTGCTTGAATGCAATATTTGTTTCTCAGACTGCTCTTATCAAAAAAAYATACGTTTAAACTTTCTTCCTTTGTGCATCATACCTTGCTTATGCAAGCTCAGCAGCTTGTCACAAGCAGAAAAGGAGTRTTGTTTCATAGAGCTTTTTTTTWTTATTATTTCTTTCAGATTGAAGCTTATGTGGTGGTGAGTATCTGTCTGCCAGTCATCTAGCATGTAACCTGTAAAGACCCAAGATTGTAGTAGCCTTAGGAGGAACAAGTAACAAGTTTGTATCTTCCCAAGTACATTATGGCCATTCCCAGCTGTAGCCTATGCTGTTATCTCTAACCTTGTGTCTTTAACAGATCTTTGTGTTGTGGGTTTTTTTGTTATCACCAACAAATATACTTGTTTTTTACTTCATTTTCAGAAATCCATTCTCATTTTTCTGCCTGAGAAGAATTGGCTAAGTTCATTAGGCTTTATAAATATAATAGTCCCACTCAATTTYTCCCTTCTTTTCAATGCAGACATACTCCTATTCTTCATCTGGCTGGGCTGATATAGCAGGGCCAATTTCATCTCTGCACCCAAACATTATGATAGTGGACAATAGAAATGCATGGCAAGGAAAGGGTGCTCCTGTCTTCTTCTTTATGAGGTGAATGAGAGGTTCCTTCTGTGTCTAGTCTTTTTTTTTTTTTCTTAATCCATATATTTTCTTTAGCTGTCACCAAGTAGAACTCACCCTCTTCCTTTGTTTGCATTCAGCCACAAATTTAATGCTGACAAAAACAGCAGGATTAATTTCATCCAACTTTGCCATCTAAAAATTGTCTTGTCAGTTTTACAAGTCTCTCCATGAATGGAAAGAAAGCATCTCAGAAGCCAGCTCCTCCCATCCAAAATAGGTGTCTAATGTAGGTGGCAGATTTACCCCTTGATGGCGCTTATGCSTGCCCATTGGCTATAAAAGCAGTGTAGCTTAAAAAAGCACTGAATTTTAGAAAACAAATCCCAYTCTCCTACCCATATCTTCAGAAATTTTTGAACAGATAGATGCTTAGCTCTTAGTGAAGTGCTTAGATAAAATGAAGTTCTTTGTTGCAGAACAAGAGTTAAATGTTTTAGCAATATTCATTTTCACTGTGATGTTTCTCATTCCTAAACCCCCTATGCAGGATCCTCGGGGGTCTCGTATGATAGAGTGGGGCAATTTGAAGCCATTTTGTTGTGGTAAGTTCCAATTATCTTAGCTCTGTGTGTTATTATTTACCATTGCTAGCTACCAGTAGCTTTTGCTTATTCTGAATTGTGTTAAATAAGCCTTTACAAGGACTGATAAGTGACAGGGAGTTCAGTGTCATCTTTTCTTTCTCAGGAATTGTAAATATGAGTTTTCCTTTGTCTGATCAGCCAGTGTTTGGCGAATGGCTCGTCTTTGCTGAAATGCAGGGGCATACATACAACAAATCCTTTGAAGTTCAGAAATATGGTGAGTTGTGTACAAATCAGCTTTGACTGTGACCCAAATGTGTTTAGAAGAAAAAAAAAACGTTGTGAAGTGTTTTTACTTAAGGTGAATCACCTGAGAAATAGTGCATCAAAAATGTCAGGTACTTCGGGCATTATAGACTCTTGAAATATAACCAAGTTCTTTGTTAATGTCTTTCACAGTATGTAAAGCAAAGGACCTCAAATGGAGTGTTGTATTGCACAAATTGTGCATGTAAAAACAAAGATTTCACTTTGCTTTGGAAAGCTCTTAAGGACATTTTTATTCTCAGTGCTTTCCTTCTTTCTCCAGAGCCCTCTTGGAATTTTAAGTTCCTTTTTTTTTTTTTTTTTTTTTTTTTTTTTTTTTTTTTTTTTTTTTTTTTTTACCCCACTTTTCAGTCTCAAAATGCCCCTGGGCATTGTTCTCCTCCCATGGGTGATATCAGACCTGCGTTTACAGGCACTCAGTGGTACAGCTGCTGAGTATCTGAGTTCTGTTCCTGACACAACATGGAGGAATAGTGAATTATCCTTTTTGCCTTGTATCTAAGAGGGAACCTTAACCTTAACCAACCTGCAACTTGGATCCCTCTCAGAAGAGGTAGTACTCTGGGAGGCTGTTGCTAAGGTCACCTCGCCAAGACGGTCTTGATTTGCTAACTTTTGTTGTTTCATTCTCTGGTTAGTGCAGTCCTGTGTAATGTTAGCTACAGTGCCCTTATCTGACCTTAAGCAGTGATAYTGTCAGAGCTGTATATTTTTGCTATAATCTGAAATTCCTTGAAATGGCTCTGTTRTATTCCTTTTCGTTGTAGTATTACCAAAGTTTGAGTTGCTGATTGATCCCCCTCGCTACATTCGTGACCTTTCGACGTGTGAAAAGGGAACTGTCCATGCCAGGTAGGTACATTCTACAAATAGTTTCATTTGTTTAGACAGTAGTACAGCTGCAGGATGGTGCAGACACTGAAACTCAGATCTTGTCCTTTGCTGGTCATCATCAGAAGCTTTCATGTGCAAGAGCCTTAACAGAACATGTTAACAAGTTGGAAAGCCTTCTGTTACCCTTTTTTCCTCTTTTCTAGATGTGCAGGTCACATTGTTTTAGTCTTGATCTAGTCAGAAAACCAGAGAAAAGGTCTGGAGGTTTTTCATCATCTTCTTTCCATTTCAGATATACATTTGGAAAACCAGTGACAGGAAAGTTAATTGTCAATATGACTATAAATGGAGTGGGGTACTACAGGCATGAAGTGGGACACCCTGTCCTCAAGACCACCCAGGTGAGGGACATCTTTCAGTCAGCTGCAATAAAGTATCTGATCTCACTCTTTGAAGTTAATGTTACAGCTCCATTTTATGTCACTGATGGGAGATCATAAATAAGTAAATAAATAAACATGATAATTTGGCCTAGCATAAAATATTMTGTATTTTTACACTATATGCTATGATTTAGGGGATAAGAATTTATTGGAATAGTACTAATCTGCTAGGTTTCTAGAGCATATGTGGCTGAGGGAGAAAATGAGAGTGAGAAGCTTGGACAGAACTAGTCCAGACAAGGGATGAGGGAGGAAAATGAGAACTGTTGGTTTTTCCCTCTGCCCCCGTAACTCTTAGGAACTAATTCCTTCCATTCTATATTCTTAAAAATACTGCTACAAACTCCAGTCAAGTACGTACACTTTACATTTGGCCTCTAATGCCTTTTTGATTGTGCATGCAAACTTACCTTTCCGTTCCCCAATACACCTGGTAGATTGATGGCTCTGCTGTTTTCGACGTGTGTGTGAAAGATATGATGCCAGCTGACGTTCCAGAACATTTTCGAGGCACAGTCAATATCTGGGCCACAGTGACCAGCTCTGATGGGAGCAAGCAGGTTACATTTGACGACTCAACACCTGTTCAGAAACAGCTGATTGATATCAAGTATTCCAAGGACACTAGGAAACAGTTCAAACCTGGACTGCCTTACAAAGGAAAGGTAAGATTAAAAATGGAGACACTGAAAAGTGGCTGGTATAAGGTTATATAGACCTGATTCCCAGATGTTACACCATGTTCTGATGTGTTTTTCCTACCTGCTATTTTTTGTTAYTGACCAGAATTGCCAATAATGTAAAACACCTTGTTCCTGTGAATGAAATATTGTATAGGTAGAAGTCACTTATCCTGATGGGAGCCCAGCTGACAGAGTGACTATCCGAATTAAAGCTGAATTAACGCCAAAGGACAATGTTTATACAAGTGAACTGATATCAAGAAATGGCCTGGTGGAGTTTGAAATCCCCTCCATTCCTACAGCTGCCCAATATGTCTGGCTGGAGGTGGGTGAAAGCTCTTTATAGGATTAGTGGGCTTTAATGTAACTAATCTTGTCAAACCTGCACTTTATAAATCATTACCACAAACAGGAAATCAGTGCCTTTTAGTTTCAACTTCTCGATTTAAATGCATCAAACTGTTGCTTTGCTTCCTGCTGCCAATAGAACTGATTATTACAACCAACGTAAAAGGACGCTTCTCCAAATATAGCTTAACACAGTAGTAAATAATGGTCCAATATCTTAAGGGTATTGTTATTATGTAAAGATGACAAAAAGATAAACAGCTGGAAAGTGTAAAATGGGAGATGGGGATACAGGGTAAGAACAGACTAKGAGTCAGGCTTGCTATGCATGTGTAACATTCAGATGTGACTTTTGTTAAGACCAAAGTGACAGCGATTGATGGGAAACCGTCAGGGGACCAGTATCTGCCAAACTATTTGTCCATCAGYAGCTGGTACTCACCCAGCAAGTGCCACATCCAGCTCCAGGCACCAGATAAACCTTTCCAGGTATGTTGGCTTCATATTCCATTATGGCAACACTGCATTTCTTGGGTTTATGCACTTTTTTCTAATTAAAAATTTCCAGCCGTTGTTACCTGGGATTCTGGTCTTTTACTGTATCCTCGGCAAAGCTTAAAGTAGCTGCATGTTAGTCACCGAATAATTGTTCAGTATCAGCTGCACACAATGCTAAGCAATGTGCCTTTGATGCACAAGGGGAAAGGGATTCTGGCAATATGTACGCATATAGATAGATTTCTATTATCTGCGAATCTGGCAGGTTAGTGTTAGACTTATTGTAGCGAAATAAGAGTGGTATAGGGTTTTTTGTTTTCTTTTTTTTTTTAATCACTGTATTTCATGGTAGTTTAATGGCTAATTAATCTTTTACAAGATTCCTGAGGAATAGAAAGGAGATTATACACTGCTAATCTGAACACATTGTTCTTATTATAACCTGATTAGAAGTAATTCTTCTGTGGGAAAGCTAGGAGTTGGATGTCCAACTGATGTGGGAACTGTTTCCCTGCTTTGCCAGCTCTTACTGGGTGTTCCAATTAGCTACCTTAAAAAAAAAAAGTTTCATCATTTTACAGTAGGAAATTCTTAATACTTCAAATATCTGATGTCACGAGATACCTCTCCCTGGATGTTGCAGCATTCTTATTGTATTTAACCACTAGCAGCTTCTTGTTTTCCTGTCCTTGCCATTTTGGTTTACACTGTATATACACTCTGGCAAGACAGCGCTGTTGGTATTGAAGAAGAAGGCTTTTTAAAATGTTTAATTGGTATTTAACATTACTGCTCAGACTTATTTGGGCATGCTATGCTTTAAATGGCAGGCAGGTCAAGACTGGAAATTGCTGAAGAAATCCTGCTTAACACAAGTGTTGGTGGCTTCTTGTATGCCAGAAGAAAAAAAGTTTGTGTTTCTAGGAAATTCAGCTGCTCCACGGAAAGCTTATTACTCAGCCAAACATGACCCAATCCTATTCCCCTGACCATGAGCACTGAAATGTGTTCTGTTAGAACTGACAATATTTGGAGGATTTTATCTCCAGGGGATTTAGTGCTTATAAAGTACGTCTAGGTATAGAACTTGGAAGTGCAGAAAGTCAGGGTGCATCTTTGCAGCCTTTTGCAAGTGTCAGATGTGTTTGCCCTGAAAAAAGAAGCTCTCTTCATGCTTTCCTGTATCTTTGACAGCTATTTGAGTGCCAGACTTGCAAATTAATATCAAAACCTGTGTAATTTGAAAGCATTTTCTCCGGTCCTATTCCCAATAACTTCAGGCCATGTTAGTTATTTGAATCAGTGTTTTCCTTGTGACAGTAATCATGATGTATAATCTCAGTTAAAGAGCAAAAAATGTCAGACATGACACACATCACTTCCCACCCCTCAAACCATCTCTTTCGAGGCTGGACTATTGAAGGGGTGTCTAAAATTCAACCAATTCTGACGGCTGCTCTGTGCCAAAAGGCTTAACTTTCAAGATTCCAGAGATTCCTTTATTGTTTTCATTAATGCATACAACCCCCCATCCCATTCTCCTGCTAGACTTGCAGGAAGTGAAGAGCTGCACGTAGGCCCCTTCTTATTGTGAAGAAAATCCACAAAAACAGTGCTAATACAGTATCTTCAATGCATAAATTTCATAGGAGAGGTGTCAAATCTCTTGTGGACTCAGACACAAATCGGTTTGTGTTTTATAAATAGAAAGAGTGCACTATAACAAACCAAATCTCTTGCTTTTCTGTCTCTGGGCACAGGTAGGAGAGGAGGCTTGGATTGCAGTTAAGTCCACATGTCAGTGCAACTTTACTCTGCATTATGAAGTGGCATCGCGAGGCAACATTGTCCTTTCAGGATTGCAGCACAGTAACATCACCCAGCAGAGGAGCAAAAGAGCCGCCAATCTCTTTGAGAAGAATGTTGATGTTTTGCGCTCCCCAGGAACAGGTAGCTTGCATCAGATGTGCTACCTCTCCCTTATTTTCAGGAAAAAAAAAACACCTTTCTGCAAAGTTTTCAAAGTGTAATTCTTTTAATTCAATGCTGTTTAAAGGGCATARAATAATTTTGTGCAACCAAAATAGTAATATCCGTTGCATACAAAATCATATATACAATCATATAACAAATTTCTCTAGTTGGGAAAGCACAGTTTTTCTTAATATATATATAGCCTTTGGGATCAGTTTGAGTGGTAGGGAAGGAGGTGATGGGGCCAAGGAAACTTAGTAGACCAGTTGAATTTAAACTGGGAAGATGATGATAGATGGACTGATTGCACAGGTGAGGCTTGAGAAGATTATGAAGTTTGCAGGGGAAAAGGATATCATGTGAAGACTCTTATTTTGTACAAAGGATAGCAGAAAGATACCAGATCTGGTAAATCCAGGGAAAAAGAGGAGAAAAAATGGTAGGCCTCAGAAGATGCGCACAATGACTGTCAAAGGAAGAGTCTTCCTAGCCTCGCAACATGTGCAACAGCAGCAAAAGTCAGTTAGGGAAAAGGAAAAGAAGCATCCCTAGATGTATCCACCCAGCTTCTGGTAATCAGTGGTTTAAGAGTTTGTAAGAACTTTCTGCACAGAAGTTGGATCTGAGCTGTTGTATTTAATTATGCTAACAAACCTATCCTCTCACCTACAATTCTTTTTCAAACCCATTTGTATAGTGCTCCCAGCAGCATTCTGTGGCAATAGATACTCTTTTTTGTTTATTTTATACCTATGGTTTGATAGTATCATTGTGTGTTTCCTTGGATTTACATTAGGAATAAACACCAGGTAATCATTACTTATTTACCTTGTCCACACGATTCATCAGCTTACGCAAGGGAAAGGAGAAGGGAAGAGATGCTGAGCCCAAGACAAACTCTTGCAGCAGGAACAAGGGAGAGATTAAAGTCCTGGATGAGGAATTCTGCACCTCGCAGCACTTAGAGGAGGCARAGAGACAGAGATTTTGATAAATAAAACTGCAATTTCTAATTTATTTTTCAGCACCTACCAGTAATCCTGCAGCAGAGGTTGAAGTCTGCGTGACGTTCCTCCATTTCTCAGTAATTCACAACATGGCTCCCTTTGGCCGTCTTCTGGTGTATTATGTCAGGGAAAATGGAGAAGGGGTCACAGACAGCCTGCAGTTCACTGTCAAGTCCTCCTTTGAAAATCAGGTATTGGCAGTGCCRTCAGTGGAGAGGAGGGGATGGTGTCTTGTTATTTTTCATAGTTTTATCTGCTGACTATGAGGTGAGATGGTGGGATTTTATGTTAAACTCCTAGGTTGCAGTGACGCTCTCAGCAAATGAGACCAGACCTGGTGATGTTGTGAACATCAAGGTCACAGCTGCCAAATCAAGCTGTGTCTGCATTGCCACAGTGGATAAGAGTGTCTACTTGCTGAAGACAGGTTTTCAGCTGACAGCTAGCCAGGTAAAAGGAAACTTAAAACATTAATGTCTCTTTCTCTCTTAATACCAGTATCTGCACTTTACCTTCAATAAGAAACCCTTATACCTGGAAAGGACAGCAGTCTCTTCCATTTCTATGTAGGTTTTTCAAGAACTTGCAGAGTATGATGTATCTGATGCTTTTGGAGCTCCCAAGGAAGAAGGGCATTTCTGGTGGCCAGGCATGTCCTCACGTAGACGCCGTCGATCTTCTGTCTTCCCCTGGCACTGGGACATCACCAAGGATGCTCGCTTTGCATTTACAGTAGGAAGAATCATCCTCCACTTCTCTGTGGGGTGTTTTTGTTACTTTTATGTATGCAGGATAATTTTTAGTTCCATAGGCTATTCCCTTTATACATCTGAGGTTGTTTCTCTGGGGGGTAGCCTGAAAAGTAATTTCCAAGAACAAACAGTACTTTTGTTTCATCAAAGATATGAGAGAAATGTGCTTTGACTTTGGCCAGTCTTGAGGAGTGGGCCAGATTTCCAACTGGCTGAAGGAATCGTGCTGGGGCTCTGGAGGATCAGATGGGACAAGAAGGTTCCTTCTGTTATGTGTGACCTTACAGATCTGTTCTGCAGTTACTTTGAAGGGAAGGGAAGGTGGAACATGAGCCTTTCCTTGTAGCCTTTTCCATTTTAGATTATCCTTTGAAAATCCTGTAAACTTCTTCCCTGCCCCAGTTCTGGCACCTGCTGTGGCCATCTGTGTGTAAGATCAGTTATATTTTCTTTGCATTTTTGTTCAAATTATTACTTTAATGCTGTATATTTAAATAGTTTTGCTAGTTTGATTTCCTTCAATACTTAAACTTGACCAGATTTAAAAGAAAAACATTTTTCCTTTTGATCTGTGCTATTTGCTTTAACTTTCAACCTGAGTGTTTAAAACAAGTTAATTAGTTCTCAATGCACTAATCCATTTCTTTGTTGCTTGAGATACTAACAATGTAATCCTTTAAGTTAATCTGTCTTCTGTAGGTTTTAAGACATGTTACTATATTTCCATTTGCTTCTTGCATTCCTTTTTATTAAAATTAACATTAAATATATCTGATCTATTTGGAAATTTCTGCATGTTGCTCCTTTCCAGCAGTTGCATGGTAGCAACTGTCCACCCTTTCAGGCTCTGCTGACATCCTGCCTCTTTGCCTTCCACACCATTGCAGCACATAATCTCTTTTCCATGACTGTCTCTGCTGACTGCCTGAAACTGTGAGGACATGCTATGTGAAAGGCCAYGCTATACTTGCCATATGATTTACATTCTTTCCCTTGGCTTCCATTACTGGCCGCTCTTAAAGATAGACTGATCTAGCAAGCCAGAGTTGCAGTGCTAATGTTTTATGTTCTTTCCATTCTTAATTCATGCCGGTGCTAAATAATAATTCTTGCTTCCCCAAAATCTTTTATCAATTTTCTTTGTGCTTTCTGCATATTTAGCTAAACTGCTCTATTGCGTTGTCTTAAACCCTATAATCTCTCACATATTCCTCCAATGGCTCAATTTCTTAATAATAAAATCAAAATCCTCAAAATCCCACTTATGCGGGAAGCCCTGCTTACTCTCCTCTTCCTGGTCTGTTAGGTTTTTTACTTTGATGCCCTTTTTCTTATTGAGAGCTATAAACTCTTGGGAAAAGGTCTATATGCTCATTTAGTAAATAGCTTGTATGAGTGCCTTGCTGTAAATCTGATTTGTAAAAATGGATGCGTATGTGAAAGAGAAAAAGGTCATTTTCCCTTTGGTGCATRGGAACTGCTGTCTCCTATGAATAAGTATATCTTGGGCACAGAGCTAGCAGACAATTTTCTTGTGAATTCTGTGTTTTTACTGTAAAGCTRTGTGGACAGTTTTCATTTTGTTTACTTGGCATTCCTGGTAGAGCAGAACTGGTGACATCTGGCATGAGAGCTGCCTGCTCGCTGTAGTGTAATATTCAAAGGGAAACATGCAAAAACTTTTCACCTGTAGTTTTCTGACAGTTGTACACATGGCCAGTAATGCTAGATATTGGTGAAATGCATTTTTCAAGCAAACAAGAGCTTTCTTGTAGAACTCCTGCCTATAAAGTACCTACGTATTCTCACATTATCGGTCATTTTTATTTTCCATAAAGTTTTTAAAAAATCTACAAGTTTYAACAGAACTTTACCCTATAAATGTTGGGATGAGGTGGGGGAGTTCCATTCAGAAAGGTCTTCAGTGGTATATGCTGAATTTTTCTGTGATTTCTGTTTTGTGCTCTTCATGTTTATTGTCTAGGAAACTGGCTTGGTTGTAATGACTGATATAGTCAGCTTAAACCACAGACAGAATGGAGGCATGTACACAGATGAGGCTGTCCCAGCCTTTCAGCCACATACTGGGACATTAGTGGCTACAATGCATTCTAAAATTGCACCGAGGTAACGTTTTTGATGTAGTGTGTACTGCTTGCGATACTCTTATTTATTTTATATATATATATATATATATATAAAATATTCTCAGTTGTTTCTCACCTGCTATGCCCTAGGAAATTGCTTAATTTAGTCAAGATTGGGCAGGGGAAAGGAGGGAAACCCTCTTCAGTTGTCTTGACAGACCTTAAAATTGTAACTGGCGGTATTTTCTTAAATTCAGTTAGTTCCAGAAAAATGCAAAGTAATATTCTTTGAAAGGATCATTTGAATTATGAAAATATTAGAGACTAAGACAGTTCCAAGTGAAAGAGAGGGAGAGGAATATGAAGCAGTGATTGTAGTAACTCTTTAGTCTGTGGCCAGGTCATGGGAATTCACGTGCTGTATGTGTTCCTGTTGTGCTTTTACTTGGTGAAAGAATTTGGAACTTGGTGGAAAAAACATTATTTCTTATACTGTCTTATTTATGGCTCCAGACTGTTTGATATGTGTGTAAACAATGGGATCATTTGGAAAGATTGTATTATGAATGATGCACACATTCACTTTTTTGTGATCTGTGCTAGCTAGAGCTTTAGTTGTTTATTTGAGCTGCATTCATTTATCAATGAATACAAACATTGATTTATCAGTTATTATAACTAACTGTCTTATTAAAAGAATTCATTGCCAAGGATTTATTTCTTCTTCTGGCAGAGCAGAGAAGAAAAAAAGAACCTTCTTTCCTGAAACGTGGATTTGGCACTGCCTCAATGTCAGGTATCTACTGGGAATTCCTTTAATTATATCCAGTGTGTTGTATCCTCTTCAGCTGCAGAAAACAAAGCTCTTTAAAACCATTTAGGAGCTGCACTRGCATCCTCTGATTTTTATGTAGCTTTTCTTCGTTACTGCTCTAAGCAAGATTCTTTCTTTATAATWCTTCTAGTTTTGAAGTATATTCTCTTACTTCAAGTTGTAACTACCAGTCTTGACKGACTGCCTTGCAGTCCAAGTGTAGTTCACCATGGTGTCATAAGCAGAGGAATATCTTAAAGGAAGAAAAGGAACAAGGAATTAGATTCAACACAGAAGTGAATTTCTAGGTTTTATCCCCTTAGGGTAAGAGCATACTGATAAGTTATTGAAAAGCAAGTAGAGATACAGCTTTGCAGTGATCAGCTGTGCTGGAGTACTGCCTCCATAGACTTAATTAGAAGGGACTGTAGGATATACAATGAGACTTTGCTTCCAGCTGTAYACTAGAATCTTCGTATGGGCCAGAATTATATATACCATATACTTAGGAAAGTAAAGAGGGATGGGAAAGCTTGCTAGAGTTCACAATCAAGTGATAGCACCAGCTCTGCAGGGGTGCCGCTTTCCTTTTGCAACAGGGTGTTAGTCTGGTCTGGAGTTGCATTTGGGCCATAGGATAGTCTARAAATGCCAGTTTCAGCAGTTGCTGGCATCTTCTGTCTTCTCAGCTCTGTGTTCTAGCACAGATTGCTTATGCTGTAGTGTAGAAATGATCCCAGAGCAATACACGTGAGGAGATGAAGGCAGAATGGCTACTTCAGTAAATGCTGGTATAACCTAGCCTTGCACTAGTGAATATTCTACATTGATTGCTTTTTGAGTTGTACAGAGCCTTTCCTTTCTCTTTCATCTGATGCAAGATGCATCTCCCTCAAATCTTAGTATACTGCCCAGTAAATCACAGCCTGTACCTGGTACAACTGGAACTACAAAATGAGTAAACAGATAACTAATCTCTCCCATAAATACTTTATCCGAGATGTGCCATTTGAGACTATTACAGGCATCTCCAAGTTTACAAGTAAACTTTACTCTCAGTAAATGATTATAAATTAAATTTGACAGGAATTTGCAGTAAGTGTATTCAAATCTGTTCAATTGAGCATGAAATACGCTTTGTAGAAATACACAAAGAATTTCAGAAGTGCCTGTTCAGGCCTCAGCAAGCTGGGGCAGTTAATTAAAAGTGGGAGAGTGTGGAATAAAAAGTTGCAGATTGCATTTTCTCCACTTCATTTCACTATAAATAACTGAGCTGAGCATTGCTTGATTTCCACTCTCTTGAACAGGAAGAATCTTTTTTTCTTCTACCATTTATAATTACAATATACAATCCTCAAAAAGAAACAAAAACCTAATGTCAACTTCCCAAACCAATTCTAAAAATTCCTAGAGCCTGGCTAGAGGGTCTAATGGCTGGAAATGTATGTGTACTTTGGCCCCCCGCCCAGAAGAGTAAGTGCCCTCATGTGTGAAAATAATGTTGGTTATGGGCTGAAATCCCAGTGGAAAGAACATCAGCTGCAACAAATTGTCCGATTAAACAGACTGGAATGCAGCCAGTTCTGGGGCTGGGACACCCTTCCGCTTTTCTCTTCAGGGTCGAAGCTTATATTGCAGGTACCAGCTAACTAACTACAGTTAGGATGAAGACCTAAGCATTAAGAAATATGTGTGCTTACAAGAAGTTAAAATACATGTGGCTTGACTGTATCAAGCTGTTTCCCAGGCTTTCCACTCTGTAACCTGAGCTGAGGAAGTATCTTCTTTGGACAGGCTGCTTGGACTGATCCTGACTGAAGCTAGCATACCTTTCTGAAGGCATAGTGAGCTCTAGGTTTTATCAAACTACTTGTTTTAATCTTTTCCTATTGTAATATCAGTATGGAGACCTGCTATTTTATTAGCAGTTATATTGGCCTAGGCTTGTTGAAAATTATGCAAAGATTTGATTTAGATGGTGCAAATAAAGGTACTTCACTGGAGTCCTAAAACTTAAATAGCCTTCAGCGCTGAAAAGCATGGTGACGTGTTCTTCATTTCGCTCTGGATATGAATTGGTAGGTATTGCAGCATTGAAAGGCATGTTATGCTGTAGGCCCACAGAGCTTGCTCTTAAGATCTCACTTTCTCATCTTCCATGCCAGCTAAGATGCATGTTGCTCTCAAAAGATTATGGAGTTAGCAGCATGTGTATCAAGCTCTGGGGAATAAATAAGAACTTGAGAGAAAACAACCTTAGGGTGTACTCATAACTGCACCAATCATCCTGCCAGTTGAGCCATGAAATAGCTTTTGTTCTTGCTTTAGAGGAAATGTTTTCTGTTCCAGGCAAGCCAAAGCTGCTTTGCAGGAGGCAAATAGCAAAGGCTGCAGAACAGAACTGAATTTATATTATTATAAAACATGGAAAAAGATACCAGGTTTATGATATCCTGTTGTGGTATGCACAGCAAAGCTAAATACCCAAAATAAAAATTTGTTTTATAGTATTTAGTCACAGTCCTCACTGTGGGAAAAAATGATTGTTGGGGAAATTTTCTATGAGTCAGACATACCAARAATCAACCAAGCAATGTTTCTGAATCAAAATATGCCCCCCTGAACAAGCAGTTGCTGAACTTGGTAGCTGGAAAATTTCTCACTTGCCTTGATGTTCAAGCACAGTCTGTAATGTGGCAGTGAACACAACAAGGATGATAGATTCCAACAAAGATTGCTTTTATTTCACTAGCTGTTGAATAAACTATTGCTTAACTGTTTTTATCTAGGACTAACTGTTCTTATCTAGGACTTCAGTCTAGGAATCTTTCTCTTTTTTTCACTCAGTATAGACATTTGCCTCTTAGAAAAGTGACCCTATAGCTAGGATCCCTGTAAAGCTTTTAATCTAGTAAGGATTGCTATGTTAGATTCTGTGTTCTGCAGTAGCAGCTACTTGCTGTCCTGGTCGTTGCAGATATGCAAGCCTCGAGTCATGCACAGGTCTCAAGTTGTTCCTTAGAAAGAAAATGTTGAGCGTTTTTATAATCTGATGTTCAAAGCAGACACTGATGTTCTTGAGTCACAGRTGATACTGTGTCATGAGTTTGTATTTGCAGGGAATTCCCAAGTTGTTTGGCTCTATGTGCTTCGGCTTCCTTCAAAGACCTTTCATTAATCTGACCACTCCAAGTTATTCCTTCTTCTCTTTGACAGTCTATCAGGAGAAGCACAGCTGCGTATGGAGGTGCCAGACTCGATCACTACGTGGATAACAGAAGCTGTGGGTCTGTCCGAAGAGAAGGGGTTGGGCATTGCCAGTCAAACAGAACTGAAGACATTTAAACCTTTCTTCATTGATTTCACCTTGCCATACCATGTCATCCGGGGGGAGCAGACCAAAATCCCATTGACTGTCTACAATTACTTGGCTGTCTGTGTAGAGGTAACAGCCCCTTTATTTCTGTTGCAATGTTACTAAATTATGTTTCATCATGAAAGAAAATTTCTTAAGTGATCTACAAGTTGCACCGGATAAGAAATAGTGATAACAGTGGTAAGCTCAGCATAAAAACTTTGAACAAGATAAAAATACTCCTTTGCAATACTAATAAGTTATTGCTGTATTTACATTTAGCTTGAAACAACTGTGATGATCTGAAGTGCCTTGCAACACTTCAGAAATCCAAATACTGAAAAATTTGATGAAGATAGTTAGAAAACTCTAACTGAACAACAAAGAAGAATTTGCTTCTTACTTAGAAAGCCTCTTGAAATAGTTTATTTTGAAAAAACGTTTTTTTCAAGATGTACTTTCTCTATAGGTGATTTTTTTCTCAAATGCATTACCTCTCCAGCTAGTATCATTCTGAACTTCTAAAATTATTGAGCTGAAAGTAATCCTGACAGTTAAGTATTACTAGAAGTTTTGAAGAATTGTTAATCTGTGCATACTGTGGTTTTATTAAGCATTATTTTTTGATTTTTTTCGATCTTTTACTAATATCTGTCATTTTTGCAGATGAAATTTGCAGTAAATGGCATTCAAAAATTTTCACAGGTTCATGTGAAGATTTCTGTTCCAAAAAGCATAAAGTTTGTTGGGCATCCTGGGAAACATCATCTGACAAGAAAGAAGTGTGTTGCCCCTGGGGAAGCTAAACCCACCTCTATCGTTTTGTCCTTCAATGAGCTTGGACTGAGCAACATCACTGGTAGTACAGAAATAAAAATGTCTTCCTGCTTGAAGGAATTTTACAAGTGTTTCTCTTTATTCCCTTTGCAGAAGAAAATTCTTACCTCTTCAGTACCCTAAAATGGAATCATTTACTGTACTTGCTGCCAACTTAGCTTTCAAACCTATTTATTTCTTACAAATGTATTTAACTAGAATGCACTGAAGAGTTCGTATGACCAAACTTCAGGAGATTCCTCTGTCTTCAGTATTCCTACTGTGTGATATGTTGGCATGTATGGTTTGGACATGTTACATCTACCTGAAGAGTTGGAGTTTTAAAGTAAAAAGAACAATAGCAAATTATTTAGATCTCTTCAGGCAAATAATTATAGGTAGTAAAATTTATGTAACACTGGAAATTAGCAAAAARTTTTTCTGTTGTCCTCTGACTGAATACTTATGGAATACAGCAAAGCTCTAGTTACAAAACACTTAATTGTTGTTTATCAGCTGTATCCATTTAGTTTAGATCAGTGCTTTGAACTCCTGAAGATCTTCRTATCTTAATCCCTGCTTCTTCTTTACTTCTTTTCTGTTTCTTAGCAAAAGCTTTTGCTTATGGTGGAACTAATTGCTGTCAGGATGGAATACAGACCCCAAAGAACAGCAAGCACCCAGAGGACAATTATATGGATAAAAGGACCCCAATTGGAGTGGATTATGTTCGCAGTAGTGTTATTATTGAGGTAAGAAAATAYGACTTTGTAATAACTCAGAGGAAAAAATGATATATGCCTGGGCAACTCATGAAAATTCTTTGGTAGTGAATCAAACCTTAATAGGATTATAATGATCTTTGGTTCACGGTATGTTTATGTGATTGCAAATAATCAATTTTTGTGTTACATACACTGAAGGGGCCATTTAGTTCTGTTGGTGAATCTTCTATACTGCTTAGAAGAAGAAGGGATAGAAATGTACAGAAACATTTCTTAGGCCGACAGAAATGTTTGCTCTGTCGGCCTAAGAAATGTGATATGATGCGAGGGTGGTGTATGGGGTTTTTTTGTTGTTGTTTTTGGAGGGKTTTTTAGTAATAATTATCATTATCTCTAGCTAACAGAATACAGTATAATCTCTTTTCTATAAAGGACTTGAAGCACTGTACTGCAGCAGAATTTTACTTATGTATTTTCTAAGTGAAATTGAATAGCTGTCATAACTAATCTACTGTATTTTTACATATGGATTTCTGTCTTCATATAGCCAGAGGGACTGTCAAGAGAATACACTTATAGTGTGTTCTTCTGCCCAAATGGTAAGTTCATAATTTGAATGAGATAATATTAAGTTTGTTTGATTTGGTTATAAATAGAAACATGTGGCTTTATCCCATGGGGGGAAAAAAACCCTCTTTGTTTTCGTCTATTCAGTGGAAAAATGAATAAACTTTTTATCCTGTTTGTGATTGATGAGTTACGGTGTGTAGAAGGAACTTTTGAATAAAGAGTCTTTCTTACCTGGTTGGCTAATTATGAATTTGGTCTAACTGCCCAAGTGATTTCTGGAAATGGCAATTAAATTCCTTTACTTTATGAAACAGTTTAAGTATTCAGCACTGTGGACAGTAACTGTGGCTGTACTATATTTTTAGTTGATGTTTTAAAATTCAGTTCTGGAATCAGTATGTCCTTTCTGCCTGAGATTTGGATAGCTCAAACTTGGCTCCRCTAAGCTAAACAGAGATGCTTTTGACCACTAAATTTGAACTGAAAAATCATATACAGACTTCACAGGAAATCTAACTCAGTGATATTGAACTGAAGTATCTTCTATATTGAGGAGGGTGTAAGCAGAAATAGGAAGAAACATCTCCATATATTTTTATAGTTTGATTTAAAGAAGCTGGAAAGAAGAATGTGTATTTAAGAAGAGGAAAGGGCCATCTGTTTAAATTTTAGCAGTTAGCTATGGGTTATTTTTTTAGTATGTGAGTTCTAATTCTTACAACATTCCATTATTTTTCTGACTAGAGAAAATTCACATTTCTACGCCTAACAAATATGAGTACCAATACATGCAGAAACCTGCCCAGATGACACACTTTGACATTGCTGTGAAAGCACACAATGATGCTCACCTGGCCTTGTCCTCTGGTCCATATGACATGGCAGAGATGACTGAGATTGTTATTGGTGGACATCAAAATACTAAAACATGGATTTCCACCAGCAAAATGGGTGAGCCAGTGGTCAGCACGGACACAGCTGGTATCCTCTCCTGGGATGAATTCCGCAGCTTCTGGATCAGCTGGAAAAATGGAATTATCCAGGTAGTGAATATAGCTATGTAACAGTCTGGAAGCCTCTTGCTTTCTTAACTAGAGCTGGAGAACACAAAAGGCAGATTTTTAGTAGGTGTATTGTAGAAGGAGAAAGCTTAATTCCTATTGCTTTTCTATATTAAATCTTGATCAGGCTGTTTTTATCAGAACACTTGTTTGCTTCTCATATTATACACTTGAGCCATTAAAAAACAAAGTTCTTAAAGCTAGATACGCTGAAGGCATGGGAGGCCGGGCCGGTGGCACACATTCCGGAGTTATCTCATTAAATTTGCCTAGACTGTTTTGGGGGTGGGAAAAAGAAAGGGATCTGTTGATATATAATATTCTCTTAGATGTGTGGTGCAGACATAGGTTACTGGGTCCAAGGGCATGTGGCAGGCTGATTTCACATGCATGGGTTCTTGGAACTGCATGGGTTTTCTTTGTTCCTTTCAGGTTGGCCATGGTACTCGGGTGCTAAATGAATCTATTATTGTGGAGTGGACAGTCCCCAAACAGCTTGAGGTGAAGTACATTGGCTTTTCCACAGGCTGGGGGTCAATGGGAGAGTTTAAAATTTGGAGAAAAGAAGAGACTGATGAAAATCACAATGAAGCATTTACTCTTGGAGTTCCCCACAACATAATTCCAGGATCAGAAAGAGCTACGGCTTCAATAATAGGTATCAATTATGAGGAGGTATCAGTAGGTATTAGTTATTAAATATGTGGAGATACTTCCAGCTGTTATTTGCTTCTGACCAGTATTTGAATAATATGGACCAGATAAAGTAGTCACAGGCAGTTACAAAGGTACATACCACTTAATTCTAGGACAGGGAATTTTTTTTTTTTTTTTTTTTTTTCACAGTCACTTGTTTGAACTCCGTCTGAGCTGATAGTGACTTAAAGTTGACACCATCTGAGGCATCTTTAGAGGCCCTGTCTGTTGAGAGGCAGCATTTCGTAGCATTTGTAGTATACATTTCATAATCATCATAATCATAAATTGTACTAACTGCCTCCTGAGCTGGTAGTCTAAACTGAATACTCACAGATAATCAAAATCTGAAATGTGAAATTTCTTCTTTATTCCAGCAAGAACTTGAAGGGCTAAGACTGAAAATTTGAAGGACTTCCAATATTCTGCTACAGTTTATTTAAGCTGAAYATGTGTAGCTAATAGAAACTAGTTTAGTCAAGTGGGTTTTAATCATAAGACGTCAAAAAGAGGTAAAGCAAAATTCCTTGATACTGAGCATATCACCTCCTTTTTCAAACAGGAGATGTGATGGGTCCGACACTAAACAACTTGGACAATCTTTTGCGATTACCATTTGGATGCGGAGAGCAGAACATGATCCATTTTGCTCCCAATGTTTTTGTCCTGAAATATTTGCAGAAAACCAAGCAACTCAGCCATGAGGTGGAGAGTGAAGCTACCGATTATCTTGTTCAAGGTATCTCATTAAASATATAGTTTATAGAAAGAGAAAAGGCTTGTGAGTTAGAAGAGAGTTTTATTAGTGTTATTCTTTCTAATCAAGAGGATTCCAAGTGATAAGGATTCATCATTTCTTTAGTGTAATCTCACAGGTTAACAGATTTTGAATGCGAGATGTTTTCCCTTGAAGTGTAGCCTGTTTCCATTTAATAACTCCTATTTTACATAGTTATTGATTTATTGCTCTCTTAAGTAGCTTGTTTCTCTGTGTTTACAAATTTCAGAGTTATGTAAAATTAAATTTAGTCAAGATCTATGTGTTTAGTTCTTTTATCTGTGTTCCTAAATTGTCTTTTCAGTCCTTGAATTGTTCACATTACTCTTCTCTGAACTTTCTCCAGTTTATCAGTATGTTCTCAGGAACAGTATATGCAGAATTAAAAGTTAGTATCCAAAGTTKTTATCCAAGAGCCATATAAAGACAGCTTCCCCCCGACCTTTCAGTGCCTTGTCCTATCTCTCTGAACAGCTCAAAACAATCTAACWTTTTATGCACTGTTTTTCTTAACATTCAATTGGGAAGAGTCATACACAAAATAGTTTATAATTAAATGCAATTCTCAGGACAAGTAAGAATTCAGCAATCATTAGTAAAAACAAGAATGACCCAGAGGGACATGGCTGTCTTGTATGTGAGTCAGAAAATAGTCATGTCATGAAATCAGAGGTGACAGGGTTAGGTGGTTCTCCTCTGAAAGTGTAAATATAAAACGTAATATATTCCTTGCATTCAGCAGCAAAAGCCCAGTGCTGCTTCCTTTGCCTAGCTRCAGTCGTTTCACTTGTAATTTGCTGTGCTTGCTGATAGCACTGAGAAAAAGGGAGTTTTCTAATAGTCTGGGTTAGTTTTYCCTTTTCAGTATTATTTGGTTTTGTTTCTTTTTATGAATCTGCAAACCTTCCAGAATTTTGRTTCCAAACTTTGCCTGTTTATTAACCCTTAAAGAAGAAATCCTCAAGAGTTTTAAGTCTCTGAGTTTATTGGAGCCCTGCCAAGTATAAGCTTCAGTTGAAAAAGTCTGTTCGTTCAGTCTGGAAGGTTTTTGTGACTWACCAAACCAGAAAACTTTATTTCGTCGCTTAGCCATTCATCACAGAACATGCTGATGCTCAACAATTCCTAYGTTTTCTCTAATCTTTAGAAGTGGCTTGAGCTGAGCTGGTCAGTAATTTCTCTGCGTTCCCATAATGCAGTTCTAAATAGGTGAACAGGTGAAAATTAGAAAGGTAAACCTTTGCGGTGAGCCTAAGCATCTAGAGGGGCGCCTAGAAAAGAGAAGGACAAAATTTCAGAAGAGCAAGCAGGACAGAAGCCAGTGGCAYGATAACACTGGCAAACAAAGAGTAAGAGCAGAGGAGAATCGTCAACCCTAAATGAACATTAGAGTAAAAGAACAGGGAGAACTGTAAGACTCTGAACTGTGAACTAATGTCCACTACCTATTTGCCCATCTAACGTGCTGCAAGGGAATATTTAGGAACAATTAAAGGATGAACAGCTCTGCTTCAGTAGTAAATTGTATCAGAGGCCTGTGTAGGAAAAAAAGCAGGCTAATTTAATACAACTGTTCGTTTGAGAAGAAGAATACCATTGCTTGTGCTTTCAGTCACATGTGTATATCCCACAATCCCCAGTCAGACTTTTTTCCTTTTTTTTTTTTTTTTTTTTTTTTTTTTTTTTTTTTTTTTTAACCATGGGAGCAGTTTCGGGTGTCTTTGCCCACTCCTCAGACCGTTCCACCTGTGTTCCCTGCATTCCCTATAAGCACTGAAAGGCTAGAGAGCAACAGGAGAAAGTTTCTCGGAGATYGTGGAGCTGCCTGTATCTAGAGAGGTCAACAAAGAAACTTGGTCTCTGGAAATGAAAAGTAATTCATTCCCATAAAAATGTCATGCAGTGTGGAATTAAAATGTCTATTTATGGGTCAGAGGATTAATCAGGCACTAAATGTGTCTCTGACCCAAAGCCCTTTGCGTGTTTGACACATATCTGTGCAAGAAATGTTCATTTTAACAGTTTTGATTCCAAGGGGCTTTTAACAGTTTTATCAAAATGTGTACTGGGTATTCTTCAATATAGAGACTTGGCCTGCTTTGTTAGCATATGCTGTTTGTGATTATAAGGTTTGAGAAGCAAATTGTCCTCCTGATAGGAATAGCATTTTGACTATCTCTATTTTCAGTCTCAGAAGACGTTCAGGTAAAGAGTTCTTCAACTTAATTRTTGTTATCTAAAACAGGCCTTATGTAAGCCAGAGCCAGTGTCTAGGAAGTGTTCACATACATTAAGATCACACATCATCCATCACATCTCAGAAGTAGTTGAAGGAAGATACGACTGACAAGGTATATGTGTATATGCTAAGGGCTCCTAAATAAGTAAGAACACGAGAAGACAGCGTGATTTTTTGCCAATATCTTTCTCTGTTAAGTGAGAGTTGTTATGTCTTCCCCTTCCTTTGGGATTTTGTCACTAAACAGTCAGCTGTTATATTAAGTTCTCCCAAGTAGTAGTTTTGGAGGAAAATCTGAGTCCTGTGATAGCACTCAAGGAAATAGCTCCTTGGCTGCACAGTGCTTTCAGTAAATAGAAGTAGAAGGCTGTACACTTAAGTAAAAATCTTTCTTTTAATATTGCACCTTACTGAGGGCTATCAAATTTTAAAAGATTTTAGCAGCCTAAATGCAGGAGTTGATCTTTAATACAGAATGTTTCAGGATCTTAACTTTCTAATCATTTTTTGGATAGATGTGCTGCTCAGTAAGAGGCTAACAGCTGGACAAATAATGTTTCTTTCATTTGTRTTCAGGAGGTATATGTAGACTTACAGATGTTAGCCTGAAAGGATTTCTGAATAAGCTCTAGCATACGTACACAGAGTTGGCTGTATCACACACAGCAAAATAGGAGGTTGCCTCGGGCAGCAGAATCCCTTGCACTAGTGCCAGATGTTCTGAGTCTTCATTCACTTTAAATGCTTATTTTCCTCTGTGAGGATTTTGGACTCCCCCAATTCTTTTGTGACTTCCAGGCTACCAGCGCCAGCTGACCTACAAGAGACAAGATGGTTCATACAGTGCTTTTGGCGAGAGGGATTCCTCAGGGAGTATGTGGTGAGTTGCTATTTAAAACAGAGTTAGAAAATTCAGTGTTTGCTAAATGGCAAAAATACACAATGGGCAGGGAAAGAAGAGTAATTTTCCAGGCTTCGTCATGGTATGGCACACACCGGAGAACAGAAATAATCCTCAATGACTATAGGCCTACTATTCCARTGCTGCTGAGCATTCTATACTGAGCTAATAGGTGTGTAATAGTTGTTTCCAGACTCGGGGCAGTTGAGATGGTCACTTCTACTAACGTGTCTGGGTGTTAGGCACAGCAGCTGTGGTATAGGGCATACTTGGTCCACTGGAATTTCAATAACGATGTATGGGACACTTAAAACAATTCCACTAGAGTGTGGAACTTCACCTGCACGTCTGTCGAGAAGCGTGGTGTCTCTAGATATGGCAGAGGCTTGTCCTGCTAGTGTAGGAGAARCATTTCTCCCAAATGCCTTATATCCCCTCACAGATGAAATGGAATGGTATGGGTTTATGCCCTGAGAATCTGAAGTGCAGGATCTTTCAGAGTAAAACAGTTTGAGAAGGAGAAATTAAGGAATTGAGAGATCAGCTCATCTCACTAATGTCCTCTTCGAGAAATCACARCTTTTAAGGTTGCCTGTTACATCACATTAGTGTGGTAGTTGGCTATAGTGTCTCAGACCTAGTAGATTCTTGTCTTTTGTTTGCTTAAGCTGTCATTGATTTCTTCATCTGCTCTGTATTTTCCTTTAGAAGAATTTTCTTCRTGAACTCATCTGAGGGAAAGTACCTCTTCTACGATAGTGCCTCTTTTTAAGACAGTAAACCTTTATCTCAGATCTGGCATCTCCCAATCCCTAGATATAAAATATGGTGACACAGAATTACTTAACACTTTAAAAATCCCCTGCCAGGCAGCATGCCTCCTACCCTCCCATTCCTCAGGGCCTTGTAAAATGAATGATTCAGTCTCCCAAAGCTGGCCAGAGTTCACACTTGTTGCATGTCAGAGGTTTAGAATTCCAAAAACACTTCTGTTGCTTTCTTAAGTCCTAATTCTGTATAAAGTCTAATACAGCCTCAGACTTTAGCAGTGGGTCTGGATTTYTTTACATATATATATGTATGTATTAGATGAGAGTAATGAAATCTGAAAATTTACTTCTCTCTCTTCTTTACAAATACCTCCATATTTATAAGCATATTGGCTGTTAATTTAAAAACTTTTAAGTTGAGCAGCAGCTGAGCACCTATAAAAGAGAACTGAATTTTGGAATGTGTCATAACTAAGACAGATATCTCTTTTGGTTATAAATTTCGATTTAGTTTACTGCCCCTTAATTCTGCTCTTATCCAGAAGATTGAACAGTGTTTCAGTGACTTTATGTACTGTTCAATATTTTTGAAAGGTATTTAGGGCTTCGCCCTAGAAGATTTTTAAAATTTGTGCTTTCTAAAAACATTGTTTTCCCTTGACTGATATGTTATCCTTAATTTGTTTTCTCAAAAATGCTGATAGATTTTTTTTTTTTTTTTTTTTTAAGGCTAACAGCTTTTGTCCTCAAGTCCTTTGCACAGTCTCGTGGATTTATTTTCATTGACCCAAAAGAACTAACAGCTGCAAAAGACTGGATCATCCAGCATCAGAAAGAAGATGGTTCTTTTCCAGCTATGGGCAGGATACTAAATAAGGACATTCAGGTAAAAACTATACAGACTTAAAACTGTGCAATGGATATATTTTTAAGGATTTTAGTGAAGTAGGAAGTGATGTAGTTTGCTTAAAGCCAAAATGAATATTGTGTTTGAGAGGCTGGGATAATATAGGAAAAACTAATTAGGAAAATTTCAGTAAAACAGTGTATCAGAGCATATCTSTATGCTGCCCAATGAGAACAGAAAGCAAAAAGTCAAGTCTTTCAGAGCACTTCAGTCATGCCTCAGAGTATCGAAGACATGGACTTTGAGTATGTTCTCAGGCTGTTACCAGGGAAGGAAGCTACAATGAGGAACTGGGTTTCTAAATTTCATATCCCTTATGTGCAAGGGAGAAGCAACACTATGGTGCCACAGCTTCTACTTTGGTTGCAATGTATTCCTTGCTTTGCTTCAAGAATCTTCTTATCTAGTGCCCTGTTCTCCAGTTTTCATCTAGTGGTTTTGTTTGTTGCCCTACAGGGTGGAATCCATGGTAAGATATCCCTGACAGCTTATGTGGTTGCAGCTCTTTTGGAAACGGGCATAACTTCTGAGGTAACAGAAACCTTGTTAAAATAGCTCTTGCATTCTACAAGTTCTCAAAATTCTCCTTTTCTTTTTTTTAAACTTGATTTTACTACTGTTTGCTTTCAGAGGCTCTGTGTTCATTAGAGTGGTAGCACCTGGGTCACTGGCTGTTTTAAAGCCTTGTGACACTTCAGAGTAAAGAATCTATTCTGAAGTTGTTCAGGGTGGTTCCTCCATCCTCCAACTGTCAGCTCAAAGTTTATTCTACAGGAGCAAAACTCTTCCCTACAATTCCTGACTGCCCCCTGCCCGGACTGCAAATAACATTGTTTCTCTCTTGTAATTTCAAGGTGTAATTGCAGCCTATGCAGATAAAGGTTGCTTGCCTTGATATACTCAACGTAATTTTAACTAGCTAGCTTAGTGCTGATAGTTTAACTGGGAC
Source organism: Rhea americana (assembly GCF_003343005.1). NCBI lineage: Eukaryota > Metazoa > Chordata > Aves > Rheiformes > Rheidae > Rhea > Rhea americana. The sequence continues at coordinate 245,174 of NW_028186524.1, forward strand.
AGCGTAAGTTTCAACCACATGAATACTTAAGCGGGATCCAGAAAACTTTTGCAGTCTTGCCTTTGCTACAGTGGCCAAACTGCTACTGCTATTAGATTACAATGTCTTTGGAGAGCCATACTCTTATGATGTGCTGGACTAGAGGCTCTGGACAAAGATGTTGGCCTTTTCTGTAATGAGAGAGAATAGCAACGATCAGGAAAAAAATAGCTACATGGGAATGTGCAATTGCACTGCACAATTTTTGAAGCAGATAAAAGAAAGATCTGTTTTGTTACAGTTGGCTTTTTAGAGGTTCCTTTCTAAAACCTAGGGTAAAGACAGTGTTACTTTCCTCTGCACTTTTGTCTGTGTGAGAATTCAATAGAATGAATAATCTGAGATAATAATTGAACATAGTTCATAGTTGAACATTCCCACTAACCATGGTTAGGAAAATCTCCTGGATTGATTGATTAGTCCATGTATACAGTTCTCCATTTGTTCGTCCACAGCTAGGGAAAAGAGCGGTGATGGGTAAGTAGATCTGCATAGGTAAAATTGGAAGATGAAAACAGGAGGTGTAGTTAGTTGTAGAGCAGGTCTTGGTGATGTGTGTTCAGAAAAAAGGATAGCCCATTCAGGCAAGACCCAGTAAGTTTATGGGGGCTTTGAAACAGCCAGTTCAAACTGCAGTATTTATTCAGAAACCCTTTGATAAGCTTGGCACTTTTGGTGACCTCCCTGCAAAGCTCAGAGAGAGAGAGCGCCTGGGCTGCCACTGCATGCAGACACTCCCCACACATGTCCTCCCCAGTTCTYGTGGAAGTAGAGGGCATTCAACCTTATTAAAAACCAGTTCCTCAAGTGATAACGGAGGAACTTGCTGCCTCCCTGTCAGCAGTTTGCCTCTCTCAGAAGTGATGTGATGCTCTCTCTGGACTGCTGTGAGTCAAGACAACCCTAGAGTTTTTATTTGCTGGAAGTGCAGTTTATGTGGATCTAAGTTTTCTTAGAGGAGATTTGCAAGTGTTACTAATGATCTTAGCTAGGAAATGAGGAAGGGGAAGGTTAGTGCCACAGGGAAATCAAAGGAAACCAAATTACATCAAGTCCAATTAAATTGTTTCTATAAATTATCAGAGCCACGTTCCTGCATGGTGAGGTCATCGAGGGAGTTAATAAAACATGTTTGTTGGCTGCAGAGACCCCTGGGAACCTTGGCCTTTATTATCCTCTGGCGTCTGCTAGACGCTCCAGAGTGTCAGGAACACAATCAAACACGCAGAGCTCACTTCTGCTCTGTTCTGCTGCCTTGCAGGGGCATGAAACTTCTTCAGCTTTAGGAGGATGAAATGTGTCTCACCATTAGTCTAAGTGATTCCTGCTATGCTGTTGGTTCCTGTTTTTAAATTCTTGATGCATGCCTGCCTTAGGGAAAGGGGAGAGTTGGGTTTATTCTACTCAGTAAAATTCTTTCCTAGTTTTCTTAATCATGAGAAGTATAGTGATTCTAACTCTTGAGATATAGAGGCTAGTAATATGTCTGGGTTCTTTCCCCTGAATATAGGAAGAAAGAACAGCTGTTGCCAAAGCAAAACACTTCTTAGAGTCCAACTTATATTCGGCAGAGGATCCCTACACTACCGCCTTGACTGCGTATGCCCTGACGCTGCTGCACAGTCCCTCCGCTGCTGTGACACTGCGGAAAATGAACAGCATGGCTATTACTCAAGGTACTGTGCACCTGGGGCCCATCTGACATGTCCCTCAACTGGCCACCATCTTAAAGGAACAAGTAAATAGCCCTTGCAGCTTGAATGGTGTGTTTGAGTTACTGGAGAGGATAGCACCTGTGGGTCGAGGATTTCCTCACAACAGAATTCAACTGTGTAGGGCAGCCAGTTTTCCTGATTCTGGGGAGAGAAGGCTGAGTGCCTTAGTTCTACAGATGTAGCTCATGCTGCAGAAATGCAAGTGCACTAGAGGCTTTGCAGTGACTTTCCTGTCAGTATGACAGAGTTTGCTTAGTAACACAGGTCAGATACCTGTGTATTTTAATCCGAAATCCAGGAATTACCTCGCTTGTCGCATCTTTGTAATCATAAAGTCAGCAGGAGTCTGCATCCCTTGCCCAGAGGATACTGGTCTAAAAGGAGAGATGGTGCAACTCAGGGCGTGACTCTGTTCTTAGAGTTAATAAAATAGTGCAATTTGATTCTCCCCTTATGCAGAGGCTGAGCTGCAGGCCTGTGGTAGTATCATACGTATTTCATTGTCCTGTTGTTCTAGATGGCTTTACACACTGGAGCTTGACGGGAACTCTGGTCGCTGATGAAGATACCTTCATGGGATTTAACGATGGTCTTTCTCAATCAGGTACTGGCATTGCAAAGACAGAGATAAAGGAATGGGCTGCAACAGCAGGCCAGTGACTGCATGCGTTCTTGTGTATTGTTTATATAATACACGTTAAAGTTTCTCTCACTTTTTTCAACTTGTTAGCATGTTGAGAGGGATACAAAATTTTGGTCCCCAAAGGAAGTTTATTTTACCAAGCATTCCAGAAATGGTAGGCYGAGTGGGGTGCAGATGAAGGCCCACCTAGAAACAAGAGCTGATAGGAGGCAGGTAAGTTGACATTGGAAGAGCTGGTAAATCTRAATGAGAGACAGAGCTAGGTGTGGTCCAGGCAGGACTGGCTTGTCAGCCCCAGCTATATCAACATTCCTCACTCCAGTTTTGTAAAGACACTGAATAATACAGAGGAGTGTTAACCATGTGCAATTCTTTCAGACAGGAATCACTTGAAATGGAAAACTGAGGGAATTCAGATATGCTTAATTTTACAGTAACAGCTGTTTGACCTTGGATTTCCAAGTTTACCTAGGAATTAMGTGCCCAGCTTCTATTGATAGTCACTAGTAGTTCAGCACTATTTGCCTAGACTTTTTAAAGTTATAGCATTATTTATTATTATTATGGCTATAATCTGTAAAGTCACTTAAAACAATTGTGCCTTCTAGTCATATGCAAGTGCACAAATGTTCAGGAAGGAGGTAATTGGATTTTGCATGAAAATCTCTAGGACAGGATTACAGTATTGGCAGCAGAGAGTAGAATTGGAGTGGGAAATAAATAAGGTATAGGATAAAGTCAAGCAGAAAGAAGGCTGTCTGTTGCGTGAAGATACGAGCTTGTGTTGGAAGCAGAAATAGTTTTGAAAGCTGATGCATCTTGGGTGCACACAATTATTAACTTCATTTTTTCTCTTCCTGTGTTTACTTCTACAGACTAACATTTTTTTCAGTTAATGACTATTCAAAGAATCATCTCTAGACCTGCCCGGATTCTCAGCTCTAGTTGGTAGTTTGAACTTTTTTCCCCCCTTTCTCCCCCCCCCCCAACCTTTTTCCCCTTGTCTTTCAGTTGTTTCTGCTGAAGTAGAAATGACATCTTATGCTCTTCTGACGTACACACTCCTAGGAGATGTGGCTTCTGCACTCCCAGTGGTTAAATGGCTTTCACAGCAGAGAAACGCACTTGGAGGGTTCTCATCTACTCAGGTGGGGCCATCTCTGAAAAAGGTAGCTTCAGTGCATACGCAGTGCCTGTAGAAAACAATTRATTGGTTAATGTTGAGTCCGCATTAGACTTTAGATAAAGTCTGGAGTCTAGAAGCTGTGTCTTAGGAGAAGCTTTTCTTCTTCCCACCAGGACTGATGGTTTGAAGATAACCTAGAATCTGCCCTTGTAGATGCTTTTGGAAGGGTGACAGCAGAAGGGAACAAAACCTGAGATTTCTTTTGCTGTATGAATTACTAAGGATGTTTATGCTATCAGAAGCTGATGACTATACAGCACAGTACTTGTTAGTAAGTTTACTCCTGCGTTCTTTACTATTCTTATCCTCCTTCTTCTCATCCCTAGGACACATGCGTAGCCCTGCAGGCTCTGGCTGAATATGCTATCCTGTCTTATGTTGGAGGAGTCAACCTTACCATTTCCTTGGCTTCTACTAATCTAGACTACCAGGAGACTTTTGAGCTTAACAAGATGAATAAAAAAGTCCTCCAGACTGCAGTGGTAGGTGACTTTGTGTTAGTGTAGCCAAATTCGTAGTGATCTGTCTAAGCTGGGTTCTAAATGGTAACAGTAGTAAATTCAGTAATGGCAAAAGCATGGATTAAATCTGATCTTGGAATCATCAGCAGAGAGTAGAATTGGAGTGGGAGAGAAATTACTTTTGAGGGCTTTTTGGCTATGTTCTGATGTGGAAGAGGCAGCCAACACTCAAAGTTGAGGGCATTTTTCACCATAACCAATGCCCAATGTATGTTTTGCCCTATTGCTATCTTCTACCATCGTTAAATGCAGAATGTTCCATATTTGCTTCACTTGTACCATCTTGTTTATAGCTGGAAAGATCCTTCACACACAATGAAGCTAAAATTGGTATTCATTTCCTTTCTGAGTGCCATGTCTTTTCTGTGTCTTAACTGTGGATTCTCCCCAGATCCCCAGTATTCCGACGGGGCTGTTTGTGAGTGCCAAAGGTGAAGGCTGCTGTCTGATGCAGGTAAAGTTGCCTTGGGGCTGGAGAAAGTGCATGAGTGGGCGAACTGACACAGTCTATTTGCTATTTTCTAATCCCAGCTTGCTATGAGGAAGGAGTTGCGCTTTAAATTTCTCTCAAAGTAATTATCATATATATAATGAGGTGTTGCTTTAATCCATACAAGTAACTGTGGTAGTATCAGGGTGAATTTGATCTGGTACAATTTTATATAACTATCCCGTAAAGCCTTTATTAGCTTTGTGCCTGCCCTTACCTCTCTCTAAAGTGATCTGGGGTCCATGCTGGACTATGAGGAACACTTGCAGATGCTATGAAAGATTGAGCACCAAAAAACATCTCTGGTATGTTTTGGTTTATTTTATTTTTCTCTTTTCTGCTGCAGATTGATGTCACTTACAATGTGCCTGATCCTATTGCCAAACCAGCTTTTCAGCTCCTGGTTAACCTGAAGGAACCAAAGTCAGAGCAGCATCTTCAGGCTCCAAATCTCCCGCGGTCTGTCTCTCCAGATGAAAATCGCTCTGAAGCCTTGCACAGAGAGAGGGCACTGGTAGATGATGATGACCCAGCTTCAGATCAGGACCATCAAGAATACAAAGTCATATTGGAGACGTGCACAAGGTAACAAGCTGCATCCCATCCCAYCTGTTTCTCAGAACTCCATTCAGTTTTGGATACCAAAACCTAATAAAAGATGCTGGCTGCCATGRTATCAATTTGGAATCTAACTTTACAGTAACAGTACAATATATGTAGATATTTATTAGCAAGTTCTCCAAAGCTGATTGCTTATCTCCTTATTTTGTATAAAGAAATGTACAAAATAATTTTTTAAAATGCCTGGCATGATACTAAAGCTCTACAAGTTTCATTCCTAGCTCTCAAAGCCCTTTGCAAAGACATCACCAGTTTTGTCCTCATTTTACAGATTGGGAAACTGAAGGTATTAAGAGAAAATAGCTTGTCTGTAGACAAACAGAAACAGCCAGAATAGATTCTGACCTGTGYTCAATCCGCTTACGTATGTTCTGCTTAGCATGGCAGTCCTGCTGTAGCTATCGGGAGCTGATGGTGTCATTACAAATACTTTGGTTTTTAAGGAAATGATTGAAAAGTTGGCTTGAGAGAAGGAAACCCACAACTAGAGTAAATAAAGAAGGTTTATGACACCCCACTGTCTAACGGAAGACACTTCCCTGGAATTCCATAACTATTTTGCTTTTCTGTGATGAGCATAGCAAGTGTTGGGGCTACAGCATCAYTTAAACAGCAGAAGTCAAGTGAACAGCTCGAATGTAGTTCATGGAAATGGAAAATTTTTGTTCCCCTATCTGTTTCCGTCTCCTTCCTATCTGAGGAAGCAAAACCATACAGWGAACTGCAGTGGCTCCAGGCCACAAGATGAAATCTTGTTATCTCTGTCAACACACTTGTCCCTTGCTCACATGACCATATTGCTGGCAGCTGCATTGTCTCCAATTGCCACCAGCCTGTGAAATCCTGGATCAGGCATTTTTCAGGCTAGTTGAATTCCTCCCTTCAGCAACAACAGCCAGTGACAAAGCAACTCAAAACTTACTGCTCCTCAAACTCATCATCCAGAAGATTGCTAGGGTCTGGCTAGCTGTRCATAGCACAACAGCACTTCCTCAGCCACCTCTCTCCCTGCCCAAGCATTGCAGCTTGTGTTGGAGAGGCAGGTTTATGAAGTTTTGTCAGTCCCTTCAAGAGGCCTGTAACTAAGGAGGCTGCCCTGCATCACCACCACCTTTCGGTTGTTATTTCTGAAACTTCTGCCRTGGGAATTGCTGGAGCAGAGACAAATTTGAGAGGAAGCCCAGGCCAAGAAAACTGATTGCTTGGAAATGAAGCAAAAACAAATGAAATCTTCCCTTGCCCCCTGCTTCTTCCTGTAATGATGCGTTTTAACTCCTTCAACATCTTATTCAGGCGGCTTGAATAGATGGGTGGGTCTAAGGACTGCAAAGGAAACATTTTGAGCAAGGGATATTGTTCATAGTGTAATTACTGTTTTAGAGAGCTGTCACGCTCAGTGGAGTCCTTGGGGCATTTTCCTTTAAAGAGCAGTAAGAAAGAATACAGTATGGGAGAAAGAGTGCTGTGATGCAACAGATAGGGGGAAAATGCAGGCGAAGTGTAATGCATTGAGTTAGCTCAAGACCAGCCACACTTACTGGCTCTGGGATAGTCTTAGCCCTGAATTAGCTTACCCAGAGCCAACTGGATCTGTCCAGAGTGCATTCCCTGCCACTGTGGGCTTCTGAGCTTGGGTGCAACATTAGATCCAGGCTGGCTCTGTGCAGTGCTTCAGCAAACAAACCTGCCCTGGCTTTGGAGGCTTCCTTACAGAGCTCTCCAAGTCATCCAGCAGGATCCAGTCCAGATYTGGCAAGCTTGGAAGCTATATGCCATGTTTTCTCAATACTGTGCCTGAACCAAGCCCAAGCTCATTGTCTTCATGTCTGTGGTACATCTAATCAGCAAACAGGTAAACTGCCAAGGAAGGATGGTTGAGAGCTGACTCTTTGTGAGAAGAGATAACCTTGTTTGGGAATTAGGAGGAGCTTCCTAGTTGCAGTGTCATCTCTTCTGCCATGCTGCAAGAAATTGAATTTTTCTGCAATGGCCCAAATAAGCTTTCTTTCCACATATTTTMATCGTATTTTCTTCTGCTTTTCTGCCTCTACTTGCCTGGATGTCTCCTATCTCTCTCTCCTCTGTGAGCTGTGCTCAGTTTTTGTTGAATATAAGCAGAAAAGAGGAACAAAATAGATTATGGCTTCCAACAAATTCTTTAAAGAAGAATAGATCCTTTGTATTTTTTTTTCTCTGAAACTTCTGTTTGTTATGCTCCATCCTGAGCTGTTTCATGTACCATTTGTTATCTTGAGTTGTGAGTTTATTTTCATCCTTTCTCTCTCTTTTTGTTCTCATCGGAAGATGGCTGCACTCCGGATCCTCTAACATGGCTGTCTTGGAGGTGCCCTTGTTCTCGGGGTTTCGTGCAGATATYGAGAGCCTAGAGCAGGTAAGAAGTTGCAATGAGAGTGCAAGGCGAGATCTTCAGCTGGGGCCCAGCTTTCTAATTGSCAGGGATTCCCTTTGGGAAGCGGTTGGAGGTAAACGCCATTGTTTGTTAGAGCGCTGTCTGAAAAGATGCAATTACAGTTGAGRGGGCAGGAGATTTCACTCGTCAAAAAATGTTTGTTTGAAATGAGTAAACAGATGTTTTGAGTGAGATAAACAAATTTACTTAACATAGTCAAATAAAGGTTTATTACTGAGCACAGCCCATGGTAATTAAATGAGACCCATTTGGAAATGCTGAAGTGAAAATGTGCTCAAACAGGAGCTGTTTATGGCTTCTTAGGCTGTGTTATCTCCAACATCTGGATTCCATTTCTTTGGAGGCTCTGTGTCTTGGAATTTTTTGCCTTTTTATTTATTTATTTATTTTSCTCTCTTCCTTCTGGGAGAACATCATGTTTATTGCAAGCCAAGCTGAGGTGGACAGAATGTGCCTCTTACCCAGCCAGCCCTCTAGGGGAGATGTACTGTAACCTTTAACTTTCGATTTTGTTGAAGCATTACAGGGTATTCACTTTGTTTAATGCTGCTACAGTTTTTAAGGATGGTATAAGTGAAGAAGCATAGAAAAGAACTAAATCTGATCCTTGAGAATTGGTAAAGAACTGAATAGGATTTTGTTTCCAAAAGACCTCTTTCTTTAATAATCYTATCTTCATATAGTGAAGGGAAATCATATGTATTTTTTWTWTATATATATATTTAAAAAGAGAGAGACAGAAATTAGATGAGGGTCTTGTCATGGTTCTGGTTTGTATTTTATCTCCTGCTGCTGAAGTGCTAGAGTGATGTTGTTTGTASTGCTTTCAAATAAGTTCTTTTTCACAGTAATTTATGCAAGCAGTGGGGGAGGGGGCAAGGAAAAGGGACAAAAAAAGAAAAGATGGAAACCTGACTTAGAAGCAGAGATCTCAAAATGGGACAGAAGCAGAAGAACAGGTTATCTTTGTGGTGTTTATGGATTTTGATCACAGAACAGAAAGATTGTTAGGTTAAGTAACTATTCCCAGTGCTCCTTATTTTTTCTTAAAATGAACTAAAAAAAAATTAGAGAAATAGGAACTCCTATTGTCCAGCCTGTTCTGGGTRAATAGCCTCTTTACTAGTTTCAGCAGGGAACAGAGTAAGAGTTTCTAGGCTGACAATCTGACAAGGCTTCCTGTGCTGACATTTCTAAAGGGACTGCACAGATGCTCTGTCGTTTCGGTTCTTAAACTTTCTATTTTTTTCCTTTTTGCCAAGGCAGCTGTGGTATGAGACTTGTTTACATGGTTGGGTGAGCCATGTATCCAAGATAAAGACTTGTAAAGCAAACATGCTTGTTTTGTATTAAGTTATTGCTACAAGGCGGCCACGTGCAACAATCTGCTCCTGTGCAATGCCTGATGCTTTGCACTAACACTGAAGACACAATGATACACAGTTAGCATCAGGACATACACTCCACGAGGGAACTCATATTCTAGTTCTGCAATGAGCTAACTTTTCAGGTGACTTTTGTCTCTGTTCTCCTTCCAGTGTGCTGCCAGAAGCCTGGGGCTCTGTGACCAGCCTGCCTTTGACGTTTGGTTTCCCATGGCTTCAGAGATTTTTGTATCACATTCAATACCATCCTGCCAGTGCCTGAGCACTGCTRGTTTCCTGACCAGGTGCTGGTCAGCACTCCCAAGTCAGAACAAAACAGCAAACGTATTGAAACTCAAGCAGAGAAACAGGCAAACTTACCCCCACTGCTTGTATAAGATAAATGCATCAATATCTGGGGAGCATCATGTGCCAGCTTCATACCCCTCCTCTATTCTGTCACATCCCCTAGCCTGGCCTGGATGGAAGWACTCGGAGAGTAAAACAAGCTACCCTGCTGCTGCAGGAGAGCTGAATGAGCTCCCCAGCACATCAGGCACGAAGAGACTTTCTCTGGCATTGAGCAGATGAGTCTTGTGCTCTCCCTTGTGGCATCTTCGCACCTCTCCGAATCTCATGTTCCTGCCTCTATGGATAGAGAGGCAATGAAGAGTCCTAATACAGCCTGATCTGGGGAGGAGAGGACAAAACTCAYTAGGGCATAGATTAACAGGTGGTTTGGTTTCCTTTTTCCATAGCTTAATGGGAAAAGGAGCCAATTCTCCTCCTTTCTTACTTGGGAGGCTGAGCTCCTGCAGCATAGAGCTAAGGCAGAGTTAAGTCCTTGCAAATCCCGGAAGGATGTCACAGGCTTCATAGGCTGAATACTTAAGTGCAGGTCAGATACTAAAGAGCTGGTTCAGAAACAAACAATCTGAAAGTTCTTTAGACARAAGACTCTGTAGTTAGTGGTTTGATTTGGAGAAAAGATTCAGTGCTGAGCAGTCCATTTCCATAGCTGCAACTGAATTACTTCCTTTGGGCAGTAGAAGATTTTGCTAAATTGGGAAGAATATTGCACTTTCAAGGAGGAATGTTCCCCTTGAAGAGCTGAATTCCATCTTTTCTTTGGCAGACATCCTTTGTGTTTGTAAAAATGGAAGGTAGGGACAAAGCTCAAACATACAGGTAGATGGTGAAGACACAGGTATAACCCCTATAATTTATTCATGGATACCAAATGTGTATCCAAACCAAGCTCTCAAAAATGAAGCTCTTCATGGCGCCAGTTTTGTATTGTATTTTGAACGCCTTGTTCTGCGTTTGCAAGCCCTGTCGTTCCTGTTACTGCTTTTTTTTTTTTTTTTTTTTTTTTTGATACTACCCTAGCCATTTTACTTTCTTCCTGGTGAGCAGCGGCAGGACTGTAAATCAGGTTTCCCTGTTTGTTGTTTGCCCTCGCAAGGGAGCAGTGTGCACGGAGCGGACCCGCACGCAGCTCGGGGAGGCCGCGGTTAATGACCGCTCCCCCCGGGCTGGGGCAGCCCCCCCGGCTGCGCAGCCACAAATCCTTCTAATAACGCTGGGTGTCGACAAGGCCGGGAGGTCACCGCAGGCTGCTATATATCAAGCTTCACCAGAAAAATGCAACTTTAGCTGAGCCGAGCATTTCCCGGTGGCGCCAGGCTCTCCAAGCCCTCATAAAAGGACTGTCTGCAGCCATCTACTGCTGAGTAATAACAGCCACCACCAGGCCCCTAAAATTATAAGGACAAATTAAATTGGCCCTTTCCATATTGTGTGGGACTTAAACACATGTTCCTTTGCTTGTTACAGTAATAGCAGGAAGCTATGTGCAGGRTTTTACAACGAGGAGCACTATGCTGAAGAAATTCACAGCTAAAAATGTTGGTAACAGGTTTGGGCAAATTGCAGTACAAATGCTCTTTGCTTCACGTCATTCTTTCTAATGTATAATAATAATAATGCTTTGTGCTCCTTTCTGCAGAGCTTTTGTTCTAGGATTCCAAAGCACTTTAGGAACAGTTAAAAAAAAAAAAAAAAAAAACCCAATGAGCTGAGTAAATATTATCCTTGTATCACAAATGGGGTGGACTGACAGAGTAAAGTAATAGAGCGGTTTGGAGAACCGGATTAAAGTATCAGCTCTAGCTCGCTGGTCCTTACTTCACTCCCAAAACAGATTAAAACACAAGAATCCCTTTCCACAGACCATCGTCCTCCCCAGTTTCTGGATTAAATATTTTTTCACATAATGTACGTTTTGAATGGAATTTATCGAAATGGTGCTTGATCCACGGATTAGGCATGCACGCTGTGTGACAGTCATTGCAACATCAAGATGTCAGTTTTCCCACAAATAGTAAAAATGTAATAGCAATTTTAATGGAAATTTTAAAATAAGGTTTTATAGAATTTCATTAGACAATACCATTTATATTTGGGGGGGAGCATTCATTAGCATTCTGTGACAGAGAGATAATTACAGGTTCTTTGGAAAGGTGCAGTAATCGCACTAACAAGCGCTCTTGTGCTTTTTCCTGACGCCTGCGATCGTGATGCAGGTACAGAGCTGTGGTCAGCACGAGGGGACGAGGCAGAGCGTCCCTGCAAGCGGCTGGGGTGGATTAGGGGCAGGTGGGCAGCAGAGGGCTGGCCTGACCCCGTTCTTCGGGAGGGAGGATGCCTAGGGCTCTTTCAAATGGCTGCTCATTTCAAATGTAAGGATTAATTTTCCTGGCAGAAGAATGTTTTGGATTTTTCGGCTGGTGGGAGAAGGGAGCCATTAATAACTGGTGCGATACAGCAGCGTGATTCCCTGGCAGTCTGAAGGAGTGTGAGTAAGAGACTTCATCAGGTGTTCTGGGGTCTCTGAGGTTTTGCTTGAGCCTTGGTACTGAAAATAGTCTGGGAATTCTTCGATTAAATTATGGACAAYGTGTCAGGCATAATCGAAGGGAGATAAATAACCCCTGGCCTCAAGGACCAGGAATAGCGCTCGGCATTGCGCACCTTGCCAGCATTCCTCGTAAGATCACAGGAAGGAACGTGGGGGGGGGGTTCCTTAAAAACAACTTCAGAGCAACTTCAACCCTCTTTTGCATTTCCCCTCTCTCTTCCTGAAGCATCATTTTCCAGCAGAAGAAATCTCAGCCTTCTCGCTTCTAATCATACATTTTGGAGAAGTCTGAAATCTTTCCTCTCATGTGATGTCAAAATGCTTTCTGTAAGAAAAGTGAGATGAAACTAAACCTCTTCATTTCTTCCCAGTTATTGGTGAACAAGCAAATTGGATTAAAAAGATACGAAGTTGAAGGAAGAAAAGTCCTTTTTTATTTTGATGAGGTAATGGATTTTTTTTTTTTTTTTTGTATTTTTTTTCAATGAAAGGCAAATGAGCAGCGGATCAGGCATAGATACTGTGTATTGCTGTTGATGGTCCTTTGTAGGTAAGGATCATGATGCAGCTTTAACTGCAGTTGCCTGAGCCTCTTTTGAGGTAGGTAGGTTTGTGTTTTTGGTTGGAAACCAAACCATAAGGGTGACAGGTGATTAACTTCAGTTCATATAAGATCTCTGGGAGGATGACACTTAATTTTTTGCCTCAGAATAATCTGACCTTCCAATACAGTTAGCCTTGTTTGAAGGTTGTGGTAAAAATGCTGTCTAATTCAGATCTCACAGCACATACCTGAGAAGGGGAGATGAGATCTCTCCTGCCGTGGTGCCATCAGTAAGTTGTTAGCTAATTGCATTTGCAGGCCCTTTGACAAGAGTGATGATAGCCAAGCCAGGGAACGCAGCTTGAGTTCCAGGTTTAACATTCTGATGTTGTATGTCACGTACATGCTTTAAAGGTCAGCAAAATATCCAGTTGGACTTTTATTTCATTATCTTTTCCTCTATACCTAGTACTGGCGGGTGTCCTTAATCTCGCAAAGTGCCCAGCATAATGTGCTACATTAGGGGCACATACTGCCTGTTATTTGTCTCTCTTTTTCATTTAAAATGTGATTTCTGTTGCAACAAATCCTTTACATCGCTTTATACAGATTCCTAGCCAGTGTATGACCTGTGTGAAGTTTCAAGCTTTCAGAGAATATATAGTTGGGAAAACAGCTCCTGTTCCCATCAAAGTGTATGATTACTATGAGCCAGGTAGGTGCTGCTTTCCTTTGATTTTTGCCAGCTTTAGAGCTCTAGCCATGAAGCTTAATTGTGATTTCTAATTCTTGCTGGCCTGCAGCTTTTGAAGCAACTCGTTTCTACAATGTGAGTGAAAACAGTCCCTTGGCTCGAGAGCTCTGTGATGGGCCAACATGCAACGAGGTGGAAAGTTCAGCTAGCCAGTGGGTTGGTAAGTTGCACCAAAGCCTAGCAGATATTTTGGAAAACAGAACCCAAAGAAATGCAGTTGAGGAGTTCAGGACTCAAAATGATGTTTAGAAAAGTATTCTATGCCAGTATCTCTGTTAGTAGAAGGTTTACAAATGTCTCTGTGATAGCAACATTAAACTTAGGACAGCTAAACAGACCAATGTAGTCTGACCTCCTGTCACCAAAGTGATTATTATTATTAGATGCTTCAGAGGCAAGATATAATGTATAATTCTGCAAGAACCTGCACAAAGTGAGATGTGATAATAAACATAAATGTAAAAACTTTTTTAGTGCAATTTGGTTGTCTTTCTCTAAAATATCTCGTATTAGAGAGTTCCACAATTAACTGTAGGAAGGTGAAACTCTTTCACATGTCAGTGATAGAAATAACTTTCCCCAGAAACTGTCATTTACTTTCTAGCTCATATGTTTTACAAAACTGGGAGAGTTGCGTTGTCCTATATCTGGAATCTGCTGCAATCTGGTTCTCTCAGAAAGACAGCTTTAATCCCATAGCTTTTTACTTCACTAAGTTTGTAATTTCCTATGAGAAGCCTTAGGGAATTCAACATGAAAGCATATGTCAGAGAAATAAAAAGTTATCACCTGCTTTTCTCCTTCCCCACACTGTGCAAAAATATTCTTTTGGATGTTTTTGCTTTCTTTTCAGGCTTTGTTCACTCTGGACCATGCAATAACATTTTTGGCTGCTTGGAGGATGAGTATTTTGAGCAATGCATGTGTTCGCGAGACTGCGGCTATGATGGGGAGCCTGTATGTGCATCAGATGGACAGATTTATCAGAACCATTGCCAGATGGAAGTAGCATCATGCAGGAATAATACAAGGATAGAACAGATACCCATGTCTCAATGTTCTGCCTGTAGGTTTCCTTTGGTTCCCTTTTCTGTTATGATCTAGTTGCAGAACACTACAAATCCTCCTCTAAGCAAATGATTGATTACATCTGTGTAGTAGGAAAAAGAGGAGAATCAAAAACCTCCTATTAGTGTTTTGCTACTCATACTACAGGAGACTTAAATTTTAAGAGCAGCTGCCATCTTGCTTTGCTCAGAACAACTAGATTTTATGAGTATGCTTTACTAATCAGAATGAACTTCGGAAGAAATTAGTGATACTGTTTATCTGAACTGAAGTGATAATCCTAAATAAAAATAATGTCCATGAAATGTAATATTTTGTGGGGACTCTGCATGTGCTTCCAAGAAGTGTGTTGTGGCAACTCAGTGAACTGTACTACCTCCAGAAGTGCAAATGTTTTCTAGAGTTTTGTTACCAAATTTTATGACCACTGCATTTATTTTTCTTTTTATTCACAGCCAAGAATTTACCAGAAGAAAGGGAGACACACTTCCTCACAGCTGAGCAACCCAGTGTTCAACAAACTCCAGCAGGTAATATCATACCTTTGCATTTGTCCAAGGCCCTTTTTCTTTAGAAGATTAGAATTTATCATCCTGTAATTCTGCAAATATATATATATATGTGTGTGTATATATATATATATATATATATATATATATATGGCTCTTAAGCTCATTTAAATAAAGTTGCTGAAATTGTATCTTCATGTTTTAGAAAAGAAAAAATATATCCAGAAATCAGATAAAATGAAGATGTCAAGGAAACTTAGGACGATAAGTCTTCAACACCAGTCTAGCTCTTCTAGTCCTTTCCAGAAAATCTTGCACAATACCTGATGCCTTCATCACACRTGCAAGATTTAAGTAATTGTTCATAGGAATAGGCGAGTGACCCTACTATTTGCTCAGCCTTGATATAGTTGAACAATAAGGACTCTGTGATCTTTTTTTTTTCAACATTAAGCTGGAAAGATCCTGTTTGAAACCAGGCTGATGTAATCTGTCACAACAAACAACCGAACAGGACAACAGACCAACTCAATACAAGACTCAGAGTCCAGGTGGATTGACTTTACCTTTAGCAGTTCTGTACAAAATTTGAGCTGGCAGTCCTGATCCTCTCAGAGCTGCTGTTTGGAATAAAGGGCCTTAGTGAGCAAAAATGTTAAGGTCAGTAGATGGAGCAGTCAGGAATTTGGCTGCTCATTTTATTTGGTGCTTACATTCATACTTTTTTTTTTTTTCCCCAAGACTCATGTCGAACTTGCTCATGGCTCACAATAAATCTCACCAAGAAGCAGTGGAGGGTCAATAGAATAGTTTGTTTCATGCTGTTTCTAGTAAATAAACTGGACTAGATTTTTCCTGGCTGCTTTCCACTCATTAATTCTCCCCTGGCCTCTAACTCTCCCAACAAATTGGTAAAACAAGTTAATTCTTCAAGAGAAGTCTCTGCCTTCTCTTGTCCTCCTTGCATCAGGATTCAAGCTAGCATGTGTCTATACTGTAAGCCAGCCTTATGTTCTTTGCCCTTTCTCTGCTCTACAGAAGTTGATGGGCAGGTTTTTTTCATTAAGGTGTAAAAGCCCGGTGAGTGTTCCATTATGATCATTTCTATCGGTTATCCAATCTCGGTGTGTTTTAATGCCTTTCCTGTTTTYTCCTCCTTTTGAACCTGGACTTAGAGTGAATGTATCTCAGACTGTTAGAGTAATGGAAATGAGTGCTTGTCTTTTATTTTGGAGAAAAACAGTATACCCAACATGGAAATTCTGTATGTAATCTGAAGTTTTTAAMGCAGTGGTCCCAAACTGCTCTGTAAAACACTGCTGGTATGCAGGCTGTCAGTAAGCCCAGTAGTCTTTCAGGAAGCTAAATAATAACAGTAAAGCAACAATAGTATATAAAATTTAAATAAATATGTAAACATTATATTAAGTGAAGTAAGAGCAATCAGTAAAAGATCAGTAGGCTATGGTGGCCTGTTTTGCTGTATGGCATTTTACACTTTTTTAATCTCCATTAATATCCACCTTTGTGCTCTAAGGATATGTTGCTAAAGCAAAAGCATTTAGGGCTGGCTGTGTTGTAGGATCTATCAGTGTTAAATTAGAGAGTCTCCTGGAAGACGGATGCTCTTCTGAACTGAGCTGTCTGAGCAGCCATGGCAGAGTGAGCATTCAAAAATAAAACAGGCTAAATCCTGCATCAGGAAAAGTGCCCAGCATGTGATTTTCATTAATCCTCTGGGCTCCCCTCGGGTCAGCCACACGGTACATGAATCAAAGTTTAACAAATGAATGAATCCCTCCTTATACACAGGTCTCATTTGGACTCACTGGTTTGTTATCATTGAAGCATGTGATTGGTTTAAGTCGACTCAGGTGCTCTGAGTTTCTAGTGAAAGTTCAGATGAGCCGTGTCTAAATCTGTGATTTCCTAAAAGGATGCAAAACTCCAGGARCCAAATCAAGTTTAGGGCAGGTTGTTGAAACTGCCTCAGTGTGTTAATCTCCAGGAAATACCATTTTCTTGCAGAACCTTGTGGTGTTTATATTGTCTGCAGTCCTTCTGTATTTGCCATATGACTTGTGCAGGCTCAGCTTGGCTTGATTGATGCTTTCATTGTTAGCTCTTGTATATGTTACCCCAGCAATGGAAACAATGAGAGACAGCTTCCTTCCAGCAAACAGCGGGGAGCTTCGTAACGCGTTTGGGCTCACTCTGACAAGCACTAACTTGCAGTGTAGTTCATTTACTCTAGTGACTTAGGTAGTTTAAACAATAGCTCTTGAGTTTTGCTCTTCAAGGTAAGCAATTGTATATTGATGATCCTGAAAAATCAGGATGCAGGGCTTCTTGCAGCATCTTGCTATAGTCAAAGCGTTTTACACTGCTGTTAAAAAGTCTGCAACAGATGTTGCAGCAAGTGAGCTGGAATGGCTTGGGTTTGATCTTAAAACTGTTTGCAACCTTTTGTGCGCAGATAGGTAGGTCCTCTTTGCATCTTAAGAAATATTCTTTTGATTTAGAGGGAAATGTGCGTGGTGATAAGACTCAGCTGAGATGAACACTAAGGTGGGGCATTTGTGTGTGAATCCCCATCCTCATTTCTTCTTTCTCACAAGTGAACTRCTGAGACACAGAGGTATGGAACAAGTTTTTTGAGTGGGGACTCAGCTCTGCCCATTGAGGCTCTGCTAATATATTTCCTTAGGTCATTCTAGTCCTGTTTGTTTGGACTGAAAGCTCTTTGGGCAGGATTTTGGTTGACAACCARACTATTAGTATCTTAATAAAACCAAAGACAGAAAGGCACTCAAGATCTTTGTCATACTAGGGTAGAAAAAATACTGGGTGGATTTCAGAGCTTCAGGGATCCTCAGCAGCTCTGATACCATCTCTGGTGAAGTAGTGCTTCARTTGCTTCCATAGTTTGTAATATTGTTCTGAAATTGCCTATGTCTTCTCTGCCCAAAGTTAAAAAGGTATTGCTGGTGGTGGTGGTAGACAGTATATTGGTATCWTAGAAATATTGCAATTCTAAATGTATTTGATGGAAAAGCAATGAAAAACTACTGGTACTATGGTATCAGTGCTGCTGTTCTTGCACTCTCTATTGCTCTGAGCAGTCAGGCCACCTAGCTTCATGCTGTCTGACCCTAGCCTTCTCCCCGCAGCTGGAGGCATGTTATTGTACAGTTCTGCTCTAGCAGTTAGAAGGACCAGGAGCTGGAAGCAAATTCTTGGTGGTATGATGATACTTTAATTTGGTGTAATTATTATTTTTAAAAAAAAGTTGTCACCCATCACTAGCTCCTAACTGGAACATCAGAGTGAATTTTGCCTTCAGGTGGAGTCATCCCACGACACCCCCTAGCAGGGACATTATTCACAGGAGCATTGCTTTTTTAGGATTGATTGGACTGGCTATGGGCCATTTTTCCTTTCACCCCATCAGTATTCAACAAACATTGGCTTAGGCACAAACATTTAGAGATGGGGGAGTGGTTTGCGTGCAACAGGAAATGTCGGTCTTTCGACTTTGCTTTGCCTCCAATGCTGCATTCCTAGGAAAAGTGAGGTCTGTGATGTTAATTCCATCCCTGGTGGACAGCAATCATCCATTCATAGAACGACCTCATGATCTGGCAGGTTCTCATGTGGAGAAGGCCAAGGAGAAGTGAACACTGAGACTGACTCTCCTTTCAGGCAAGTGTTCTCTTGCATAGGACTGAGCCTGTTGCTGGAAGGATGTGGGAGGCAGCAGGGAAGAGCCTTCAGAAACTTTATTCCTAGAGAACAAACATTTTCAGAGGCTTTGAAGAGTGTTCTCATTAAATAGAGCAAATTTTTATGGTGAGACTCTTCCTCCCTGTAGCAGCTATATTTAAGTCATCACTTTGGATTAGAGCAGTAGCTTTAGAAAGCAAATAGGGATGTTGGGCAGCTGACTCGAGGAACAGCTTAGAAAACAGGGAGCTATTACAATTCTTAGAAGTTCTATCTTGTAGTCTTACCCTCTGGACAGTGAGGAATCACCCGCAATAGAGAGTTGCGATGTTTTTTTAAAGCAGAAAATGCACTGTGTGAGTGACTTGCCAATGTTTTACTGCAGAGTGGAGCGAGAGCAATGAGGGTAAATATCTATTTTTAAMTGTGATGTGTTTGTTCCTTTCTTAAATGATGGAAGTTCCTTAGCAGTATGTGACTGCTGAAGAAGACATAGCTACTACTAGTTAGGGTTGAGGGAGAAGACAAGATTTTTGATGTAGGTGTCTGGTTGATGAGGCTGAAATTTGCATTCTGATTGGGCTGAAAAGAAATCTTTCTCCATACACCGATTTCTATGACATGCACCAATAAATTGCTCTAGCACACTCTGCCCTCTAGCTTTGTAACTGATTTTTTTAAAACTAAGGTTAAAATTCCAGTTTCTTTGCACGTAGTCTCAAAATATTTCATTAAGGCTGCATCTGCTCTCTGCATAGACATAGCAACAATGACAACAAAAAGAAGGGAAGTGGGTTTATCTAAAATCACATGGAGAATCAGAAGAAGGCTTCGTTAATGAAATGGTCCTTGATTCCCACATTGCACCTCTTTAGATGATTTGGTCTCTCCTTAACTGAGGTATTCAGCTTAAGACCTAGTAGTCGAAGAAGAATGGTGTATTTTCAGAGTGCAGTTTGTCTGGTGTTCCCAAAGACACCCCTTGCCTTTATTTAGCTATATACAGATCTCAGGGTGAATTGATTGCGAACTTACGCACCTCAACTACTGCCTAAAATTATATACTTTAAAGTCTCTGCTGAGACTTCTCAAGTTACATGACTCTTTTCTACAATTCCTTTTACTTTTTCCAGTGCTCAGATCTCAAAGGGAAACTGAAGATTCTGATTTACAAGAGCTTTTTTGCTTGCATCTGAATCTAAGCATGCAAGGATGGGTTTGCTGACATACGTTGCCTGCTTTACCGCTGTGGTGTACTCATTTGGCCCAAGTACATTTGCCTCCCTGATTAACACTCCTTCCCTCTTGTGTCATTCCCCTTCTCTCAGTGATGCAATATGTGCTGCTGAAGTGTAGTTTCTTTGGCTAAAACACAACCTGAGTCTCTKTGGTTTCCTTTCCAGCAGAGGAAGGCCCTCCACTACAGTCAGATCTGTCATATTACTCCTATGAGTATGACCCAGACCCTTACGCCTCTGAAGCTGACATTTTTGAGATTGTGGCAGAACTGACWACAGCAAGCACGTTAAAAGAAGCGGACAAGATTCAGGAAGTAGTGACCACAGTAGAATGGTGAGCCAGAGAGCAGGGAATCTAAATCTGGTTTGAGAGATAAAATATAGTGTTCTAACTCACATGTTGGATTAAATGTATTCAGATCCTCAGAAGGGATATTCTGGCAATGGATTTGCTAGCCTTCTTGGCAGGAAACAAGATTTTGTTGGGACAGTGCATAGGTCTTAATGGCCTGGGTGTCCCTATCCCTAGCACAATAAAAAAGTGACCCTTTAAGCTTTTCTCTGCCCATGCCCAGTGATGCTTCACAAAGACATGTAATATAAAAGTGACTTTTCTTCATTATGTTCTCTTTTCAACAGAAATACATAATTTAAATAAAAAGAAGAGGCTCAGAATGAACTCCTGAATGAGTTTGTTCCTACAGATGACCTGCTGCAGAATGGAAACCAAATGATGACTACTTCCTGATGCCCTCAGAACTGTAGGCTTTGCTGCCCCGTGGGGGGGATCTGGAGCTCTAAGGGAGACACTCAGCATTATTTCTCTGTCAGTTTTCCTGCCTTTTGTGCATCGTCTTAGGAATAATTCCAAGGATCGGAAACTAATATGCTGTCCCCCTCTAGGTGAGAACAGGGGCTGGAATTCAAACCTGTAGGCCACTTCAAAGTGTTTTCTYTTTTACCAAGATTCCACAAATGCCGTTTCCTAGCTCCATTTAGAAGCTAAGTCCAGGCCCTGTGCTTAGCTGAACTGCTGTTTGAGGAAAGATGGCTAAGGAGTTTTCTCTCAAATTATAATAAAAATCAGTGTTTTGCTAAATATAACATAGCAAGAGGCTAATCGTCTTCCCCAGCCCACAAGTCCACCGCACCCACAGTACTGTCTCACGAGAGAGAAACTTTCCTAATGCCTCCATGTTCATCGGAGTTGTTTGGAGGTCCATTTCACAAGAGAGCTGAAATCTGCTGTCAGACTGACAGGGCTGGAAAGCTCCGCGGTCCACAACGTGGCTGTGAGCTTCGGCCAGGGAGCTCGTGAGCCATACCAGTGACGAGGTCAGGTAGGTGAGCCCCCTTCATGTTGCACTAAGTGCTGACAAGTGCTGCGTGCAGCCTTCTCAGCAATGCAGCCCCCTTTCCTCCTTGTAACCCTGACCTGAAAATAAAACTGACTCAAGGTAGGGTCCTTTTAAATGTTTGCCTGATCTTACCAATCACTTCTATTCAGCTTCCRCCAGGGCCTCCATACAATGGTTGTTTTGGATATGGTTAACGGCGCGCAGTCCGTATGGCTCTGGGTCTGCTGGCCAGTGCAAACTGCCCTGGAGTCATAGCAGCTGGACTCCCTTAGACTGACCTGCCCCAAGCGATGTGGTGAAACAAGAAACTAAAGCTTTGTGCCTCCAAAATTTTGGGAGCCAATATTTTTTGGTTTCCCTTCTTGCCTGGAGCAGCGTCCTCCTCTTTGGATGAGTTACATGCAATTGCCTGTTGCAAAATAGTGTTAATATTTTATCTTTCTGCTTCCATTGTTAGCAGGACCCAGAGTGGGGTGGAAACTTCTTTTTGAGAGTGTTTATTGGTGAACGGAAACAGGAAAAAGCCCAACTCCATTCATTTTTAGGGCTTGTTTATACAGGAACCCTGACAAAATTATATCCCAGCATAGACATTCCATTCCAGAATAAAAGCAATTTTATTCCAGAAAAATGTCTACATGGGGACAAAACAGGAGGTATCCCAGAAGCTGGGCATATGTAGTTTCCAGTCTTTTTTTTTTTTTTTTTTTTTTTTGTCTGGGCCAGATATTTGCAGAATGTAGCTGACATGATGAAAGTCTGGGTCTTGAAGTTCCCAGAAATTTCAGAACTGCTTTTTTGGCAAGTTTCCAAGCCTTCTTTCACGGCTGCTCTGAGCTCTCCTTGCAGCATTTTGACGTGGCTGCTGCCCATATGTACCCATTGCTTCTCAGCAGAGGCTTTTGCCACGTCTGTTCAGCGTGCATGAGCAGACTGCATCCTCGCTGTGTCCCACAGCACAGCAGAAGCACTGGCGGCTGCATTCCTGTCTAGCAGGTAAATAAATGCCTTAAAACTAAATTTCATCTCCGTGTAAGCAACTGGCCTGGCAGATGCTGGCTATTGTGTACACACACTGGACTGAGTCAATATTTATCCTCGGGGTAAATAACAGACCTAGTGTGAGCTGCAACAAGAGTGTGGGTTTTTTCTGTCTTTTCCCCTAAATATCAAAGCTGCACAGTACAAACCCTGCTGTTTGCTGGTTCAAACCTCAGTTTGATGCTGGGAGAATGAGCCATTTAGTCACCCTGATGATTTCTGTGTGACTAGCTTCCCAGAGAAGGTGGGATCTATGCTCTGGATTCTCCAGCCTCCTGTCCTTGGTCCCTTTCTGGCTTTAGTTTCTTTGTCACATCCACTGAATGTTTTTAGATAGATATTTGAATATCATTTTATATTGCTTGGTCCTCTCAGATCCTTGGGGAGTCAAACAGCATCACTACTGGGGACAAGGAGATGAAGGTAGGGAGCTTCAGCCAAATACTAATCTCTACTTCATTTCTCTCGAGATCTGTTACATGCAATGTACTAGTTCAAGATGCAAATGTCTTCTCGTTTGCTTCGAGCTGAATAATTTCTTCTGGTGGCACCAGCCCATCGATCATGGCCTTGTTCTGCAAGGTCACTGTGTGTCCATGTGCTAACCTGTTTGGGGCAGGGGAGTCTTGCCTCTGTTTTATCACTAGAGGAACTAGCAGAGAGACTCAGGTTTTCCAGAAGACTGAGACAAAACAGGCTTAGCATCCTTAAATGAAGGCAGTTAGAGCAGGACACTGCATGAGGTAAGGTGCTAGAGTTCCTGTGTGCCGGAGCCTTGCGTCACCTTGGGTGCTTCTTCATGGCTGTGGCACTTTCAGGGCCTATTCGCTCTTCTGCTAAAGGATAAGTCTTGTCCTGTTCCTAGGTACCTGTTGGCAGCCTCTGCCTCCCCCCATGCCAAACCAAATACTTTCTGCAGTTAAAAAGCAGCCGTCTTATTTAAAGAGTTGAATAAAGAAAACTACACTATGGAGTTGTTGCTGCCTTTTCTCCTCCATCTCAGGAGTAATGGAGCAGAGAGGCTTTTGGCACATGGAGAATACCTTAGAAAAGTCTCTGTCCTCCAGAACCTGTCCACCCCAGCTGATGGTCCCACTCTGCACCCCTTTGCCTTGCCCCTGATTTGTTTTCACTGTTTCTTGCCATCATCATCGACTCTTTTATCTAGGAAAAAGAAATCAATACTCATTTTTCCTCCATTCTTTAAAGTCCTGGATGTACTACAGATACTCTTTAGGATCATGAGAACTGCTGCATACAGCACTCTTATCAGATTTGATGTTATTCATAGGCTTTGGCGCAGTTGCGACTGAAGCTTATCAAGTCGCACACCAGTCTCTGAGAGCACAAGGACATCCCAGCACTGAAAACTCAGGCTCTAACTTTGTGAAGATTAGCCCATCATAATTTGGAGAGAAGAGATTAATATTTTTTTTTCCCCCCACCAAGGAGGAAATCAATTTGGTGGTGGAGAGCCAGCACGAATGGCCAAGCTGCTGCTCCTTTGGGCTTGGACTTGTTTCTGGCTTGGACACACCTGCCTTCCTCTGCCAGAAAGATGCTTCTCCTTTCCTTTCTCTGATTGTCCCTTATTGCAAAGGGAGAAAAGTGCCAGTGAGTTTTTTAAGACACAGATTCCTACTTCCATCAAGTTACATTACTGACTAGCTGCAGCAGTGCTAGTTACCGGTGATTTGTTTGCAATCCTTTTGATGAAATTAATATTTATATTTGTAACTGTACATTATGCAGAGTAATAGTTACCGTGATATTTATTTTAAAGTAATAGTTCCCTTGTCCATTCTTGTCCACATGTTTTGGTCTTGTCCCTCTCCCTCCTTCTTAATCATCCTCAGTAGAAAACAAGTATCAGAAAAATGTTCAACGTGCTTAAAGAACATCATTAAAAAACCAGCACTTGCTTTGCTGATGCTATTTAATGCACAGTAACCTGGATTTAATTCTTGTGATCATCTGTTTAGAAAACCTCAGTGCAGTGGAGTTTGTTTGTTTGTTTTTAATACTTGCTATTTCTGACTGAGTGACAAGAGCCCTGGCTTGCAGCTTGGCTCCACCAGGTCTCCTGCAGTCGGTAGCTGGCACATCCCCTGCATTTCCAGCACTGCACCCTTAGGAGGTAGACTCTAGTTTTCACCAGCATTTCACCCCCTGCATACATGTACACACAAACAGCTCTGTGACAATTTTTGGTTTATTCACACAAATCTTAGCAAGTCTGAGTCCAGAAAAGGGTTTGTTTTAGATTTTGATAAATATTTTATTAAAAACGGATTTTAAAACAATTCTGTCTGCTTCTCTTCATTCCCATTGCAGGCTCTGAACTGGTTAGACCATATTTTTATGCTGAGGACAGAAGTGATGCGTCTTAGCGTTGTCTTTGTCTTCCCCCAGCGTGTTTTGGGAGGGCCTCGGGAGTGAGGAGCTGGGACGGAGGCCTCACACCAGTGAATCTTTGGAACTTTTTTGAGGGAGCGTTTCTTTGGATGTTTTTAAAGATGTGGTGGTTTGTTTGCTGCGATTGAAGAATCTTCTCCTCACCTTCTCTCGGAAGTCTTCAGAAACGTAGTAGTAAACGAAGGGGTCGGCGCAGCTGTTGAAGGTGCTCACGGCCAGGCTCACCATGTAGCTGATATAGGGGTCACCATACAGCTTGGAGCAATAGCTGGAGTAGTGAACAAGGAGGAGAATATTGCTGGGCGCGTAGAAGGCCACGAGCGTGACCAGCACGAGAGCAGTGAGCTTCACGGAGTAGGAGTACCGCTTCCCGCTTTCCAGGAGGGCTCGCAGCACCGAGCAGTAGCTGAAGAGCGTCACCGCCAGCGGAGCGAGGAAAGCGCAGGCGATCAGGCAGACGAAGTAGTAGAAGTAATACCGGTCGTCCTCGTGCCGGGGCAGAACGTCGTGGCACAGGGTGATGTCCGCTTCGTACAGGGGGTACGACTGCCGCTGCAGCGTTAGGGGCAGGGTGAGGGTGGCGGCGCAGAGCCAGACGGCAGCGCAGACGCAGGCGGCGAAGGCAGGGGTGCGGAAGGAGCGCGAGGAGAAGGGGTGCACCACGGCCAGGTACCGGTCGACGCTGATACACGTGAGCAGCAGCACCGAGCAGTACATGTTCCCGTAGAAGAAAGCTGTGGTGAGGCGGCACAGGCCTTCCCCAAAGGGCCAGTTGTTCCCCAGGAAATAGTAGGAAATCTTGAAGGGCAGCACCAGGAYGAGGAGCAGGTCCGCCGCGGCCAGGTTCATCAGAAAGACCGTGGAGGTCAGCTTCTCGGCCCTGGTGGCCAGCACCCAGAGGGCCAGCCCGTTGGAAGGCAGCCCCACGAGGAAGACGAGGGTGTAGAGGCAGGGGATGAGCCGCACCGTGACCACGCTCCTCAGCTGGGAGCGCGAGGCCTCGCGGATCACCAGGTACGTGGTGTTGTCTACTGTCACCTTTTCCCCGGGAATGGCACGAGGACACGGAGCGTTCTCTGACACGGTTACCTGCTCGCTGGTGCTGTTTTGGGAGTAATCTGTCAGGGCAAACAGTCTGTTACCTGCTGTTTGTGCGGTTGCCCGCGTACTGGCACRTTGCAGAGCAGGCTGGATATGCACCACCTACCCCAGGCTCTCAGGTTTTGCGTTTTACGTTGGGGTCCCTAGCACTGAGAGCATTTTGCAAACTATACAATGGGCAGAAAAAATGACAGACGGAACCAAGTGCACAGGAGTAACTGTCAGTAACCGGCCTGCCCCGAGCAGATGATCTGTTCTGAGAGGYGCAGACGCTACTTTCCTTCTCAGACCTGTCCTGCTCTGGTTGGTATCTGCTGCAAGCCCGCGTAAACTTGCACAGTTCCTCCGCTGTGTGGTTTCCCTCAACTCACAAATGATTTTTGTGTCATAGTTATCAGCAAGCCTAAAGGAGCACCTGCTCTGGGCAGGTTCTTTGAGAAGAATCATAAAACCTGGAGCCTCCCCAGGGGAAAGCTGTGGCCGCAGGAGCCCAATTTTGAGCTGAAGGCTTTGGCTTCAAGCGCTCCCTGGTTTACTTCTCCTCTAATATGTTCCACCCCAGTTTCTTTCTCTTCTCTTCCACAAGCATCTTCTATCACCTCCTGCTTCAACTAGTGTCTGCAMCCATCTCAATTAGAGCGTGCATCCATATGACAGCTTCACAAAAATGAGTTCTCAGGGTCCTTATGAACATACCAAGTATCTAGTGCTTTAAGAAGAAGGAATTTTTCACCCGAATGTATGCACTCACCATCATAGTCTGGAGAGGCCAAGCAGAGTCCCCAAAGGGCACAGCACAGCACAAGCCTGCGTGACAGCCGTCCATCGCTGAGGCTCTCCATGCTGGAGCAGGAACCAGCCAGGCACTGCCGGGCTCCGAGCTGCATGGGGGTGGCGGTGCCGCTGACCCTGCTCACGCATTTCCTTCTGACAGTCCTTAACTCACGGAAGCACCGGGCTTATCCTGGCCRGAGCAGGATGAGGCATACGAGGGCTGTCACGACATTCCCGGCGTTCGCCTTGTCTAAGCTCTTGTCACTTAGCTCCTGTGTTGGCCRAGGCGGGGGGGGCATGAGTTCAGATCCACAGGCTGTCAGCGAGACTGCTTGGTTTAAGTGACTCATTTGGGTCTCCTTCTGCCTCCAGAATATTCCTGGAAACACTAAAGGTAGCCAGATTTGATGCAGCTTGAATTTGGTTTAGATGATAAACTGAATCCACCGTCCCTCAACGCCTCTAATCTCCTGCACCAAGCATCTCCCCACCCAAGAGAGATCCAGATGACCAAATGTGAGATCCAGGTCTTTCCCTACCACTCTGTTTCAAAAAGTTTCCAGGCAATGTAGCAAGGCATCAACCCCTCAGAGAAACATCAACCAAGTGCAGGAGAGCTTCAGGTCCAGACAGACCTCCCCGGCTCCCTGGGATTAGGGTTACGCAGGGCTCCTGCCGCCTCACGCTTGGCCGTTAATGGTTCTTAGTTTTCCCCAGGTCTGGCTGGGCCTTTCAGCGATCTCTTAGAGGAGCCTCTGTTTCTCCTCCTGCTCCCCACTTAGACAGGAGACAGAGCTCCTGCATCTTCCTTCTTGACCTCACTGCAGAGGTTCGTTGAAAGCCCTGGGTCTGAGCTATTTGCGCTGCAGTGAATCAGCACCAGCCTGGAGAGCTGTAGTAAGTGAACGGAGAGCGGCACGGTCCCAGGGTTCAGCGGAGGCACAGTGCTTCCGCTGATAAGCTACCAGGAACAGGGACAGCAGCTCCGGGCAGCAGGGAAGGGCCCCSAGGATGTCTCTGCTGCTGGGCAGATAATGGCGAATTTCAGCCACTCTTGTCCTGAGGAGAGCGGTGCTTGTCCAGAGATGTGCAAACTCCCCAGTAACCCCCCAGGAGGGCAGGGACTCCTTCTTGCTAGCTAACACCTTGGAGCAACAGCAGGCTGCTGTTGGCTGTATGGAGATGACCCCTGTACGGTTGTAAGAGGGACCCTTTGGGCTGACAGATGGTACCTGAACCTTTAGGATCCTTTGCTACTTGAACKCCTTGTCTTTAGCTCTTTGAATGTGGATCCCCTCCGTGCTCTGCCAACGCCYTCCGTGCGTTGCTGAGGAAGGTCCAAATCCTCTTGCGGCGCCTCTGTAAATGCCCCGGCATGACCACGTCCCGCAATCAGGGGCGCAGGCCAGTGGGACGGGAGGTCACAGCTTGAGAGGTTGCTGGGTTTTAGGCTTTTGCTCTCCAGTCTCCTGCCTGGCTCTGCAAGGGAGTAAACACAGAAGCTGGAGTCCGGGCAGTAGGAACTGTAAATTTGGTTTGGCAACCTGAGCAATAGTTCGTTTCTTTCTGCTCGGCTTATGAATGGCCTCTTCTGTGAAGGTTGCAAATCTGAGCCTGGCTGCTGTTTGATGAGATTCCTCTATTCCAAGGAGAAAATGATCCTATTTCCTTTGCTTTTGCCGTATTCCCACATCCTTGCGCCGAGCATGTTGAGAGGTGGAGTTCTACTGGCAGGGACAGGGAAGATGCAATGTTAGATGTTTTGCTTTTTGTGATTCTCTTAGGATTTATGAACCATTACAGAATGACTCATGTGGCCGCATATTTTCCATGCCTCAACCAAGATCCTTTCCATGCTCTGTATGCAAAAAATTAGACATAATCAGGTTCAGATAGTGTGCAAATCACAGCCCTGCTTCCTATGGCCAGGTCTCTGGAGTGGAGCAGAGAGAGGTTACTCATTGCTGTAGCCTTCATTTTTCAAATGCTGTGTGATCTTTAGTGACTGCTTTAGATGATACAGAACAGCTTGCTTGAAAATTCTAATGCCAGAGGTTTGTCACGGCTTGTTAACATCTCTTTTAGTTGTGTGATCCCTGTCCTGTGGGGTTACAATTTGGTTTTAAAGCTATTTATTGTGCAATAGATCACCTCCTGAGAGAAGGAACTTTTTTTTATTATATTATTATTTTTTTTTATTATTCTGTGGTTCTGAACCCAAAAGATGTAAGGCTGGAAAATGGGTTAGGGAAGGAGGATGTAAACACCACCAGGCCTGCCCCAAACGTACTTCTTTAATGCTTGGAGGATCAACATTTGGAAGGCAAATAGCCTCTTCATCTTAGAGCTCGCTATTCCTGCTCGGTTCCAGGGGCTCCAAGGAGTTCTTCAGCTGCAAGTTAGGAGATGTTAAGAGAGAAATCTCAGTGCAGCTAATACCTGCCCCAGGCTGAGCTTGCATTCGTGATGCAGACAGGAGAGGCAGCCAGCCATGGTGGCAGAGGCTTTGCCTTACAGCCAGCAGCATGGAGCATTTCCACCAGTGTCAGCACAACCTCACTTTTTCCATGAACGCAAGGCTGGCCCTGCCTTTCGCAGCCCCTGAGCGTGCCACCGCCTGAGCTTTCGCAGAACCACAAGGCACGGGAAGCTTCCACTGACCATTGCTATAAATAGAAATGACGGTCCTTTTAAGCAGGACCCCCTCCACACATCCCAGATTTGCCTTTGCCTTCCAAGAGAGGAATTGCAGGCTCTGGCACATACAGGATTATTTCATGCCTTGGCCACTCTCTTCCTGGCTTCACCATCACACCAACTGTGCCTCCTCTCACTTGGTCACGTCTCTTACTGTCACCCTGAAGAGCCAGGGAATTGCTCTGCCTCTGCCCCCTTCTGCTTGTCTCACAGGTCTGTCCCACTGGGATCCCACCCCGCACTTTTCACCAACCCTTTTGTGGTCATCTCCTCACCATTTGTAAGCCTTACGCTGGCATTAACACTTCATGGGAAACAATTGCTTTCAGAATTACTCTTCTGCCTGCATTTCCATTTTGGAGCCTAGAAAGCGCATGTGAAGCCATATAATTCACTGGGTATTGGATCTGTAACAGCTTCTGTGGCCCTTTCTCAGGAAGATGATGACAGTGGGGTGGGAGCTGCTCTGTGTTACACAGACACCTTCAGCCCTTCTCAGCACTGAGCCCAGGGCGATTCTGTCATCTTGGGTTCATCCTTTAGCATGGATATATTTTAGACTYGCTAGACTCAAAAGTGTAGTTTTGATGAGTGGAAGACAGAAGCTATCTCTGGTTTCATTATGGYAAAGCTACTTAGTTCTGCTCCGAAGGAATGGCTAAAGCATGAAGAAAATCTCCACTCAAGTTTACACACAAATACTTAACACTACACATACATACACACATATTACACATACTACCTATACATACATATACGCCTACTACACACACACATACATGCTAAATTGTCTCATTAGTTTATAGCCCTTCTCCTTCTCATTGTGAGATGAGAACATGTTAAAAAAAAAAGTCCTAAGATATGAAATACTGAATATAGGTACTCCCTTCAGCATTTCTTAATTGAATTTAGAAAACCATTAGTTCTCATTCCATCCAGCAAACTTGAAAGGTATTTTTAAGCTGTCCTTTATCATTGCCAAATCTGTCCACTTGCTGAGATCTCCAACTGCTCTTGGGTGATGTCAGATCTGGCTGTCCCTTTACAGAGCCTATTGCCTCCGTCGGAGCCCAGGGGATGTTCTCTTTGAGAGAAGTCCAAGATCTCCAAGAGGAGACTTTTGTGCAAAGCATGCTGTGTCCTCCGAGACACCACTACCATCATTTTTATCAAATTATTACATGCAATTTATGCATCAGAGGCTTGTTATTAAGAGAACAATGTTTTGTTTCCCTGTGAGTAATTAATACGCTGAACAGAAAGTAGAGTTGCCTTTTGTTATGGCAACGGAAGTGTTGAGAATGATGTAAAGGAAACTCCTATCAGATCTGGGTCACATCACTACAGCTTAATTTGCAAAAACTACACATTTGTTTGTTGTGCAGAGCTCGCAGGGAACAGTTAAACATGTTATTACCCAGGAATTCAGGGAGGTTGAGGGAAATGCGGGTGGAGGGTTATTTTCATGGTTGCAGTTGTATTGTCTTAACCTGTAGCAGATGTGCTTATAGATTTCGGAACTGGAATCAGTCTCTTTCTTGAACGTCTGCTGTATTTAGCGTGAGTACTTGGGGGCCAGGCCTGGACCATATTTTCACACTACACTTCTCATAGCAAAGGTGCTGCTAGAAATAACCAATCTATCTGCAGCAAGAAACGCTTTACTGCCACTACAAAATGTTTTCTTTTGAAACGTATCATCTCCACGTGGAACAACTATGCCACCTCATGGACTTCCATGCTCTCGTTCAATTATAGGTGTTTGCTCTAAGAGAAATCCTGGCTACACACRTTAATACATAGCCATAGGCACTAAATTTCTTGCATCGGATTTCTTATTGTGCACCACTTGCAGGAAAGTTATTTCCCTTTTAAGTTAGCTTGTGAACTAGCTCACTTYGGCTTACTATTCACCGACTTCTCTGTGTGGGCAAGCTCGAAGATTTGCTGCTTGCTGGTCCATTGCAAGCAAGTTGGCACATGCCTAAATGAATAAGCGCTGCAGCCTGTCCTGTACCTCCTTAAAGGGAGGTTCATCCAGCTCTTCAGTCACATTTTTGTATTGTTTAAAAKTCAGTTTCAGGTACAAGACAATCAATTCTAGGGGCTGCCAGAAATTCTAAATTGATTTAAAACAAAGGACTCTGAGAGTGGCAGACTTTTAAAATCAATATTTTATTTTACTTGAATGTGCAAATAAATATAAAAAAAACTACATTCAAAGAGCTGGCAAAGCAATTACAAGCTCAAAAGCAAAGATCCTTCAAAAAAATGGAAGAACAAACTCTTTAATCAATGTCGTGCTAGCAGATACACAGCGGTCAAGGTTAAACCCTCAGACATTAGCAAGCCACTCTCAAACCTGCACTGCCCGCTTACTTCATTCGCATCATTTACTACTATCATTTYTGAGACAGTAGCACTGTAAAGGGCGAAAGTCTTACTCAATCTGTTCAGATTATAAATTAAGTTTTACAAAATAAGGATGCTTAAAAATACCTGAAGTACACTTAAAAATGGGGAGATAGAACAGGATGGTGCATAGGTGTATTACCCTCCTACACCTTGGGAAACTTGGAATCAAATGCATTTTAAGCCACAAGCTGCAACCTATTGACTAATAAACATTTGTCTGTATCATAAAACCATAAAATTTGGCACAGTTGTCATCTCCACTGGAAGGCAGCAGAGGCGAACAGGACTGAGGTGTATTTTGTTGAGCTGTCTGGAAGCAAAAGGGGATACTGTGTTTTGCACTGGGCTTGTCCCCCCTCCAGCCAGCTCTCACGTAGCTATGTGGTTGGTGTCTTACATCATTTACTGCTGCGAGAGCAAGGGGAAGAACCTTCAGACCATTTCAGTAAMCAAAATTTAACAGAGACCCCAGACAACGAGAACACAAATTCTTAATGAAAAGTCCTCCGCTGGCAGTGGTTGTGCAAGTGGGCCACGAATGCCAGGAGACTGGTCTCCCTCCTACGGATTATCTTGCAAAAAAGACAAAGAGTYGGTACAGTTTTATATTAAATGTACCCCGAAGGCCAATTTTCTACTGTCAAGTGAGACAATTGCAAAATCAAATGCTGTACAGTGGAAATAACCCAGGACAAATCCTACAGGCTGCTACTTAGGTCTGGCAGAAGTAATAACCTAAAAATCAAAGCCACAGAAGATATTGGGGGTTTTTTATTCCCCCAAAAGCTAGGAAAACTTGGAAGCAGAGCTGAAAGGAGGCTGGACCTGCCTCAAGACATTATGTTTGTTACACACTCCATGGATAGTTGGCTTGCCCTGGGCCCCTGAAAAGCAAGAGCAAAGTCACAGTAGGGTTTCAGAGCAGACACAACGGAGTTTTCTTGACTTTTCAATAGATTTAAGTCACACAATTGACGTAGGGTTCTGCACGGTTCAGGGTACTTTTTTGTTTTTCTTTCATTTTAAAAAAAAGCTTAGAAGTACAGACGGTTCAGTGAAAAAGCTTCTCTATGATGGTTGTGGCTGGGTCTAATCCTCCCCATTACAGATTTCCATGCGTCACTGCAAAATACAGCATCTGTGCTGACCTAGCAGAAACAGCAGCATATCTGGGGCAAACTTCAGATCCAGGGCAAACACTATGCTTCGAGAGCTCCATCTACTGATGTTATTTAAGTGGTACAACCCAGCAAAACCACGGAGTCCGGGCATGCACAAGGAAAGTGAAGCGCCTGAGAATGCAGTCTCCAGAGGCTGCCCATCAGCATGCAAAACACAAACAAAAAGACCAGACCTCGCAATGGATATTCCTCCTTCCTCCCCACGCACACACTCCAAGCAGCTCCAGATCTGAGAAGGCAGAGTCTGCAGCGAGTTGTAAGTTCACAAAGCAAAAATGTGGGTTCYGGTGCAGTATCTGCAGACAGGCAGGTGACGGGTCTGGACTGCCTTGTGCCGCAAGCTGCTCTCTTGGCTAGCACTGCAGCTCAGAGTTTCTTCCCCTTAGTTCACGCTCCAAAACACTTAGTCGATGAGTGAGTCAGAGGGTTCAGTATGCCCCTCAACCTTGTCTCAGTTTTGGCATTTTTTCACCAGAGCACCAGTAACAAATACTGCATTCATAGCCTTATTAGTACACAGAGATAATGAAGCAGCCCCTAGAGGGGCTGGCAATCTGTGCCAGGTGCTCTCAGCCCACTGGCACTAGGAGGTTACGCTGAAGAGTTCTGCAGGCTCCAGAATGGCATAAAACCCAAGAAGACAGGGAACATCAGACCCTTCAAAGTGGAAGCAGCTGCCAACATCTGCTCAAGCACCAGCCCAACTCCATCTCTCCAATGAAGCCACTAGTGGTAGTTCACCCAGGGCCTGACCCCCTCACTCAGCCTTCCTGTGCTGGCTGGTCAGCAGTGGCCTAACGCTAGGAAACTACTAAAAAGTGTGGCAATGCCAAGAGCCCTCTTCCCATAAAGCTTGTAGGTCTCTTCGTGATGACTGGAGGATTACACTGCAAGGAGACAAATCTATGCCATATGGAAAATACATCATACTCCAAAGTAAAATGCTGTTTGGATAAATATCATTAATACATACATTGCATTCCCACCACTATTCTCAGAGTAAAAGTGTTTCACCAGCAACGCTCCTACTTGTCTTGGTCCCAGGAACAAGTTTCTGCTCATGGTGAAGCTGGACGGCGACTGTACTGAACTCTGTATCTGTTCACTGGGACTCCATGGACATTCACGGTCTCACAAGTTGTTTTACAGGGCACCATCTCCTCATCTTCATCTCCCATTAGCCAGTCTTGAACTAGATCAACTGCTTCCATGGTCACGTTCTCTTCTAGCCATCTATTGTGCCATTCTTCAAACTGCTGGTGGTGCTTTAGCAGCACCATTGGCTGTACCTGAAAACAAGACAATAAAGATCACCAAGAGGTTTCTCAGGGAGAAAACAAAATCTTCACCCCTTTGTGTATCTGAAATGTGCATGCTTTAAAACAACACAAGCAGTAAAACAGGAAGCCACGTACCTGCCTTTAAAAATCTGTGTTTCTTAATGTTTGCCACTCCCCCATAAAGTTTGCACGGTAAAGTGAATGTAGCTAAACTAAAGCACAGAGCATTTACCAGCTCTCCTCCCTGTTTCATCAAACAAGGMGCAGCAACTTCTGTATGTAGTTTGCTGGAGTTCAGCCACAAGACTTATTATCGGTACCTGTCTTTTGGCTCAAATCCTCAACCTCCGCTACTGTCTGAGCTGCAGAGAGAGTAACAGGAGATGCACCTGCTTGGCTCGGCAGAGAGCTCCCCGCCTGTACATGTAATCCTCCGAGTTCATGATGAACATCATTTTGTGGGTGTTGAGCTTGAACCGGCAGTCCACGTTGCAGGCACTTTCCACGCCAATCAGCCTCTTCCAGGAGCTCTTCACTTCGCTCCGCAGAGCTCTCACTTGCTTACATTGCCACTTGCGGAATTTTTTTAGGTTTCTAGAACAAAACAAGGATTGTAAAGCATTTGTCACATTTGGTTAACTCTGCTAGCTTAAAAGACTGGATAATAGCACAAATATTAAATTTATATTCCTACGTTTAGTTTTCAAACTGTTTCYCCAAAATCTTCCTCCGTACGCTCTTCACCAACAAGTACTTAGTGAAATGGGAGAAGATTAACTCTCAAATTCCTCCCAGAAAGAACAACTAGACAGTCCCACTCCATTCTAAACACAGCTCCATGAACAAACCTTAATGTTGTGGTCACAGAATTTTTCTTCAGCTATTTAGTACACTGCCCTGGACTCCAGCAGCCCCTCTAGACCTCAAAAATAAGTGAAATTMTCTGGAGCTGTTTTTACAGCACATCACCTAAAATCATTGCCACATATGCAGGTAATAGTACTGCTGCTGCAGCTATGACTCAGGAAAGCTAGAGAGCTCACCTTTGCAGAAAGACCGGTTTCAATAGGAAGCCATCATTCTGGTTGCTTGGAGCTCCTTCTACCCCAACATACTGCTCCATGTAGTTAGCCAGGTGCTACATGAGAGAGACCAATTTCAAGTGAAATTTCTCTGTAGTCAGAAGAAATACTGCAGCAAAAAACTAGTTTATTTCCAAGCTGCTTTTTATGAAGCTGCTGGTATCTCATTCAGCCCCAAGTTGATTTACATTAAAACTGTTTTGCTAGTATACCCATCTGTATAAACGGCTAGAGCCTCACCTACGCAGTCTTCCCACCTCCTAGGCAAACTCATTCTCCTGACAAAGTCTCACATTTTGGAAGAAGAAAGTAGAAGAGGATTCCTAGACATCTGCTTTGTCCGCAGCACAGCGGACTCCACAGTCACTGGTGTTACCTGGACCTCCACAGGATCTTCTGTCTGAGTTTCTTCTGTATCCAGTAGCTCAATRGTCATGATCACCTGTCCCTTCCGCTGAAGAAACATTACCTGTAATAACGTGACAGGCACAAAAGATATTTGCCACACAGATCCCCATCCAAATGCRTAGTATTCACAAACAGTCACTTGGACAACTGGGATGAGCAAGGATAGGATTAAGCAATAAGGCTTTCCGGTTAGCCAGTATGCCACTACACTGCCTATGCTGTTTTGGAGACCTTTTCTACATAGCACTCCTACTCAACATTGTGGTCTTGGAGCTTCCAAACCCACTTCTCCCAGGTAAAGTGCCCCAGTCACTTTATGAAGTTCCCTAGCAGCAAATTCTTACCTTGAAACAGTTTTCATCTGCCATGCAACGTTCAGCCTTCCACTGATAGCTGGTCTCCTTAGCTGCCCGGACACATCTAGAGGATAAGTTACCTCCAGCAGCACCTCGCTTCCTTTCGTTCAAGTAGAGCTCAACAACCTTCAAGCAGATGTCATCGCTCACTAGATGGTGAAGCTTCCATTAAAAAAGGGGGGATTCAGTCAGCAAGTCTGAGCCAAGAGTTAACTCTAGTACGTTAGGAAAGGAGTGCAACAGCCCAGCACAACATCACACCTCAGATAATGTACCAAAGTCTTAACTCTGCTTCCACAGACTCCATACTTTTCATTTCCTTTTCATTACTTTGCAGTAAAAGATACGGAGAAAAGAGTAGATGTGCCTTAACTGTGACAGAACTGTAATTTAAAAAACCAGATACTAAATAGAAAGGACTGAGCTCACCTCCCCTCCCCCCCCCCTTTTTTTTTTTTTGTTTTGCCTTAGATCAATTTTAGGAATG
Organism: Rhea americana; assembly: GCF_003343005.1. Classification (NCBI taxonomy): domain Eukaryota; kingdom Metazoa; phylum Chordata; class Aves; order Rheiformes; family Rheidae; genus Rhea; species Rhea americana. The sequence goes on from NW_028186524.1 coordinate 281,535, forward strand.
GCAGAACTCTAAAAAGACTGGAACAGGCAAGGAACATTCAGTCCCCTGAAATGGTTCTATACTGCACCTGAAGCTGAACTGAACTGCTGCTTGGCACTTTCCACTACAAATATAACTTTTCTATGAATTTGTTCTGAGCTTTGTAGGTTCTTACATTACAGGATACTAAGAAAGTTATCTGTCTACAGAAGGAAGATGTGCTGTCATACAGCACAGCTCTCAAACTAGTTACCTGGCGGACAATATTCTGCACCAGTTTGTCCATAGTAAAGCCAATATAGGCATGGATAGTGAACATCTCCCTCAGAGTGTCCTCATACTGTGTTGGATCTATATTCCCATCCAGCAGACTCCTCACCATATCCAAAAATGCAGGGTAGTACTCCTCTAGTTCCACTTCACCTAGGTAGGAGAAAAGAGCAGTCACTCACTACATGCAGGAGACAGTCAAGTCAGGAGATAGAAAGGACAACACTGCTCAAGAATCATGATGTTTAGTACCAAGAGCATGTTTACACGTAAAGAGAGAGATTTCCCTAGGGAGTGCTGACAGCTTTTAACAGCTTTTCTCATGCCCTTCCATGACTCTCTTGKGTCTAAATGGCTAATTGCTCCTGGAGTCATTTACATTTTTAATCAAAATAACAAATTAATACACCAAGACACTTCAGAACATCTGACAAGTGTGCTTGCAGAAGGCCTGAATAAACTATGCATAAGATCCCTCAAGGGATAAATTACATGCTAGCTATCTGTTAAGCTAGCTGTACCCATGATTCTCAAATAAAGTGGTTGTTTGTGCCTCAGCATTCCTTACAGACTTGCCTGCTGTTCTGAGTTACTCAGACACATAAGATCTTGCATGAACAACCAGAACATTAATGGCATGGACTATGTCTCGGACTATTCTTACTTGGTTGCTTCAGTCTTAGTTCCATGGCTGGATCATTGGTCTTCTCTTTTCTTCCCTCACAGAGAAGTTTCTCTCTCTCTTTTTCAGTCCGATACTCTAGAAGCTGCTTCTGAGCTTGACGATAAATCTTTAGGAGCCTGGAGCATAGAGTCTGGTGAAGGCGGAGGAAGAAATACCAGTTATTATTGACAAAGAACAGACTGTAAACATCATCYAGAGTGTTGTGAGGCTCAGCAGCTGTAACATCACAGAAGGTTGCTTTCGCCTCCAAAGGACTGCTTGGAGGCCCAGGCACATGTTTCTTCCGTAGCTCAGGAGTATCCAGGTTCTGCCCCTGATGGTTTTCTCTGTCCTCATCTGTTGATTCTTCAGAAATACTGTGCTCGGGAGGCTGAGAGAAAAACAGCTCAGGTATGAAGTGATGCACTATCTGCCGAATRGTTGCCTGATCCTCCTTTTGAATAGTAGGCTGTCGTTTTACATAGTAGCTGATAAGAGAAGCTGCATCTTCCAAAATCTGCTTATCTTCATAGATAAAGATAAGATGAGGCTCATTTGTGGATGAACTTCTCCCCTCTGAATGCTGTTCCTGATGCTGTAATCAAGAGAAAAATAGGTAAAGATCCTTCCAATCCATGCTCAAGAGCCATTCCTGCCAGAAGAAATAAGCCAATATTACTGGCTGTGTTTGGGRCAGTGTCATTTTTGACTGAGAACTCTTCAGAACGCTACCACTTCAACAAGGTCCCAGGTTTGATGTGAAACTCTAGATAATACTGCAAAAAAGTACAAACAAGACGGATTATTTGCTAGCATACGCACCTCATCATAGACACTCTCAATTTCATTCAGCAAGCTCTTGGAGCGTAAAGCTTTGGTGTCATTTTGTTTGAAGTTGACAGCTTGGTGGTCAAGAGATTTCAAGTAGGCTTTCTCATACTGTTCCCGCCAAATTTTGTTGAAACCCTGCTGGGCTTCCCTCCATTCTTCCTCTTTTGCTTTCAATCTGCAAAAATTTACAATCTATTTTAGTTTGAAAAGACAATCACTGAAATACACACAAACATTTCTAAAGTAGACAACTGAGAGGCACCAAAACCTTTCAGTATTTCTGGAAGCAAAAAAAA
>NW_028186524.1:283634-290975 GCF_003343005.1 Rhea americana
GTCCTTTAAAATAATGGCAATAGAATACAAAACAGTTATTTAAAAATGCTCAGGAGGAAGTCTAGAAATCCACAATGGTTTCCAACACCCTAACTTTCTTCGTGGAGCAGAATCTTTCAGCTTTTCATGGACACTTGTTTGTTACTGCAGTACTCAAAACCACCTACAGAAATGCAGAGAACTAGGCTGGACTTAAAAAGTTAAAACTCAAAAATAGTTCACTTCCAAATCTAATTAAGAATAGAGTTTTCCTTTATGCTCAGCCTGAAAGTTTTAATAGAGAAGGGAGCATTTTCAATAAGCTACTGAAATATTTTTAGATATACCTAAGAATCTGCTAACGCACTTGTGACTTTAAAAATAAATGAAAACCTACTTTATGTCCTATTTCTGTCCTGAATTATAATCTAAGGAAGCAAATCACTTACTTTTTGAGAAAAAAGCCAAACAAGCTTTATAATCCTGTATCAGTTTTGTAAAGATARTAAGTGAGCATAGGAGAATGGGAATTACCTCTTAAGAACAACAGGAACTGCAGTAACTGGGTTCTTTTTAAGACTTTCAATGATCTCTGGTGCTTTATCACCATAGATGCGATAGATGGCCCTACGCTGGATCACTTCCGATGTTCCTCCCAAGCAATCATCCAGTCGGAATTTCTCCTGGTCCTCTTGAGTCAGTCGAGACAGCTTTTTCTGCACGCTCTCCAGCACACGTATTGTGGCTAAATTGGTCTCCAAGACAACATCCAACTGTTAAGAGTTCACAAAAGACACAATGTAAGAACAGGCATAGCACGAAAACGTAGACTAGTAATACTCAGGTCTGTGGCATGCACTCCAGGCCCACAGGGTGGAGCTAAGAAGCACCATCAAGACTTCTTACTGGAAAACACACCTCCACCAGTTCTCCCCAAGATAACTTCAAACTAGACTTACGCCTGAAAGGAACATACGAGACTCCAGACAAGTGGAAAAGACCAAACTCTAACTCAAACCAATGAGTACTARTAAAACTTTCAGTGTTTGGCCACAAATTAATTCAGTCAAAATTTTTGTAACTGGAAGTTTTGCTTTTTGAGGAGGCAGACCATATGGACAGGCAGCAAAGCAAAACAGCAGAGGTACCTCAAACCGTTCATCTTCACAGCGGTGCAACTGCTCCTCATAAGGAGTCTTCTTGGAGCTGACAAAAGTTGAGTCTTCAGACCAGGATGGAAATGAAACCCAGGTATCATTTAACACCTGCAACAGCACAAAGACATGACATTGCACAGAGTCTCATGTTCTCAGAGGTGTTCTCAAGGGGCCTGATACTTCTGTTTCATTCTTCCCTGTGTTTCTATTTGAAGTTTCAGACCTAGTACACAAGTCACAGTAAGGACAATTAGAGGTCTGTGTAGAACTGTGCGAGGGCCCTGCTCAGAAAGCTTGAAAGCACTTTTACTACCATCTCACAAGCACAGAGATCACTCCGCAATAATTAGCRATTGCAAGCAATGGAGATGGAGCTGTCTACAAGTGGTACCACTTCTGCAAATGACCACTCTCAGTAAGAAGACTGCCTAACTCCAGCTCACTATTTTCTTTCCAGAAAACAGCTTCTTTTCATGCTATTTAATCTTCTGTCTCTAGAAGAAAATCTGTGTTTCTACACACACTCAAAGAGGTTAAAGTGAGAGGTGTGATCTGAGATAGGCTTAGATAAAATTGGTAAACTGCAGGTGGGTATTCTTATTTCAATAAATTGGATGAATAACAGATGCAAGATTAAAGCTGGCTAATCAGCATTAAAGAAAGAAATCCACATAGAGAAGCTGCAGCAAACTAAATAACACTAGATTACCATGAGAAAACAGCAGATGTGAAGGTAATGACCAGCCTACTTTGGGAAAAGCTATGTTACAGGCTAACAGAGATTCCATAGCTTGATTCCAAAGTACCTCCTTGCAAATGGCTGTTCTTCCGCTACACTTTGGCTGCTGATAAGTTTTTGGAAGAGCCCGGTAACTTGATCCTATGCGTTTGCAGGAAGCGTAATCAATTTCCCGACTCATTCCATCTCCAGATCGGTCACTCAGTGGAGAAGCAAATGAAAGTTCTTTCACACCAAGAAAGGATTTGAATTGTGCAAAGAGCTCTGGGAATTTCCTTCAAAGACAAATACACAAGTAAGTATATTTTATATTACTTCATTCTGACAGCTTTAGGGTAGATAATACCCTTTTCTGTGTGTCATAAAAGTGAGGGTGAAAACTAAACAAAGTTAGCATTACAGCAAGAAATCCTTCACCAACATTTTACTTGTGTTATCATCCCCTCTGAAGTGCTTTAYGTTCTTTTGACTTAATGCAGATAAAGAATTCCCCTTCAGAACTTCACCAATCCTCCTCTTAATTGACTGAGGAGTTCCTTGTCATATGGCACTCTCTCTTCCGTTGGAAGCCAAACAGCATGAGGGGCTCTCATCAGAGAACTAGAACTAGGTATCTGTTTCACAGCTCTGTTCTGAGATTTCATATCATATTTTGAAAAATTAGAAGAGGGAGTATGAACACCCTCCAGAACATACGAGATTCTCTGCCTCCAATGGTTTAGTGTAACATCAGGCAGCCTACTGCTTGTACAGCTTTCAGCTGGATGCACAGAAGACAGAGGAAACTATCCTCCCTAACTGCTCTTTAAGAGCTTTAACTTGTAGACAGGTTAAAAGATTCAGATTTTATAACCTCTCTTTGTGGATTAGCTTTCAATTTCTGGCATACTACCCAGAAGATGTCACCTGAAGTTAAATCTAAAACTTTGGTAACAAAGTTCATAATGCCTATCATAAAGTATCAGAGCAAAGCCTAAAAAGTACAACATAGTAGAGAAGATAATCAGTAACTTACCCTAAAAATGGTGTAACTAGCTGGAGCAGCTCAGAGCCAGAGACCAGCTCCTGGTTGAAGAGAGCAATGCAACGGAGAAAGTTTTCATAGACTTCCTGACTCTTTAGTACCCTGCGCACCTAAGGCACAGATTGGAGAGAAATATCAGACTGCCTGAACTGGTGTTTAGAGTTGATATTCTAGATTGTCTGAACCTTGGGTACAGTGCCAATAACTCTATCTTCATTGCAACATAAAAAGAGAATATGCACAAAATGCCCAATTTCAAATAATAATTTAGTAACTACAGATGGTACTATGAGGGATGTCACAGAAAAATAAGAGAAAAAAAAGTCAGAGAAAAGCATTAAGGAAAATGTTAATTATGAGTCTCCATTAGTCGTCTTTTTCTCAGTCTGTCTCCCCCTGCTCAAAAAGTCAGGCAATTGCTACATATTGACAAACATTACAAAAAAGAGCAAAAAATTAATAACCCTATTACATGGTTGAAAATGAGTCCACAGAATGTGAGAACAAGCCAGATACTGACCTTATCAAAAAAGGAAAATTCTTGCAGTGTTCCATATTTTCCCACTGTTGCTACTGAGAGATCTTTGGTACCTCGCAGTTTCATTTTCTTCTGTTAAAAGAACATGCAGTTATACTTAAAAGATTGAGACTCAGATGCTATAAAATTCCACTTTGCTGACCTATAACAACTCCCTGCATCAAAGGCTTAAACTCACTATTCCCTAAATAGCAATCTTAACACTGCCATGTCAAATCCTCCACAGCAATCTCTATCAAATTTCTTMTTCTGCCTAAGAAGAAGAAGCAAACAAACAAAAAAGACCATCTGAGGAAGAATTTTAGACAAATATTTCTTTGGAGAAGCAATCACCTGGCACTTTCCAAAGTCCTGTTCTTCCWCATATTTAATATTGAAGGTCCTGGTATTTAGTGTTCAACGTGGTAGCATACCATGCTTAAGCATATGTTAAAAATTCCCTTTCACTGCATTAAATAATTATCTTTAAAATAACTTTGAAATTTTGTTTCTTGTACCTAACACATACATAATTCAAAGATTCAATTCATTACAACTTTAAGCAATTATCTAAACACAACAAGTAATATCAGAGTATTCTAAGTTTTTGCTTGCAAAAGGATACCTTTGCTGGGCCAGAAACAGGACGCAACAGCAGTGGCCTGGATCGCTTTTTGCTGTGTTCCAGATTCTTTTCATGCTCAGTTTTCTGGACACTGTTCACTTCACATGGTCCATTTCCTGTGAACTGAAGTAAATAAATAATGATTTCAACGTGCTCTCTTTAGTCTGTGCAAAYAAAAAATCCTGTTTATCTAAAAAGAACAGAGAGAATGCAGTTAASTCTCCTGTTTTATAAAATTCCAAACAATGGAAAAGAGCAAAGTTCACCTACTGGCTGTAGGCTTTTCCATAATATTTTGCATTCCTAAAGCTTCTTTATGTACTCTACATACAAGCAGAGAGTTCTCAATATTCTGCCTTACACTAAGTATACACATACCAAAGATCTTTTAGCCTCCGGAAGGAATTGTCCAAACTCAGACAGCAGATCCTCCTGCCCCCTAAACAGGTTTGCTACTTCAGTAAACACTTCTTCCTCTGACATGCCTCGAAAGGGTCGGCCTTTAGTGTTCAGCTGTTCTTTCTGAAAGATACATACAGATGTTAAATAGTTAAAAAATATACCTMACTAAGCAAGAAAATTTCTTAACTGCACAGCAGCCAACAGTCAAAACCAAAGACCCTAAGCAATATGAATAAACTTTATATAACATCTGCTAGCTCAAGGCTGGTTGGACAAGATGATCTCCAGAGGTCCCTTCCAACCTCAACCATTCTGTGATTCTGTGAAGGTTCTTATAGTGCATCCTATCACACAGGATGTCATTAAATCAACTGAAGGTTAGTAAAGACAGATCTAAACACAACCTCTTTACGCCTCAGAGCCCAGAAAGTTCAGCAATTTTCACACTTTTGTCATTTCATGTGAATATCTACGAAGCAATTGTTGGACAACTTCTAGTGCTTGGGAACTGTGCAAGCTTTTCAATAGACAGATGCTTCATTTGACAACACCGTTCAAACAATTACAATGCAAACCCACAGGCTCTTATATTGAAGACTTTTTACCTGGTAAGTATGAAGAATTTCTAAAAAGGATCTGTAAATTTCCGGATGGTCAAGAAAACGCGTTTTGATCTTATTCACATAACTTATAGCATTATTGAACTCTACAGAATCAGATTCCAAAGGAATTTGAGATTTATCTTCTTTGTATGGAAGCTGTTGCCTAAACTCCTCGGAACAGTCACTATGGTTGTGCGAATTCTCCTGAGAGTAATGCAACAGCAGCCCGCTGCCAGGGAGAGCGCTGGGAACAGGCTCTGAGGGCACCTAGTGGCACAAGACATGAAAGACAGTGACTTGTAGAGAAACACAGGTGCAAGTTCAATAATTTAGCATCAGTATTGTCAAGTTGTTTAGCTAAAAAAAGATTAACACATAAAAGAGAAAAAAAATAATTTAGCCAATAAATTTCCTTATTTATGTCATTAACATTATCAGTTAAAAAAAAAACCTGTAAGCCAGAGCTGGCTTACAAACTATCTGACTCATTAATGCTTCCAACTGTTACTACATTATCCACTACACTTGAGAGGGCAGGGAAGCCACAAAGGTACCAAATGCACTGCAGCTTCTATTGCCACTGTTTTACTTCAGAAGAACTGTTGGTTCTAAGAAACATATTACAACATAGTGCCCTTTAAAGGCGTTAAATTTCTGAGCAACAGAGAGATCTAAGAGAATTGAGATCTAGAAGAGATTTACTCCTACTAATTAGARCTAAACCATATGTTTATAAGGAGGAAAAATTCAGGTGATAGCTCCATTTCAGTCTTCATAACCACAGGAAAAAGGGAAGCAAAGATCAGTCTGCATCTATTTATATTACAACAGATATCTTTCATTGCAAGATGTGGCCAACTGGATGGCAACACCTGACATTTTTTCTTTTTTTGCCTATTGCATAAATACATGTCTCAGTTTCTTACTGGAAGACTGGAAATACAATTCTTCCAGGATTTTTTTCAAGTTTGACATTATACACCAYACACTGAGAATATATGTAAATACGTGAAGCCAGTCACAGTTTCAGTTTTCAAATTTAACTGAAGAATTTGGAGTTGCAGTGGCAATTCATTCACAAATTTCATTCCTAATTTAGCAAGCTAAACTGACAACTAGTTTGAGAATATATATTTAGATTTATACTAAACCCATTCTTACAGACTTTGAAAAACGCATCAAAACCTTACATTTACATGTTGCTATGTAGCCTATACTGTGCAAGAGACCTACACAGCGATACATATACCACAACTCATTTATAGTAATGTAAGTGCTTTAACCTACCTGATTAGTCAGTGGTGACTGTATACTTAACTTCCCATTCTTTGGAATTTCTATTCTGTAGCCCAAAGGGAGGAAAGCATTGAATCCCACAATGAGGTCGGGATGCTCATGGAACAGCTGTGAAACACGCCTGATTACTCCAGGGGTGTCAATGCTAGAAAGGAGAGAAGTGTTACTTGCACCCAAATCAAAAATACAAGTTAAATCCAGAAAATTACACAGGTACGTCAAACATCTGGTTCCTTAGAGATGTAATTTTTCGCAAGGAAGTTTAGGATCCTCAGACCTACAGATTAGCCCAAACAGAGGGACCGACTGCCGTGCTCTGCAGCCTGYCGCTAGAAACAAAACGTTCTGCGCAGAGCTGAGACATGAGTGTGCAGGTTACCCGAAACGGGCAAGCCACCATCACGCCCAGGGCTGGCAGGTCACAGAGGGGCTCCGCACTCAAGCTTCTCGTCCAGATCTGGGTTTCAGAGTGGACAGTAACAACAGATTTGCTTTTTCCTGTGGCTTCTGGCTCTGGGAAACGACGGAGCAGCTGACGCTGGGCCGGACGCAGACCCTCCGTCTCCCGCGTGTCCAGTGACCGCAGTACGGGGGGGACGAGGGCGGCCTGCGCGGCGCAGGAGGCGGGAGGCTGCCGTGAAGGCTGGGGGGACGCAGCGAAGCTGAGGGACCCCCGCAGAGGCCGGAGGGGGTCCGTGAGGTGGCCCCGGGGCGGGGGCACAGCCTTTACCTCTGGCTCTTGAACTCCTTCATGATCTCCAGGAAGCCGTTGTAGGTGGCGGGGTCGCTGCCAAAGCGGATCTTCACCTGGTCCAGGTAAGAGAGCGCGTCCTCCACCTGCGCGGGGAGACACGCGTGAGCCCCGGCGGGCGGCACGGGAGGCGGGCGCAGGCCCCGGGGCGCCCCACGGTACCGGGGGAAGGGGGGAGGGAGGGGCAAGGGCGCCCCGTGGGTCCGCGGTGGGGGGAGAGAGGGAGGCCCGGGGCCACCCCGCGGCACC
>NW_028186524.1:291355-319549 GCF_003343005.1 Rhea americana
GCCGCCGCCCGGAACCTTCGCGGCCGCCGTCGGCGCGCGGTGCCGCTTCCGGCCGTTCAACCGTCATGGCGGGAGGCGCGTCTGTGGCGGCGGCGGCGGCTCCGGCTCCGGCCTGGGTGAGCGGTCCCGGGGAGGGGGGAAGCTCCCGGTGTGCCGGRAGCCGGTGTTCCTCGCAGGAGAAGAACGGCGAGGCTGAGCGCGGGCAGGCTCGGTGCCCGCGAGCAGCTTCTGCTAGTCCGCTTTCAGCCGCGGTTRGTGGTAGAAGCTGAGTCCCGCTTTCAGCTTTGGTATAGCTGGATGAAATCTGATTTTTTTTGTTCTTTGCTTATTTACCTTTATTACGCGGCTATTGCTGTGGCACCTGGCAGCTGTTGGATAGTGCCGAGATATCAGTAGACTGAATAACCACAGTAAGGGAATTTTCAATGGCGTGTAATGTTATAATGCTAAAACATTAAGGCAAAAGGATGTAGCAGACGGAAAKAGAAGCCTGTAAGCACTGCTCTGGATGTTTATGCTGTCGTGTTATRTTCACCTTTGTTTTCTATACTATGGAGCAGATTTGAGAGAGTTTGTTGGTACGGGCTGGATTCCCAGAAGAGCTTCCTTGGTTATACTGTCTTTTGTTCAAGTTTTCCCCTTTTTTCTTTCTGGATTTTACTGTACACGTTGCCACGTTGTTCTGGAGTGGGTTATACTGAGGAGATGTGGTCAGAGGACAGCGAAACTGCTCGTGAATGATATAGCCAAATTTTGTTGTTGCGACAAACCCATCTGCGGTTGGTACCATTCTGCTAGCRGTTGTGTATACCCATTGTACAGCTAGTAAGGCACCTGCAGAAACCAAGGGTAGAATACAGGAAAAGATTTACTATGTGGTATGAGTCCACTTGAAACATGTCCTTTTCTTCAAATGATCCCCTGTCATGAGACAGTTTGGACTCGGTGAAACTAGGTTACTGATGYTAAATGAAGAGAGAGGAGGAGAGGTGATTAGTAAGTCATATTGTTTGCGTCACCTTAGAACAATATTGATATTTTGCTTACTAGAAACTTGCAAAGACCTTAACTTGCTTTGCCATAAAAATTGGTGCTGATATTTAAGCCCAGAATATTTTTCTCTATTGTATGGTGGAATACTTACTACTGATGTTCTGTAATTGCAGCTTCTTGTTGCAATTATAATATACTACTTCTGGCTTCAATAATGTTCTAGTTTCCATTCTGATAATCATTCAGGATACATATTCCCTGTTGTGGTTTCCTGTTGCAATGATACAAGTTAGGGTATGTGACCAGGTAGTTTGTAGGATGTTTGTAGGGATCCAGAAAAGGGAAGCTTAGTGCATGTTCTGAAGTAACTGTAGCCTAATAAAGTCACCTTTGTTCATCAGCAAACTTCTTTGGCCAGATATTTGGCTGTATTTTCTGCTCTAATATTCAACCAAATGAGTATCTGTGCATAAAYTTGCTGTATGGCATGTTTCCCTTCTTACAACATAAAGAATGCTATAAGCCTATTTAAATACAGAGTGTATAYTTGTTTCTCATAACTGCTGGAATTCAAAAATACTCACCACTTGCARCATCCCAGACTGTAATAGACTGATCCAATGCTCCAGTGTACAAGTACTTATCATCTTTTGAGAAACAAGCACAGCAAATGCCTTTCAGGAGAGATGTAGGCTAAAAATGGATGATAGTTAGGATTAGATTGTTATACTGGAAAACACAGGTTGAGATGGAGAAGCCTTAGAACATTCAGTAGATATTCAGTACTTAAGAACAGGGAACTGTTAGTTACAGAACTGTAACTAAATAAAAATTTTTACAAGGCAAAGTAGTCCTGGAAGGAGAGTGGGAAATGTCCTTAGGCCCTTAGCTTATGAAGCACCCTATAGCTGTGCAGAAGAAAGCCCARTATGATCACCCAGAAACCCATTATTCCACCTGTGGAAAGGAGTAGTTCAGACTCATCCGTGATATATTGTCAGGCAAAAAGATTAACAGAATAGATTCAGTATTCTCCATAGCTTATTGTTTTACTGAAATCCCCTGACCTGGCCCTATTTACCTCCYCTGTTGCTTAAACCAAGTAAAGGACCAATGATAAGATCTAAATAAATAACTTCTATGACTTATGTTTTAGTGTCAGAATGGTGTTAACAGACTGCATTCATTTTGGCGGCATTTTTGGACTTGGGTGACTTAACAGTGTATCTAGGCTATACGAATGCTTTAAAACCAGACCTAAAATGCTGAAAATAGATTGCTGCTTGTAAATTTGAACACTTCTGTACAGGATTTGGGTATTCTCTCTAGAGCTGGGATTCCTGTGAGTTGAATCTTCCCTGATAGCTTACTGCAATGATTGACAACAGACACCAACTTCCCTCTCTGTCAGTGTAGTACCTTATAATAGCGCATCTCGTATTCCTGCTGACAAGACTCCAAGTTCCAGAGACATTGCAGGGAATCCTCAGATCCAYTGAGTGCCCACTGCTCTCCGTGGCTGCTTTCCAAACAGGAGATCTGGCTTCTGTGAGCTTCCAAAGGAAACACTGTGGATTGAGGGCAGTCATAAAGGAATAAGTCCCCACTAGTCATGCCGTAGAGGACTCTGTAGTCTGCAAGGACAGCCACACTGGAAATCAGGGAGCCAGGGATGTGGGTGTAAAATGTGTAGGTGGRCCTGTTGATCACTGGGCATGGATCTGCAGGGATAATATCCAGCACAAGGACTAAATCATCATATGCTATGGCCAGCTGCTTTTCCTCCTTGTTGATTGACATATCATTGACTGGTTTACGTGACTCTGGAGGTGGGATACATGCTACATCCTGCCTGGAATTCAGTGGAAAGACAAAGACTGTTCTAGACACAAGTCCAGTGAAAAGGAGCTGGTTTTGCTCAGCTGTTTCCAGGCATCTCACTTGGGCAGAGGTGTCCAATGTGTCGCACACTGAACCTGTAAAAAAGAAGGAGATCAGCAAGACTGTTCTTAYTCCAACTGCGTGTCAATGTCTTCCATCAGCTAAGGCTCAGGATGGCTCCTTGTTTGTGAAATTATTCATGTTTCTGTTTTTTCACTTGTCAAAATAATAAGCTATTCTAGACAAAAAYTTTGAAGAGGAGATTAAAAAGCCTTCCAAGCCTGAACACTATTCTTCTGAATCTCACGCTTAGAAAAAGCAGAAAGGAGCAGACTGTCCTTGTCACACATGCTGAGAAACTAACTCTACTGCCTCCATGATTTGTTTTGTTTCTCTCCTACCCCATGTGCAGGCTTAATTTTCTGCAGTGTTTCTGAGATGCAGTTCACCTTCTATGGTGTCCCAGACGAYGATTTTTTGTCTGTCTTCAGGCTGGGTAAAATAGACATAGTTCCCACCRTGCGACAGTGCAGTGCAGCCTGTATCTGGAACAGGTGCCCGAGTTTTCTGCTGCTGGTTGTAAATGAGGTTCCRCACTCTTAGATATGGTGCGTTGTGGGAAGCAGAGACCAAAGTGCAGTCACCCAGGGCTGGGAGTGTTACTGGTACTCCCATGGCATCCAGCCTGTCAGTCAGCAAACCCTGCTCTGTTAGACTCCACACCTGCAAAAAGTTGGGGGGAGAAGTCAGTACCTGAGCCGCTTTTTTTTTTTTCCTCTAGCCTTCTGAGTTGAAACAACAGATCTTCACTGACTTTTACAGATGTGAAACATAAATAAAGTCTCATGATAACAACCTACTCCTAATCTGGAAAACAGACTCTTGAGCAACTACTGATACAAAGTTACTCTTAAACAAATGTTTCGAGTATCTGGAGCTATTCAATTCATTTGCTTTCTTTGCTCTGAAAGATCCCTAATTAGATCCTGCCTTTTGGGGGCTATACTGGGTATTTACTTCTTCCTTTGAAAAGGTATGGTTCTCCTGATGTTATATATTCCTCGTCTGCCTCACAGATGAGTTACAAGGCAGCTTTTAGGAGATCAATTTTAAAATATTTTAGAAATAAAATTGTATTTTGRTTCCTGGGTATACACTGGCTTAAGGCCGGCTCTCTGAATTGGTAAAATGCTTTCCATTCAGTCCCAAAAATAAAAAGAGAACAGAGAGGCTTGAAGCAGTAGAGAGAAGTAGGGTAARCAGTCATTTTTTCAGAAGCATAGTAGTTCAACAAACATCTTCAGAACTGTAAACCCTTGGTCCCCCAGGTTGCTGGGGACCAAGATAAGCACATTATTGGACCAAGGGCTTATTCTGTGATTTGTATTTGTAAAAGATGTTCTGCTTGGAAAGCTGCCCAGCCTTCCTTCCTTCCTACCTTAATGGATGCAGTTTGAGAACCAGTAACAATGAGGCTGTTGTCAGGAGATATAACAGCTGTATGAACCATTCCTTCATGTTCCAGATCTGCTGCTAGGAACCTGTGGAATCCCTTTAAGTCAGCCAGAAACACTCGCACATATTCCCCAAAGCGTAAAATAAAATGTTAGTTACTGATTTATTAAGTCTTTAATCTCGTACAACACTATGTGCCTATGCATATTCCTCATCATTTAATACCTGTATTTTTAAAGGTAGGTGCTAAGGATAACTTAGAAAMCCTAAAAAATACCCATGACAACCTAAGTTCTCCTCACTGCTTATATCTCACTTAATCTCTTGAAATAGAGCTCCTGGTATGTGAACAAGGTTCTAAGTCTTCACAGAGTGAATGTCACCCAATTTTTGTTACCCTCTTAAACACAATAGATGTAAAAAAAAATAGCAGGCTAATGGAAAGTCCCACATCTTGGTCCTCATTTAAAGGATGCTTGACATGTGAGAAAGGAGCTATTGCTAACACTTTCTTAAGCAACGGGCACTATTAAACCTGCAGCAAGAATGGACTCATCTTCTGACACCACCACAAAGGAAACCCTTCCAGGAAGCTTCTCTAGCAGACTGTTTCCATCAGAAGAGATCTGTACAAAATAAGACAAGAGTTAGATATGGCATTAGGATAGCTAACCTGCCTTTTCCTTGAAAGAAAGAGGATAGATTAGCAGTGAAATTTAATTTGGCCTCTTGGTACTGGACAGAGCTTTATGTGCAATGACATATCAAGTGTTGTCCTTTTAGGAACTAGGATGCAGAAGTCTGAGGATGGTGCTCTATTCCAAGTGAAGAAGGAAGGCCCACTGACCAAATTTGTTGCCTGGCTCAGCRCAATTCTGCACAGTGTGTAGGAACTGCATTTTGTTTTATTTTGTAACTGTGTGGTGACAATCTTTTTTTTCTTTTGCCCTTCCTAGGAATGTTATGCAGAACACTTGTTCTGTGCTTTCTGTGCAAGGAGTTCAGTTTGATGCAGTCTGTGATCAGACAATGCATCAGTAGATGCAGGATGTTCATGTGTGGTTTGAAGGAACTGAGGCCCTCTTAGAAAACAGTTTGCTCAATCATGAAGCAAATCTGTGGCAGTGTTTGGAACAGAACTCAAAGTGGCAATAGTGGAACCCCACAGTTATATTGCTGGTGACAGAGACACGGACAAAGAAGGGTAGAGCCAGGTCACATTGCTGTGGGTGCCTGGARATTGAATGAAATGTGAAAATATGTCATCAGAAATTGCTTATGATGATAAAGGCAGATACCAGCACAACCGAATGAAATGGATGAGATGGCGTACAACAGAATTAGTACTGCTTAGAATTGCGATCCTTGAAATATTACAAGAAACTTGAAAGGGAGATGTGTACCGTGGATAGAGATCCCCCACTAAATCCCACTATCATCTTCCCTTGCTTCTGGATGGGAACGCTAGYAGTTGGTATTTCTTCCTGCAGGCCTGATAGCTGGCATTTGGATTGCAGCTCGCCTGTGTTGCTGTTCCACAGACTCAATGTCCCTCCTTCAGACACAGTCATAATCACCAGCCTTGGGCTGAATACTGCAGAACACATCCATGCATCTGTCACCTCTCCGGAAATCTGGAAGATGAGTTCTGCTGTCTCCAAGTGCCAAGCATTAACCTAGTAAAAAAAGTGAAAAAAGAGATGGGAGTAGAGAGAACTAAGGCAGCTTTTCCATTTACAAMCCTTATGATTCTGTGATTTCTTGTGTTGTTGTCCTTTCAGCACGCTTTACATTAAGAAATGTCACTAAGTTCCATACCTTTGTATCTGAGGAAGAATATACAATCATCTGCGTCTCRTCTACATGAAGGCAATGTGAGGGCTGCTCCTCAAAATGAGTATCCTGGACAACAAACAACTCTGCCAGTGGTCAGATTCCAGATGCACAGGCTGTGATCCATGGCAGCTGAAACAGCACAAGTTCCTTTTCCAAACACTTTCACACACCTCACCTCAGCTGTCAAACAGAAAAGGAGATTTAGTGAAATGCACGATTCTCAATGCTTCTAGCAATTGGGAGAATGCTGGCAGCTAGGAGGTGTCTGTGTGCCTAAAGCTCGAGAATGGCTGAGCAGTCAGAGCTGTCTTCAGCACTCCAGTCATGAAAAAGAGAAGGCTAACCAGAGTGCCCAGGCAGGGCGTGGAGCATCTCAGTAGCTTGCATATTCCAGACAAGCATTGAGCCATCCTGGGAACCTGCCACCAGCAGCCTGTAATCAGAACTAAGTGCCATTGCTGTGACACCTGCAGTGAGACACAAAAGGGAAAAGCTGTTCCAGRTACCGCAGACAAAACCCAGACACTTTGGGGTTGTGGCTATACTGTGCTTCCCCAGCTGGGAACCTCCTGTACTGAMTGAACCCCGTAGACTGTGCCAAAAGCAAGATTAGGTTCTCTTGGACATATCTAGGTCAGTGTGTGCTTTTGTTGTCCTGGCGACAAAATGACCTACTTTCTTTTCATTTGTTAAAGCAGTTGCAAATGGAACTGGTGCATGACAGAACATGAAGGCAAATGGACCTTTATCCTGCCTTTGTGTGTAAGCTCACAGGCCAAATAYTATTTCTAGAGAAATAATGTTCTCTTGTTCTTTCTTTCTTTCTTTATTAGTTTATCATCGTTACTTCAATCTTATTCATAACAGATGGGTTAATAGACRTATTATAGTGCTTATATATCCTAGATATATTATAGTGCTGTATATCCCCAGGATTAATCCTACCTTTGAGGAATCCAGTGAGCGTTGTGTTCAGGGGCCCACCAGGTGGCTGAAGAAATCCACACAATGGAATAAGAACAGGATAGGGACAGACACTGAACCAGCTCAGACACTGCTAGCACAGCTTCCCAATTATGTCAGGGTAAGAAGGCACGAGAAAAAGAAGCCTGGCCAGCACTTCTGTGTATAGTATACTCRGTCCTAAGAGGGCAAAGACAAAAAGAGTTTTAGAACATGACYRTGTTGGGCCTGTGAGAGTTACAGTGGTTGCATTCGATGTGATGTACAATGCATGTACTAGCAGTACATAATGAACCAAAATGAGCAGCTAAAAGCTGTCCTTAGCTGGCCAGGCACTCAAATAATACGGGGAAAGCTACAGTGTAAACAGCGGACAAATTTAATGAGATGACAGGATTTTTCCCTTAAGGAATGTTTGGAGACTGAGGAGAAAACAGAGGAGCAGCACTGTGTATCCTTTCCTCTTGTTAATGTTAAAGCTGCAAGGGAATCTAAATTGCTAATAGGTACTTATACTGAAAGAGGGGCAACAAGCAGACTACYCTAATCAGATACCAAATACCTGATAGCAAAGAAACTTCAGGTTCCTATACAGCAGCCCTTCCAGAGTGAGGCATTTATAAGGTTTTTGATGGATCACAGAGTAGAGAATTTTGCCACTACTTGTAATTCCTCAAAAAAGTAACTTGGAAAAAAAGAACCTATTTCTTTCCCCCAGCAAGACATGTGCATCTCTCTCTGTCACTTGGACACAGCTTTTACCCTCAAGGCTGTCTATACTGCTGACTGCTGGTTTCAAAAGGAGAAGTGTGTTCTGCACAAGACGTAATTTGGACAGTCGATCTGTTCAGTGCACATGACAAAGTCATCAACAGCACTCTGTATTCCAGAGACAATTATTTTGCAGCTGATCCAGTTCATATTCCYTGCAGAAAGAAATACTATTAGAACAGAGAGTATCAACCCTGAGAATGCACAGTAATTTTTAATAAACAGATTAAAAATACTTTTGGGGGCAGGAAGAGTATAAAAAGATTAACAGCCATCAACAGTGGAATTAAAACTCAATTGCTGAGAAAATTGAGGACTCCCATTGTCATGGTTCCTTCTTTAGGTTCTTAAATGCTCTATGTAGTTTTAATGATATTTTTTAAAATATTTCCTTCTCAGTTTTGGGAGAATCTAGAGCATTTATTTCAGGTATGAAAGGACTGTAGCGATAATTCTAGGTTTGTAAGAGTAATTTATTTCTTTTTTTTCAAGCTTCCTTCCCATGGTGATTATTAATGCTATGCAGAAAGATTGTGATTCTACACTGCCATTAGCTGTGGCTGTAGGCACGAAGCATGCTTCTGCAAAGCACTGTATACCTGCATTTGCCCTATCCTTACCCAGCACATCCTGTTTTAGCTCCTCAATTCGTCCTGCATTGAGTAAGTGAAATGGCAATTCACTCAGCTTCCTCCGGTTGGCAACAGTATCCGTGAACCAGAGTGGTTGAGGGGCTACCTAGGAAGAGCACGAGTAGCAGAACAGTTGATATGAGACGTGGCTTATGGATTAATCTCTCTGCTGCCACAACTTCACTTCTAGATGCTGTGTCACAGTGTGACAGATAGTGCTTCCAGGGCTGAGGCCTATTTCATTGTTTCGGTTTCCCAGGAAATGGTTTTCATGATTCTGAATTTCTCTTSATGCAGTTTAAAATTATGATTGCCTTTCTGCAGACGTTAATAATAGATTATTCCCTTCCTGACTGAAGTAGACTTTTACATATATGCAGACAACATGATGAAGTTTGTAAATTTACTGTAGAACTTCTTGGTTGGAGATATCTCTGTTTTAAAAAAATCAGTTTCATTATTATTATCGTGTCATTTACCATTATTTCCATTGTCTTCTGATTTCATACCGTGTCCTGCAGTGTGGAGATGCAGAGCCCTGGTCTAGAGCCTACAGGTATGGACATGCCTACTGATATTCCTCACCTTCCTGTCGGCACTCAAAGTCCTGCTAAGGCTTGGTAATATAAGAGGTTTCTTCATTCCCCAGCTCCAAGTCCCCTTGAAGAAATCTGCCAGGAGAAWATGCCGCTTGGTTTGCTCTTGTTTTGATAGATAACGATTCTGTACTGCTTCAACCATTTGCCTGGGAAAGGAGTAAACAATAGAAATACTGGAAAGGGGAGCTAACGTTTGATTTTTCTGTAAACCTCAGCACTGATAGAGTTTAAGAGCTGAGGGGAGTCTAGGCAGGGTTCCYGAAAGCCCAGGCTGAGAATGACTGAGGGGGCTGGCATCTCATTCGCTGCCCTCTAGCAYTACCTGTGTGCAAAGCTGAGAAGGGTGAAGCCGTCAGCCCTCCGGTCTGCCAGGCACTCTCCCATGTCACTGCGCAGCCGTGCCCAGTGGAGAGGAGGAAGGTGCAAGACACTTTTATTTGAAGGAAAGTGGCAGTGGTGAATCTCTGAAAGAACATCATCAKCAAGGGATAAAATGTCCTTTAGCTCCATGTCTGACAGCCTATTTCTGCAAGTGAAGTATGATATGTGAAAGGACGTAATTTATCCTCTTCATTACTATTTACAGTGATTTCTGTAGTGGGAGGGCRAGTGGTGAAATATGGTGAGGGTCTCTCTGGCAGTTCAAAAGTACCAGTCACCAAGAATCTTGCTAGTTTACATGCAYGTATGGCAAGCTTAGAGCTTACGCCCTGGACAAGGAATGGAAAGAGGTTTTCCAATAATCACAGAACATCTCCCTTGAAGACAGTATTTTAGGTGGGCTTCCAGGCATGAAAGGAGCGTCATGCTTGATAAATATATGCATAAAGACCTCGTAGGCTAGAACAACTGAGAGCTTCTACTAACTTTCACTGTGTTTAGGCAGAGATTCCCTATGAACAGGCAGGAAATACAGGCAGTCTCATCAGTGGTACAGCAGTACCTACCGTGAGGAAGCAATGTAGCCAAGCGCATGGGCTACAAGGACTGTGCCGTGTGACTTCTCCAGTCTCTCACACAGATGGTGCATGGCTTCCTGGGCTGTGCTAGCAATCACGAGTTCTGAAGGTGAAGTGTAAGACGCCAATTTCCTGGCCTGGTGGAAGGCCAGCTTGAAGAGCAAGGGTTGCCCACCAGTGGGGAAGTTGTGCCAGAGATAAGCCTGTTGAGCTGGGCTCAGCTGCCGTCTGTCTGATGCTAAGAGCATCTCTAGCATCTCCTTGCCTTCCTCACTGGATAAGGGCCCTACTTCAAAGTATGCCTCAGCCTCAGGCACCGCATGTTGGAGAGCTTTCAGAATATCATGCTCTGCTGTGGAAATTGAGATGATGATGTGGACCTTGGGAGGGCAATCTGTAGGGAGCCAGCAGAAYCTGTGAGCACCATTATAAGGAAATAGTCTCTCCACAGAGTCAAGGAACAACACCAGTGTCTGTGTGCTGCAATGAGAGACAGAGAGGAGGAGGTTACTGAGGAACAAGACTAAATCACTGCATGCCTGTTTGGTTTGGTTTGGAGGTAGTGGCAAATCAAAAGCTAAACACACTTGGAGACAAATGTCCTTCAGCAGGCTGTGAATAGCAGAACTGAGTTGGGATGTCCCAAGCAAACGAACCACGACCACRGTGTCTTGCCCTAAAGCAGCTTGCACCTGCTCAGATAGTTTGTACATCACAGCTTTTTTGCCACAGCCAGGTGGCCCATAGAGGATTAAGGCTGTGTGCATTTTATCATCGTTCTGCCTGCTACGTTGAAAAATGTTATCCAATAAATTCTGTCTCCCACAGAAAAATCTGCAGTTCTCTAGGCACAGAGCTGCATAGTGGCTCAACTCCTCCAGAAGTCGCTCTGGCTCCTCACTGATCTGTCCTCGGTATCGAAGATTCTCTAAGACCTGGTGGTTAGTGACAGCAGTGAACTGTTCACAAAGTTGTTTCAGGTATCTGTTGCTCCTCTTGTGCTGGGCRTTCCCAGAGTCTTTGGTGTATGCCAGTGTATGTACTGTGAGGTGCTTGGGATGATGGCTTGCAATTTTCGCTTTAAGGTTGCTGAGCAACTCTTTTGCTTCACTGTCCAAGTTGTCTTCTTTCTCTGCCAGCTCAGAGTTTGTCCTTTTATCTATTTGTGTCTCAGAATCCTCAGCTTCTCTGAGGAATGTGAAAGCCCCCAGGTTGCTCTGCTGGTTATTGAGGACACAGTGTTCAATCTCCCATTCAATCACTACAAAAAAAAAAAAAAAAAAAGGAGATGCAGGCATTTGACTCCAGAGCAGAACACAGGAAAAGCCATCTACGGGCATTGACTTACATTGTTTAGTCCTACCATATTTCTGCCATTTTCGTAGCAGGTCTGCATTTCCCATGTCCTCTGAGCCAGGCATAGTCCTGAACGTGGTCAGTGAGCTGGGAATGTTTCTCCTTTTCCCCTCTATCTGGCGTAGTGTTTGCTAGTCAGCACTGACCTCCCTTCCCAGGATCTGGCAGATGATTAAGTTGCTGCCTTCCTTGCGTGCTGCCTGTTGGACACAATCTAATGCTGTCTTCACCCAAACAGCTCTGCTCCCTGACAGCTCTGGTTAGAATAACATTGCAGCGCTGCTAGAACACACCTGATTTGTGGTAGCAGTGCCTCTGCTCTGGGCTGAGCAGCCCACACCTCTCTGCCTTCTGGGCTGCCTTGTGCAGCCCTGAGGCCAGGCGTCTCTCCACGCGGCGCCAGGCCTGCCTGCCAGCCGGCTGCAGGACGTAGTGGGTAGGCAGCGAGGCAGCGCGTTCTCATCCCGCTGGTACCACTGTGTCAGGAGCTGGGCCGGGTCCCCTGACAGCTGCAGAGTTAGGGCCTCAAACTCCTCCTCTGCAATGAGCCGGGGCACAGGCTGCGGTCCGTAGCAGTCCCCCAGGAGACCCTGCAACAGGTGAGAAAGGCCACACGTGCAGACACTGCTTCTGTAGTGACAGCTGTGGTGTGGGCTGCCCTCCTGCCTTACTACCCGGCATCACCAGGGAGGGCTGCTCAGGAAACCTGCCGGGAACCACAGCGCACTTGCAGCTTCCCTGCTTGCGTGGGGACAACCAGGCAGAGCCCCGGCTTGCCCCGTGGCTGCGGAGAGCCTGCTGGCCCCTGCCTTAGAGGAGCTGTTCCTTACAGCGAGGAGGACGGTGAGGAGATTGGCTTTGGGAAGGTGCTCTGGGGGTGCAGAAGGGGACAGGGCTGAGCCTGGGGGGCTGCCAGTGAGGACTGGAGGCTGGGCTGCGGAAGAGGGGGRTCTGAGAAGAGGCAGCATCTGGCATCCACGTCCTCCAGAGAAAGAGTGAGCTCAGAAATTAGGACCCACCATGTAAGCCTTGGACAACTCCCCCCCCCCAGTCTGCGTGAAGGGAGAGGGAGTACTCAAACCTTTGTGGCTGGCTGAGGTGGGATTTGTAGATGCAGTGTACACTGAGAGCCAGTCTGAGGAAGATCGGGCCTGGTGCCGCCTGCATGTGCAATATGTGCTGTTAACAGGTGTAGGAGCCGCAGGGAGCTCGGAGACGGTGAGTTCGTGGATGCAGTGATGCTGTGGTGAGGCTCTGATGGTCTCTGCCTCAGAGATTCTCTGCTGCTGGCCTCTCGTGGAAGTGACTCAGGGGAAATCAGGCACAACTCACACAAATACTTATTTACTTGTGGCTTCTATTAGGCTCACTGGGACTACGTGTTCATTTACTCTCTTTGTTCAGCAAAGCTTTCTTTCTCTCTTTCTAAAGCCCAAACAACCCAAGAAAGCAAAGTACTTCTGGCGTTTCTGCGGGGGTCACAGTCTGCTCTCTCCTCTCCTGGCCCAGAAATTCTGGGTGTTGATTTTTGTCTGGGACTGTCACCGAAGTGCCTCAAGGAAGCTGAGGTGTGGGCTGCTGTGGTGGGGAGCTTTCAGTGGTTAGAAGGGATTGCAGGGATTTCGGTTTCTCTCCTTTTTGTGGGTCAAAAGCGTCAAACAGGTATCAGCTTGCAGTGTGACTCCTGACTCTGTCCCTGGTGGTTGCTATAGCATTTTTGTTTCTGGTTCTTTGGAGAATTTTTATTTTTTGCTTAATTGCTAAGAAAAACTCCTCAAAATTAAGTATTGCATAGGAAGCAATCTCAGAGCAAGAAAGTGTTGTCCTTCTTGCCTTATATGTATCTCCACCTACCTCTTAGTTCTGCCAGTAGTACACACAGCCCCAGTATCTCCGGCTCTGAAGAGACCATGTTAAAGGCTGGACAATGTGTGCGTGTCTGTCCAGCCTGTCTTGTCTTTTAGGGACTCCTGACGTTACTGATATTTTCTCAGCCCCATCAGCTAGCTGGTTAAATATTTGTGAAGCTCCTTATGCAGGCCAATTATTATGAAAACCATCTTCTCCACTGTACCTTTGCAAATTCTGAGTGCATAAGGCCAACCCTGTGTGTCTCACTTCAGCTATAGGGATTGAGTCTGCACCGCAGTGCTGGTACTTACAATAAAGGTAGGACCTGCKGATAGTTTCTGACAGGCTTCAATTTCTTCCAGAGTTGTATGTTTCTGGGGTCAGTGYCCAGGAGCTCAGAAATACCCCATCTCAGGTCAATTACCTGCAAAAGAAAAAAAAATCTTAAAGACTAGTCAATAGTGTCATAAAAAACAGTGACGTGGGAGAATTAAGTCATTCCATCCCTTTCATTTTTAGATCAGTCTGAAAACTAGTGATATACAACTTTGATTATTGCTATTCTACAAGATTCAAAATCTCTCAGTAGGGATTTCTGCTGTGAAAGACTTAAAGATGTGAACCGTTGTCAACCAGGTATACAACTTGGACAGTTTTTCAGGACAAGGAACCTCAAAGCTGTAGGTTATTTGCTGCAATATTTGCAGCCTGTTTTTTGTCACAGCAGATAATGATCCCCAACAATTCAAAGGCCCCTTTTATGTTAAAAGATCAGTGCAAATTATTATAGTCAGGACTAGTSAACTACTCCTGAAGTGTACCCAGTGGAATTTATACATACTATGAACCTTTTTTCCAATTGAATACAGACACAAAAGGGTGATATAAGCCTTAGTGTCCAGATCTTGAAGATGATTAACCACTTTGCTTTTAACTGAAATCCATGAAACTCAAGCATAAAAATTAWCTTAAAATGAAAACTCTAGGAAACYGGTAYKGCAATATTTGATATCAAAGAAACTTCTCTGGAAAATCCATGATTTTTTTTTCCTCCATCCCACATGTTTTGGTGGCCTTTGGACAGGACAGACAGGAGAGGAAGTGATTTACCTCAAACATTAGGCCGTGCTTCTGACAGAAGGCCAGCACTTCTGGATATGCTGTCTCCAGGAGGGTCTCTCTCTCCGTAGCCATGTCTGCATGGAAGGATTTGTGCAGCTCAACAAAAGTTAGGAATTGAGAACCTGATTGTTGCTTTCCCTACTTGTCACATATTGACATTACTGTGAAAACGCAGTTCACATTGCTATTATGTAATCTGCACATAGTTTCGTACAGATGATATTGTGGTTAAGTCTTGCAAAACTGTGGGTTTCAGATGTCTGCAGACTTTTACTCATGTTACTACATCACCTGTGCAAGTGTATTTTAAGGATTATGTTCAAATTTCTATTGGACTGTCACAGTCTACACTGTGTTTTCATTTATGAATATGAAAACTCTGGATTCAGAAAAATGTATTCCTTGCATCTTGCTGTGACAAATCCTCTATCTTATTTCAGATTACTTAGCTTCACTCTTCTGTGTCAGCAGTGATAAATAGCCACAATAAAAGGCAAGTCCTACCCACAAGGAATCTTTTTGTAGAGTCAAGTCTGTGAAATTTTTATGGCTGCTTCCCTGCTGTGCCTGTTAGAAAGAGAGATTACCACTTTYCAGAATTATCTTTGTGACACCTTTTAACAGTGTCATACTCACTGAATTAAATCAAACAACAAAACTAGGTAAGTTTAAAATAAAATACGAAGAGAGAGCAAATAGGGGAAAAGTTAAGCATGTATATGCACACAAACACAAGCATGTGTGCTCACTCTCAGTGCTCACATGCAGAAGCATGCACTCTCTCTTGTTCAGTGATACAGAGGTCTTACATTCATGGATACTTTTCATACCTGCAAAATGAAAAGACAAGGGAAAAGTAAAGAATGTGTTTCTGCTCATGGTATGTATTATCATATGAGACTGTTATTTCTCCAGAACTGGAATTTCCTCCAGTTCTCCTTAATTCTGTAACCATTCTCGGCACTACCTTATCATGTGATAAAGTAGTGCAAGAGGGAATGCTAAGAGATGGGGACTGGCTGTATCTGCAGCTTTCCTTGGGCYTGTTCTAAGTGAAAAGCGGTCACTAACAAAGTCTGTGCCAGTGTCAGATGAGGAAAGGGTTCCCTTGGGTTAGGAATTGTAATGTCTGCACTGGTGTCCAACAGAGAGCAAGCTCTCTCAGCATAATCCTCCTGGAATAATTCATTAGCTCTCACACGTGTTCTAGTTACAGTTCTAGTCACGGGTATATTCTAGGAAATCCTTGTATTGCTTTACATATCCAGCCCAAATGAATTCTAGGCGAGGGAATAGTTTCACGTATGCCCCTGTCCAAATCAGTCGCATCACATCCTGCATCTCAAAATGATTCCTGAAATTACATGAAGTCTACCACAACTCAGGTATTGTAGGTAGTATTTTAACACTACCTATATCTTTATACGCTCACTAATTTCAAATTGTCTGTGGTTCTCATACATTCCCTCTAGAAACTGCAGCTGTAACCCATTCCTTAAATGCTGACCTGACTGCTTAGGTGAAGGCTCTTCTCCATCCAAACAGCATATTCATCATGTTACCTCCTACTGGAAGAGATACTACAGTATCTTCTTTCTTTGGAAGCTAGACATGCAGGCATTTCTAACTTTTTCTGGAATGGGAAGCTCTAAGCCTATGTTTTTTTTTACTAACAAACTGAGACAGAGTGAATGGTTTCCAGAGGAGAGAGAAATCTGAGTTTTGTAATTCCTGAAAATCTGAGTCATTGCTACCCACTGCCAGTTACCACTTTTGGAGCTCACTGGCAACTGTGTCCCAGTAGGCAGAGGAAGTGGGAAGTATTCAGATAYTGTCTTCCCAGGTATTTCTTGCTGTTAGAATGATAGATGGGAATCAAATGTGTGGCCTAAGTTTACAAGAAAGCCTGCAAACATTGCTCTCTTGTGCACAGACAGGCATTGCCCTGCTGAATTTGGCTTCCCTGMAAATGCTGTTAGTCCCTAAACCACTGCAGAATACTGCCATCTCTGACACGTTCTAAGTGCGAATTGGGGGTGACAGAATAAAGCTGTGTGTAAACTGCAGCAGACTGTAGGCATCTTCACCTTCAAATGAAGCTGCAAGCTTACAGCTCGCTGCTAAGCATGGCAGTCTCAGCACACTGCAATACTGCACAGGCTTTAGCAGAGCATACCCGACAGCATTCAGCAACTTCAGGACTTTCAGCTTATTTACCTGAAAAAACTGAGCTGATGAAGACTCGTACCAGGCTGGAGGGCTGGAAGGGAAGAGGAACCATCTTCCCACGGAGAAGATCCCAGCGCGTATCTGGACCGAAGCTCATGCTGCCAGCCAGACTCCCCGAGTCCTCCACAGCAGAGGCAGTTCTTCAGAGAGATGACTGATGGCAGTGAGCACCCGTCCGTGGTGCCTCTGACAGCTCAGCTCRCCTCGGCGCTCTGCACGTTACTCCAGAAAGCTGACGGGTTCCTTTGTTTAAGGAAAACCTGGTAAAATTTCAGCTACTTTGACAGGGGCTGTAGGAAATTATTGACTGTGTTTGCACTGACATGCAGTGAAACTTTGCCACATCCTGGAGCGATCTATCTGTATTTATGTTATCTCTGTAGCAACCAGTGTTTGTCACTTGGGCCCAGTCCCCAGGGCCTCCTCCTAAGGTGCCGAATGCGCTCCGTGTCAGGTGCTGTACATCTGAAGTCCCTTTGTTCACTGACCTTGACTGCACTGGAAATACTTGTCTGTATTTCAGCATCGGGTAAACGTACCAGTAGCATYTATGGCTCAAGCACTCTTAGCCGTTAAAGTGGGTTTCTTAACATGCTGGCACCATGGACCTGCTCTGTCACCGTTTGCCTTGTGTCAAGCTGTGTAAGAGTGAATTACTAAACTGTCTTAGTTAAAAATGTTCACAATAAATATTTCCTACTGCAGGGGCTTGGCAAAATTGGGCTACTGTCATTAGGTTTTTTACTATTTCTAGTTACTGAAATAAGAAACCAGCTTCAGATATCCAAGTTCTAAAATTCTGACTAAAGAAAGTCATTGTCAGCCTTAGCACTAAATAGACAGATTTTTGCTTTTCTCTTGGTCCTGGTCTATACTAACAAAAAAGCCTGTTGAAGTCCCTTTGATGTGTACATTCTTCTATTTGTAGTCACTGAGGTTCTGTAAATCCAGATCATGATGGTAGCTGGGTATAGCTTTTCTTGTAAGACATGCTRCTTTCTCTGTGACCTGTGGAAACAGATGGTGCTGTGCCAGCCAAGCAGATTTACTCAGAGCTATTTTCTGCTTCCCCATTTCCCCACAGAAGACCATAGTCTATTATCCTTGCGGCTTTTAGCCTTTTCCAGGAAACTCTGAATGGAGAGTATTGGGAAAAAACTTAAGATCAGCAAAAGCAGCTGCTGTTTTTCATAAAATGAGACTAAGGAGGCTGGTTTTCTGTTCCTCTCGCTCCCTGGCATACAGGGGTATAATGAAAGAAAAATTAGTAATTTGTATTTATGTAATAGGCCCCTTGTGCAGACAATACTTGATTAACCTTTGCAGTCATCTAGTCAAGTAAAAAGAAATTAATAGACATCCTAATCTATCATACATCAAACAGGCGGGAGACTGTCTTGCCTAAAGAGGCAAACATTAGAGAGGGCCTACACAAGGGCTAAGCCAGCATTAGAGTTTWGCCTATGTTGGTCTAAATCTAAGCCAATATTAGGACTTAAAATAATGTATTTTCAGACTGTTGTTCAACCTACTGCTATCAAATACAGCTCTGTAAAGGAAGCTGAGAATATATCATGCTGAAGAATCCCAGGACAGCAGACACAGGYTGGAGAATGAAGACAGCATCCAGGTAAGCTGAAAAATGGAAGATATTGATGGAAAGAGATGTAAGAACCTTTTTGTTATGCAGGCATCAACACAGAAGTTGTTTGGGACTCAGGATGTGTCTCAGCAGCACTCTGCGATAATGCTCTGTGCATCTCACACTGCATATACATGTCATTATTACCGATGACACCAATTTCTGTCACTAACAAAGCCAAGAAAATTAGCTGACTCGCTGATTAAGGCATTTGGCTCAGGGAGCCGGATGCACCCAGCAAAATTAATTTTAGAATCCGGGCCCATATTAGCAGATCATGTTTGGAAAAACAAGATCTACCTGGCCTAATGAGAATCATCAAGGGTTGGGATRGTTGGAAAAAAAGGAAGTTTGCTTTCTGCAGGAGTGCAGCATCGTCCATTCTGCCAAGCAGGGAGATTCTATAGTTTGCAAATCAAAAACAAACAAAACCAACCAACCAAATCTTTTCAAGGGACATTCAGGATTTCTTTAGGCTATAAAAACGCTCAGACCTCTAAACATATCAGACCTGTTTTTCTGCATTCCTCATCTRTATCCTGCCTGTACCCTAAAGCTCTTTAAGATGAAATCAGTGTCTCACACTGATTCTTTCTAAAAGGTTACATTTGCAAGTGCTCTAAAAAAAAATCTTTCAAATTCTCTTGAGGAACATAAAGAAAACAGTGGTCACGATGGAAGATACTATAAATGGTACTTTGACGTGGAATAAAGTGTGAAAAAGGCAAATGTTAGTGCAAGTGTGAAAGAGAAGCCAGACTCAGAGATAATCATGAATGTCGATCTTAGTGCTATCGACATCTTCTTTGTCAGAAATGTCACCGCAGAGATAAAGTGAGTAGCAACTGTGAGTCACGATGGCAGAGCAGTCTCTGGTATGGAAGGAAATCAGTTTTTTCTCACCGTCTGTCTGCTTCACGCAGCCAGTGAGCCGTCATCCCCCACAGCTCGCTCACAGATTGCTGCCTTTACAGACCGCATGAGGGCAGGATTAAATTCTTAGCTGGGTGGTAGTTTTGTAGGTGGTTACTCAGTAAGGACCTCACTGTCAGTGTTTAACAAAATCCAAAACCCTTTAATTGGTTTTTATTTACAGTTTTGAGAAGCAGTCTGGTCAYGCGAGGCACCCATGCACTCAAACAAATGTGATGCTGAACATCAGAATCCCAACTGTTAGAAGAATCAGTCAGAGTCAGCAAGAAGTAAATCCACAGCACCTGAGAAAGGCTAAATCTAAGGCCAAAGGAGAAATCAGTAGGGAGCAGCTGCTGATTTGCATGCCCTTGCCCCYTCCTGAGACACAGGAGGTGTGGAAAACCTGGACGAATTACTCATACCAGCTTTCATGTTCTCCCTTCCAGTCCCAGGGGAAGTCCTCTTCTCTCCCTGGAAAGAAACTTCTTTGAGGACCCACTGAGAACTCTGAGACAGTAATCAAACTATCAAGGTGTAGAAATTCTTTCCTTTGATTGACCCCCAGTTTGGTTACTTGCCTTCATTTACTGTGAGGAGTAATTTTTAAGTTTCCTGCAGCATTATCCATTATTTTTCTACAGAGGAAGGGCTTTAGAATTTTCCTTATTGGTGAAGTTGATCTGTGAAGATAAAATCTATAGACACTTTATATGRCTGACTATGTGTAAAAGGAAAGGGAAACCTGTCAATCAACAAGAAATGCTGAGAGCAGCAATTGAAACACTTTGCTTTTTCCGTCAAGCAACCAAGGCCTCTTTAAGGATTAAACCTATTGCTAAATTTAGGTACATCTCACTAGAGTTAATATCAGGAGTTATCAGATCAGAACATCTTTGTAGGCAATGACGTCTGTCCCATGGAAGTCGAAGCCTTGGCACGCTTCTCTCCTACCCGGTGCTGTTGCAGAGTTTGGARCCGGGAACATTTTGCACAGCCAGCACAGCATGAGGCTCAAATGCTGTAGGATTTTTCAAAGCCCTTGAAATACCTACTCTCATCTGCTTGCTTTTGTTTACTATTCTCTCTAGGTCCTCAGCAAAATTTGTTCATAACACTGAAACATATGTTACAGGAGAGAAGAATTGTTAAACCATATTAAACATCCTARCGCTTTTTTTCTGACATTTTTAAAAATGTGTAACAGGACTTGCACTGACCTTCTTTTCCATTGGTCAAGTCATATGGAGACTTTAAAACCCATACTCCAACGTAACTTACATTCTCAACCGCTATGATAAATAAGGGAACACTAGTAAACATTTTAAAAGAGTTAGATGGGGGGCAGAAAAGTGACATTCTTAAGAAAATAAGTAGCCCTTTCCAGATCTTCATTTAATCAGCCAGAAGACTGACTGCACTGAGTTCTCCATAGTGTTCCCAGCTCTGTGCCGTGGAAGAAAGTTATTTCATCCCTCCAGGAAATGCCCCTGGTATCACTATAAGCATTCTCATTCTGGCTGGAGCAATCTTAAGTTTATGTGTAAGTAAGCATAAAGGGCTTCCCAGAGGCATAGAAGCCCTGTAGAACCCTGTGCCCTTGCAGCAGTGGCTAAAATATACTTTTGAAAGAACCATCTTTGCTATCTGAGATGAAGGAGGCTGGTCTGGAATAGTACCAAAGGCTACCAGAGCTCAGCCCTGAAAATTCAAGAAAGGTTCTGTATCTCTCACTATGAAGTGCTTCACTAAATGAAAGTTGAGACTCCTTTCTGGCAGGTGTCTTCTCAATACTGATCATGTCCCAGAAAAAGGTATTTTGAAGGTGAAGAAAACTTTAGATTTTAACATATCTCAGAATATTTCTCCTATCTGTTCTTAGTTAGCTGCTATAATCTGACTCAACCCAAAATACTTTGAAGAGTAAGGACTCTGGCACTTTGAAAACAGCAGCTGCTAACAGTACCATGCTAAATAAATATTCAGGGTTCTCACACCTGTTCAAGGCATTGATTTTTTTTTTTTTTTTGTTTTAAATAGGAAGATTGAAATTCTATACAAATATGCTAGAATTGTGTATGTGTGTGTATACATACCTGTCCCAGGTGAATGCTTTCCTTTATCTTACAGTGATAAAAGGAAAGACAGAGTTAACTGGTATAAACATCAAATGAGAATATTTTGGAAATTAGCTTTCTTATTTCTCTCTCTGAAATTTCAGAAAAATCTACTTAGACTGTAACACCACAAATACAACAACAGCAATGGACCTTTTCCCATGTTATTTCCAATTATAATATACTTAGAAATACACTTAGAACATATCGAAGTCTGTTGTCTGCCTCCAGTTAAATCAAGTTGTCATCAAATCAAGGAACAAGCAGAGTAAGTCGATCAAATGAGTGTGTGATTCCTGAGACTCGCAAAAGTAAAAAAAAACATGCTTATTTGCTCAAGTGCCATTGAACAATCAGAGTCACTTCACAATTTTTATTTATTTTTTGAGGGCTTTCATAAAACAAAATTCCCCTTAAACCAGACATCTCATAAAACATGAATTACAGTCTTGTGCATGCTAGTGATACATCAGGTTTCAGGAGAATAGTATTTGCAAACCAGGTAGAATCCTTGTTCCTACCAAAGGGGAAKAAGAGTCACAAAGTTAAGGCACTTTCAAAACCCCAGCCCACAGTTTGTCTGACCTCCTGTACTGGTTTTCATCTGGTTGAACACAAGAACCTTTAGGTTACAGGTACTCTTTTGTTAAATTAACCATTGTAGCTTCAGTTTTGCAACAGGGACAAAAAATGGGGCAGTTCTCAAAGTCCTCCAATTTATATTCCCAGTTTCAAGCTCCTCACTTACCACCACTTTCAAGAGGACAGCAAAAAAACCCTTGTCATTGGGGTTGGCAACATGCTACTTAACTGAAAGCCCAAGGCTCCATCCCCAGGCATGCCATTTCCACAGCAGTGATCTCAGCTCTTGGTGATGAAAAAAATTCAGAACAAATTCAGGTCTTTAGCGCACAGTGCTCCAGATGATGCTTTTAAAAACAAAATCAGTTACAAGAACAGTTTGAAACTAGTCTAAAAGCCAATATTCACTAAGCTGAGACAGACTCCTCCCTGAGCCATACAAGACATTTGATATTCTCCTTCACTCACTGGGCACATGCTCCTCCCACAGATCAGTAGTTTGACTAAAAGGGACCTACAAAGGATACTCAGTTTCTTCAGCTGGTGTTCTCTTATCAGTCTTTTAAAGTACTTTTAATCCATTTGTTGTGAAATCTCCTTTCTCAGCCTTTAAATGTTGATTTAAAAATATGGGAAATACTATCTGTACCTACGGAAGGAGTTGAGGCTAACCTCCAGCACAAGCCAGCACATAGCTGTGGGCTTAGGACCTTACTTAGAAGTATCCAATTCTGTATATAAATATGCAAAGCTTTAATAAAAAGCCAGTTTCAGGTCCATTAATTTGGTGCCCTGACAATTACAAATAAATAGTAATAAATACTTGTTTACACTTTTACACCCTTCATGTATTCCACRGGATTATAAACAAAACAGAACCATGCTTCTTCCTCAGTTAAATACAATGAGATTTGAGTTGGGACATACAATTGCTAACAATGTGCAGCAACACTACACAACAGTTTAGAAGAACAACAGTATCAATACATAGCACTTAGAGCATTCTGCAGCCCTTGCAGGGTTCATTCAAAGCCCTTGCAAACAAAGACTTAGCTAAGAAAGAGACAATGTTATATCCAGAAAGAATCAGAGGGAATTTAGATGAGAAAAAAAATGTAATTACCCAAAGTGGAATTTGGCCAGGACACCAGAATTGATGTCTTTATTGCACATAAAATGTCACATTAACTGGAGATACTGCAGATATGGGAGCTAAGAAAATTAGATCAGGTTCATATGAGACCTTTTAATTTCCTTGAGTATGAAAATCCAATTTCCACATGGATTGTGTCTAAACAGTTTGATGTTTTGGTAGACATCAAAAAGGTCAATGAAAACTCAAAGGAACCTATCCAGCTGCAGGAGCACAAACCACTATCTCCATTCAAAAATTAATACAATGAAAGACTTTACATCAGTTGAAAATGTTGCATCGTAATTGCTGGCAGTTTGGGAACTGGCATCAAAGTATCATCCTGGCACAAATCTACAAATCTCTGAAAACAAGCTCAGAAGAGAGAGACAGAGACGAAGTAGCAAGAAGCAGCAAAGAGTGCAGATGAAATTCAGGGACCCGCCTGGCAGAGTCCTGGCTTCCAACTCTTCTCTGAAGTCTCAGAGAAAAGGACTGGAGGATAAACGAGGTCACAGGTGGCTTTGAGATGCAGTTCTGAAAGAATTTTCTTGGCCTATTTACTGTGCAGTTGCTTCTTTTATTCAGCTTTCTTTGCTTTCCGTTTTCTTGTGCCTTCATTTAGCTCCTCCTTAGATTTTGCAGGAGGAGGTGGAGGATGGGAAACCTCATGGGAGGCACCATGCTGGTCATGATGATGACTAGTGTGTTCATTAGAAAGTGAGCCAAAGAAAATTGGGCAGAGGAAGTCTTCAACAGGAGCAAAAGGTGAGGCATGAGAGTGAGTTGCTGTCATGAAAACCTGCCATGCAACAGTGGATACTTAAAGTTAATGATCACATACATCAGTGATGAAATACTAATAGGAGCATCCCACTAAGCACAGATAAGAGTCCCTATTACTGTATGACTTGAGGGAGAATTGCAAGGATCTTCCTCTGCCATAGTGCCWATATGATGGAGAATTCAGTCTATAATTTCTTGAACAGATCTTCCCTGGTGTGTACAGGCAATGCCTTCAACAGTGGCTTAGAAAGGTGATCAAAGCTAGGTGCAAGAACTAGTCCTAGTATTTCTTAACAGAAACCAGTGGGACTCATAGGTTGCTTTCCAACTGCCCTGCAGAATAGCTCATTTTCATCATTAACTTTCTTAAAAATAACATTTTCAGTTTTTCACTTTATGAACTTACTCATGCAGAGATTCTACACAGGCAAGAAAACACAGGCACCTACAYTAAAGTTCTGTAAAGTTAGGAGGCACAGATCAGCAGAACCCACTAAAAAGAGTAGAAAGCAGGATTCCAAAACCAGCATTTTGACTTAAACTAGTGAATTCCCTCAACTTGACTCTACACCCCATTTCTTCTCTGGTCCTGCACATATTTTAGCAGCAAATGTGCTGTAAACTTACCTTGCAAACTATCATGAACATGGTGAAAAAGAAGATGAGGTTGGCTTCAGAGATGGGGAGCCAGTGAGTTTGCTGCAGAGTGAAGAGGAGCGTGCCATACAGGCTAGCCTTTGTAGGGCTAGAAGAGAAATAAGCAAGTTGTCTAGAAGGTTTGCATAGTTTATATCCAGTCCTGAATCCAGTCCTGAATCCAGTTCTTTAAATTCCGTTTTCAGTCTGGCAGAGAATTTACAGCTAGCTACTTACAAGGACATATGGAGAATTTCATTTGTTTCTGGCTTCCAGACCCCACGCAACAGTTGCTCAAAGTTAGACATTAAAGCAACACCAGAACCTGCAAGACAGTAAAAGTGAACAAATAAAACTGCCACAGCAGAAGAGTGCTTATCTCTCTCTTCCAGATTCCCAAGGAAGAAGGATAACCCAAGATGAACAAAAAAATCATAACTTTCTTCCCAAACTTAAAAGTTGTTACTCTAAAATACCAGCTAACCACATACATTAACCGGCTTATCAATCAGCACCAAGTGATGTGTTCACCCTAGCGTCACTCACAGATTCTCCCATCCATCCCCACACAGGCTGCGTGTCCCTGCTGTGTTAAGAGTATCTCATGTTTCACCTTTGACCCATCCGGTAGCCATCATAACGAACCACCCGTGGTGGTGAGCATGGTGGACCCCAGCAGCAATTTTGCGAACTCTGACCACCTCCTTCATTGCCACAAAGACAAGCTTCATAGGCAGAAAGCTAACGCACTTGTAGAAGAGGTTCATGGGACAGAAGAATATCAAATACCTGGAACAAAACCACAAAGAGTTCAGGGGCCCATTTGTATGTCTTCATTTGGGATGTTCAGACAGGAATAAGAACACTGTGGTGTTAGCCTGAATTATGTCAGGGAAAAAGAAAATGCTAGTTCTGTCACACAAAAGCACATAGATTCCCTATGCACTGAGGAAATTAAACCTTTGAGAGACTATGGTTAACTTGTGCACATTTCATGAATATAACCAAAAAACGACCCCCAGACTTCACTGCGTGACACTCTTCTACTATATGTRGTGTCAGCGCAGTGCATGCTGCTTTTGCGGTTTGGCCACAGTTCAGCTGTGGCAGCTATGAATAGAAATGCCCTGCAGTTGGACTGTCTCCAGACCATATAAGCAAAACATTAGACAACTGGTCAGACAAACTGGAAACCAAATCTAGGAATACAAAAGACTCRAAGACTACTTCACATTACCTCTTCTTTCCCCCACTTAATCCAAACAAATACATGTGTGGCACACAAACAGAATCCCTCTCTTCACACAGGATGATTTCATACACACCCACCAGTGTCTTACGCTTAGTAAGTGAGATGAAGTGTAAAAGACTCACCAGACTGCTGTGGCCAGGACAACACTGGAGTTATTACTGAAATAATGAAGAGGTGATTCTCCAAGTAACAGATCAGCAAGTATGTAACTTCCAAAGCAGTGGAGCATAGCACAAAGCCAAGAGGCGAAAGGGCTTCTACGAGACATCTCCACAGCTCCTGTGAAACAAATTCCAAATGAGAAGACACATTCAACAAATACGCAGAAGCTCCAATACCAATATCCAAGAAACTTTCTTTGCATTTTATCCAACAATAAAATGTCAGAGAAAAGTGGTTGAAAAACAAAATACAAACATGTATTCTGTGAAACCTGAGCACGTACTGATGTTGTCAAGAAACGACACCTGATCATACCTTACAGGCCCCCCATGAGATTTCATATGAACAGAGTCATTAAAAGTTTATGACTTGGCTAAGAGCTTATCTCCTATGGTTTCTGCTACTTCCTGAAGATAGAAAGAACAATTTTTTCCCTTGAAATCAAAGTCTTTTTACAATCTAAAAATAAAATGCATACTAGTACCATTCTCTCCATTGCTTCAACCTAGGTGCCCTCTAGAATTCATGAACAATCTGTTCAGCTCTTTCATTCATAAGATAACCTGTAAAAATAGAACAGTAATTCTTAATCTTTCATTTAAGAGAAGGGGATCTGAGGATTCTTTCCTGCCCCTGTTCTAATTTGCAAATGCCCTATAACTTTAGAAACTAGAACTACATATTAAAGCAGTGTTATGGTTTGGTAATATATTACGGTCTCCCACACCCTTCTACTGCATTGTTTGTTTGGGTTTTTTTGATCCCTTTTGCCATTTTCATCCATTGCTGCACTTCTTCAGGGAAGTCTCTCAAGCATATCAATTTCGTAAGATTCTTTCATCACCTTAAGCTGATTCCAGAGTTCTTCGTGCAGGGTTTCAGTCACCATACTCATTCAGTAAGCCAGTAACAGGCAGCCAAAAGACAGAATGCTGAAATGTTAACAGTGGCTTAGCTTACTTTAAATAACAGTAAATGAATCAGCATATGCTAAAACTATGAGTATTTGTACTCTGCCATCATGGAAAGAAAACTCCATCCTCAAAGACATTCAAACCAGCTGAAAACATAGTGGAAGTGACACAGGTAGAATCAGCTTCATATAATGGCTGTTGTACAGGAACCTGAAATTTAGTTTGGTGCTAATATTTAGTAAAAMTTTTCTTTTGTTCCATAAAGACATGCCACCTCCAAGGAGGAGRCACGTTACCACCCAACCCTCATCTTAAATATAGGTGCTGTGGGATGAAGCAGTCTAATAACTGAGTGAAAAGTACAACCAGCCTTATGCAATCCAAGWAGATTATTGGCCTTACATACTTTTAAAGGTGTTTTCGTAAGACCTGCCTGTTAACTGTTCAGTTTAGCACTGTGTGTTGGGAAACAGCTGCAGACGGCCAAACCTTGGAAACCCAACCGTTCCGTTTACACGGAGTCTAAATAGAACAGTACAACAGCACGTAGCTTGTGCAGCACAGCAACCTGAAAGCTGCAGAACGGGAGGATCTCAAAGTCATGCCAAAGGGGAATTTTGGCCCTCATTCACCAGGTAGTTACACYGAAACTGTTCAAAACAGAGCACGAAGAATGAACGCGGTGCCAGAAACGCAACAGAGACGAGGCCGAGGCACAGCCAGACCGCAACACGGAAGGAAACGAAGGCTAAGATGCAGGCGCGCRGACCTTCACTAGAGAGGCCCGAGGGAACAAGACAGCACGGTCAGCGGTCAGCTAGGGTGTCTGAGAGCGCACCGGGAGGTGGGAAAAGCCGAGSTTTTGCACCAGCCGGCACCCAGCCCTCGCTTCTCTCTGCTTCATCCCCAGGCGCATGCCAGCACCGCGGGCTCCGGCCGAGCGAGGGGCACGGACGGGCAGGGGGGATTATCTGTTCTCGCACCAAGTGTCTCGGGTTAAGGCCTGAGGAAACATCACCGCCACGCGCCGACCGTTACTGCTGCTGTTACTGCTGCTGTTACTGCTGCTGTTACTGCTGTTACTGCTGCTGCGGCCCCCGGGCCTGGCCGACGGCGCTGTTCCTGCGCGGCCCCCGGCTCGCCGCCGTCTACGGGCACGGGCCGGCGCGGCGGCGGCCCCGGCCCGCACTGACCTGGCTCGTACTTGAGGTAGAGGACGGAGACGATGAAGTAGGCGAGGTCGAAGAGCGGGAAGACGGGGAGGGCGGCGAAGGCGGCCGCCAGCTCCCCGAGCTGCAGGGCGCCCGCCAGCTCCATGACGCCCGTTCAGCGGCGGCAGCGCCGGCCGCTCTGCGCCGCTCGGCACCGCCCCCGCCCCACGCGGGGAGGCGGCTCCGCCCCACGCGGGGAGG
>NW_028186524.1:319728-324996 GCF_003343005.1 Rhea americana
CTGCTGCTCTGCGGGTAACCGGGGAAGGGGCTCGGGGGGGGGGAGGTGGCGGCTCCGCGCCAACCGGCCTCACGCGCTCTCTGTCTCTCCGCAGGACGCTGCTCATGAACGCCGGCGCCGTGCTGAACTTCAGGCTGTGAGTGGAGGTGGGGGGGAAACGGCCGCCCCCGTGTTACCATGGCAACCGCTGCCCAGCGGGAGGTTCCCTCACCCTGGTTGCTATGGAAGCACCGTTCGAGAGGGGAATCCCCCACGCTGGTTGCTATAGAAACCCTTGGGGGGGGCTCCCGCGCGCTGGTTGCTATAGCAACTCCCGCTCTCGGAGTGGAAGGGTGGGCGCTCCCCTCCCCCGCCCCGAYGCCGCCTCAGGGGAGCAGCCATGTTCCTGCTCGCCGCTAGCACGTCCCTCCGCGTCCCTCCCTCCCTCCCGGCCGCGGCCCCGGCGCTCGCTGCCCCGCGCGGTAACCCTTGTGTCGCCGTCCCGCAGGAGGAAGAAAGACACGGAGGGCTTCGGCGAAGAGTCCAGGGAGCCGACGACTGGTAACCGACCTGGGAGCGCTGGAGCTGTGTCGCAGCGCCGGCCCCGCGTGACCGCGAGTGCCGCGTTGTTACTCACAAAGTGCTTCTCGCCTCAAAATTATATAGATGCATACAGGAAAGGGCGTTTTCTGCAGAAAACTCTTGGTTAAAGCATTTTCAAGGCACCAAAGTACAAGTTTGCCGTGTTTTGTTCAAATGTGAATTGCCCTGTGGCTGGAACGACAGATGTACTAAATTGCAACATAAAATTTGACTCGATGGTGATATTTACATTTAGGCACCACAGAGGAAACTGTTAATCCCAAATCTATGTCTCAAAAGAAATATAATGTATATATTTTTCTGCATTCTTGAACTTAGGTGCCTGTGCTGCAGAGGTAATGCTATGCTTGCACTGTGATTTCCATATTAGTATTTATGCACCCACACTGCTCCTTTGCATCTCTTTCTGCCATAATGATTAAAGTGACAAGGAAGTTGCAGGCTACCACAGAGCGCTGTCCTCTTTCTAATACCACAGTGACCTCTCTATCACTTATTCTCCCAGAAGTTACTATGGTAAGGAAGTACTGAATGATCATTGCTACATAAAATTTCAATTTTCTTTTTTCTTTCTTTTTTTTTTTGTTCTCTGACCTTTTTGTTTTTTTCCCTTCTGTATTCAGCTGCTTTTGTTTTTCAGGCAGTGTTGAAAATGTGAATTATCGACATATGGGGCATTTTTCACACCAAAAGTTTCTTCTCCTGAGTTGCAGGTGACAATATCAGAGAGTTCTTGCTGAGTCTCAGATATTTTCGAATCTTCATTGCCTTGTGGAACGTCTTCATGATGTTCTGCATGATTGTGTAAGTAGAGCTGTGCAGCATCTTGTCATTTGTTTATCCAAAGTTAACTACCCCCTCCCTCCCCCAGGATATATTGCAACTATCTTTCTTTTCTGATTTCTTTCTTTCTTTCTCTCTTTCCACTTGTTTCTTAGCTACTTTTCATTTTATATGTATCTACTTTGATCCTCAAAGTCTTGTTGGCTGACCTCACATTTTTTTGCTAATGCATTCAACCTGTAATACACAAAACTCTCTCTGCAGGTCTATAAGTCATTTGGTCTTAGTTATAGAGTTCCTTGTGTGTTGCTTAGATACATCATCATTTGGTTCAGCATTTCAGTGTAACTTTTGCCATGTTTTTAATTTTAGAGGGAGGAAAAGCCTCCCAAGCAGCAGGTTGGAATCAGCTTTGCAAATAGTTTCTGGAAACCGTAGATTTAAGTCCTGGTAGACACCCTAGGTAAGGTAGCAAATATCCTCTCTTTTGCACCTACCTAGCTATATGTTCTGATATATGGGAGAGCAGAACTGCTGTCTAGATGTGTGCTAGTGTTTCACCCGGTTGGAATGGCATTGCCATGACTACTAATGATTGTACTCAGTTCTCATCTGCTTTTTTCTGTTGCGTCCATTAGGTTATTTGGATCTTGAAAATCATCCACAAACGTGTCTGTTAACTTGGAGGAGACTTGGCTGGAAACATAACTTTTCTATAAAGTAAAAGATCATAAAGTTTTGAAAATACTGCCCTGGGACTGTGGCTTGTTCTTTGGTACAAGCTCTTAGCATGTTAAAGGGAAAGGACACGTTCATCCTCTTCAGCCAGTTGTATAATTACATTGCTTATGCTGGTTTGCGTGCTGCCTGGGGAAGCAGGCTTTAGGCTCCTGAACCAAAATCTTCAAAGTAAAATCATTTCAACATTACTGAAATGAAGAGAACTTTAAATTGTTTTGCTGGGTTTAGAGTGTGATGCTTAGTATTCCATGTAGAATTGCAGCATGACAAAAGACCGCAAACTAAAAACTGTGTATTGTTAGTCATTTCCAGCTCTTGATTTGTCTGTTAATGTCAAAATTATCTAGGCTACTTGAAATCTCACTTCTTTATTCTCATTTTTAAAACAATCTAATACTTTGCTTAAGCTTTTAAGTTCGAAAAAGCTTCAATTTTTTCTTCACTATTCCATTTAGTTTGTTGAAGAAATATACAAAGATGGTGGGGAAAAAAGTGATTCTCTCTTCATTACTGTTTTTCCAACAAAACTTTCAGATTTTTTAAAATTAATTTTYCAAGGATGGTGTTTTTTCCTAAACAAAATGTAGGGAGGGAGAGTTGAATAGAAAAATTGCAAAAATTGTTCTATATGCCCACCCTGTGGAATAGTTTTGGAATCATTTTGAATTTGGTTGAATATAGAGTCTACTCATGGGTAAAAATGTATTTGATGTACATGTTCATTCTGTTGCATCAGAAATCAATTCAGTATTAATGTTTCTGAAAAATTTTAACTACTCTGTCTTGTAATTGTGACTGGCTTTTTGTGTGTATTAATTTATTTATTTATGATGTTARCTTCTTTGGCCTGTAACTTTTCCTCAGCATCACCAAAATAATTTGAGAGATTTTAGTGGTCATCTTTTAACGCAAAGTGCAGACCTATTAGTGGAACTTTCTCAGCCTCAATTTCTTCAGCTGTATAACTGTAGAGAAGAAAGAGAGGCCTCAAGGTTTTAACTTGAGGCTTGAGTTTTAACAAGTACCTTGAATTTTATCTGGCTGCACCCAAGTAGTTTTATACAAGTGTCATGTACTCACAGTAGTTCACTCCGGTTATGCTTTTTTGTGTTACCTGAAATGTTCAAAGTCCTTATGTGCTCTTTTGGGGAAGAATAGTCTGGGGGAAGATGCCTTGCAGTAATGAACATAGAGGAATATATGGATAAAAAGATCCTTCAAGAGGTTTGTACTGCTCAGAAACGTTTACAATCTTCAGCTAAATTATAGATGTCTTCTGTGTAACTTTGGATTCTATATTTTAACTCTTTGCTAATGTATTTTAACAAGCAAAAAAGAGTAATATGCTGTCCTTGTAGTATCTGTGAGATTGCATCCAAATGAATCTACTGCTTTATATAATCCTTGGAAAGCATTTTCTCCCTAACATTCATTAACCTGAGTCTTCCTCAGTGAAATTTAAACAGTAAGGAGTGTAAGTTTCTATCAGATTTATGCTGGAGCCACTAGAGGGCCCTTATAATCAGCAGAGAAGCGCTAGGGTCTCATTTTCAGACTTTCTAGGTTTTAATTCTTACTCAGAAGAATGGTTGATCCTGTGCAAAACTTACATTCTGCTTTCTGAGTGACACTTTGGTGATCACAGGAAGTGGAAGATGATTAAATTCTATTGGTAAAGGAACATGGACAATTTTATAGCTCCAAATAGATAATGCAGATTGAGTGCTGTCACCTCCAGATTTCAGTTGTTTCAAAGAATAGAAGTTCAAAGGTAGTCATTCTCCTCCTATCTAACTGCTTTAGAAATGACTAGAGTAGTTAAATTTGAACTGCTCTTAAATGCTATGGAAGGGCTGACTGCTTACCAAGCATGACTTGACGTCTCTCAGTATAGGATTCTGTACATTTGCTTTTGTACTGAGTCCAGTTTTGTATAAGCTTCAGAAAACCTGACTTTTAAACTTGCACTTTCTTCAGAATTAAGGAGAGAAGTGACAAGTTGAATTTATCTTTGAAAAGAGCTGTATTTGTTYGGATTTTATAGCCTTAGTTCTTTCCAGGCAATGATTGGCAGTTTATGCGTAGTTTGTGTGTAATAGAGGAGTTGCCTTGCACATTGTTTTGAAAATCATGAAAAACTCAAGTTTCTCTACTAAGCAAAAACTTTTYGTAATCTTTTGCGAGTTTGGAACTGGAAACCCTTTCTTTCAGAATATACTTTTCACAATGAAAAAGAGCATATCACCCTCCTGCAAAAACAAAGTAAGGCCTTAGAATCAAAACAGTTTGCACGCATAGTTGCATGGCATCTTTAATAGCTGAGTAATAGCCATATGTACAGGTGCTAAGAGAGAGCATGGGTCAGGAAGCAGTAAATGCTTTTTCTTTTAAATGGTACATTCCAGAACAGGAAGTATTCTCTGTTTATTTCCATCCTCCACTTGGACTCGAGATGCWTACAGATCTATACTGTACCGACCGGTAGCTGCTGAGAGTGTATTTTCTCCGAGAGCCAACACTGATTCTTGGGTTACCTTTCTTAAGGTGAATTCTCCTGGATGTCCTAAGTACGCTAGATATTTGCACATTTCTCCTGTATCTGTCTGAAAGGCGTAGTCACGTCTGACAGCTAAGAACTGCCTCTTGTAGACGATGACTTCTAGACGTGCTGACAGAGCAGGGACGATTAAAGCCTTTGAAAATAAACGCCTTGGCGTCCCGAGGGTGTCCGGTGCTTTATTCCACTGCTCGCGGTGCTGCGGGGGCGCCGGTTGCACGCGGGGCCGCGAGGGCCGCCCCGGGCACAGCGGGGCCGGGCTCCTCCGCGGCGCGGCGCGGCGCCGTTCCCCACCCCCAGCGCTGGCCCCCGCCGGGCCGCCCCAGGGCGAGCGGCCGCGCCGCCGCCCTGCCCCCCGCCGCCGCCGCCCGCGCAGGCGCGCCACCCCCTGCGGCGTCCGCCGCGCATGCGCGCCCCCGGCGTACCCGCCGCGGCGTGCCGCGGACGTCAGAGGCGCGCCGTGCGTAACGGCGTCGGGCGTGTCCCATGGTGCCCTGCGCGGGGCTGGCTCCTGCCCACAGTTGAGTTCGGCCCCGAGCGGAACAGTCGGGCCTGGCCCGGTCGCGCCGCCGCGGCCCCCCCCCGCGCCCAGCCCCGAGCGCCGC
>NW_028186524.1:325689-350984 GCF_003343005.1 Rhea americana
TGCCTCCCGACGCCAGGCCGCGGCTCGGGCGCGGCCTGCAGGGGGCTCTGGGCCGGCTCCCGCCGCCGCTCGCCGGGACCTGCCGCGGCGCCCACCTGTTCCTCGGGCTCGGGGCTGCCCCCGGTCGGCCTTACCGGGGCGCCTGGAGGCGTCGGACGGTGCTTCGGGGGCTCCGGAGCCGCTGCGGCGCAGGCCAGGCTCGGTCCTCGCCTTTATCCTTCTCCGCACAGCGCTAATGAGCTTATCCGCTCGCTCCGGGATGTAGCGTGAGCGCAGAAGTCGGCGTATGTTTCACCTGTAAGTGGGTTCAGCGTATAAGTTGTGGTTATCTGAAGTGTTACTTAATCCTTTTAAGGTTTTTTGGGGCGTGTTAAAGCAGTTCTCCGCTTAGGCGTTTGTTTCTGTGAGGGAACTGCGGAGTCTGCGATCTGTCAGATTTTTATATGTTAGCCAAAAAGTCGCTGCAGCAGGATGCGAAGGTGGGTTTGGCTTGACCGTCTGCGGCTTGTCCTGGGGGCAGGCACGGGGGCATCATGCTGAGCGCCAGCTCCAGGAGGCTGGATATATACAACAGTGTTTTGGCTCTATTAAAGTCACACCTCTTTCCTCTTAATAAGCATATTCCACGTTAAATGCATGTTGCAGTCTTGAAGTAGATAATAAAGTTCTTGCAATTCGGAAGCATTCTAGAGCAGCCTGTATGTGACGTGAAAACGGAAGAGAAATCACCCTGACCTTGTAACTTCTTGGGTAATCTACTGTGATGTACATTTGTCAGGAGCTGGAGTATTACCTGTTCTAGTAAGAATCATGAATTATAATGGTAATTGTGGGCTTTTAAATGTCAAAGTTATTCAAGTTTGCAGTACTTTAGCGCAGTTCTGGGTGAAATGTCAGTAYGCTTCATGAATTTTGTTTGGTCCGAGTTCACTTTTTATGGCTGCAAATTTTTCGCTTTACATTAGACTGACTGACTACCTAGTTAAATAAAACTCTTAAGAAATCTGTGGTTTCTTTTAACTTTAAAACTGATGGCCACACTGTTTATCCTACTTCTGGTGTTACTTTCTAAAACTCTGTGGCTGTATGGCAGGAAGTACCCAGGAGATATATTTCATGATGGACACTTTTTCCTTTCCCCATCCATTAACATTAAATAATGCTGTATTTTCCAATACATTTAAGAGTTCTTCCAGCTTGGTTGTTATGATAGGGGTCAGAAATAACTATAGGCAAGTGTGCACAAAGGAAAGTAGAGCATCAACCAGCAGCTCTGCTGAGTTTCTGACAGGTCAGTAGCCACATATGCTTAAAGAGTAATGTATATTATGTTATAATTCTACATACTTGATACTTATCCAGGGCAATAATTAGTGGTAGAAAAATCTGTCTATTGTTTAGAAATGCCTGTAGGCAGGGGGCCGTCTTCCATTTTAACCTTTTCTTCAAACGAGAGCAGGGGTGGTGTAGTTGAGGTTAGTCGGTGTGAACTTAGAGTTCTTTTTCTCTGAAGCCTGCAGAATACATGGTAAACAATAGATAAAACTATCAGTCTTGCCATTTTCACGAAGGGAAATAAAAGCTTAATTTCTAAACACTTTAAAAAGTAAATTCTGATTTAAGGCTGACTTGAGTGCCAA
Source organism: Rhea americana (assembly GCF_003343005.1). Taxonomy (NCBI): domain Eukaryota; kingdom Metazoa; phylum Chordata; class Aves; order Rheiformes; family Rheidae; genus Rhea; species Rhea americana. The sequence goes on from NW_028186524.1 coordinate 327,330, forward strand.
TGTGAAAGTACAATAAACTGTTCTGATGATCTTTTCCTATGGTAAGAAGTTAATGCAGCTATGAGCCTCAGCACTGTTAGTGCTCACAGAAAATTGTGGCTACTTTCTTCTGGCCTTTTAGAATCTTGTGCTAGAAGAAGTGATTGCATTCAAACTTACAGTATTCATTATTGTGATTGGCTTCCTTGTTCACCAAGAAAGTCAAGCTTTGAGGCCTGGATTTCATTCAGGCTTTTCCAATATAACTGTTGTTGTGTGTACGTGTGTGTTTCTGGAGAGGAGTGAGGGTGAAAGCTGCCCTGATACTGTCAAGCGTGCAGAAGGCCAATCCAGTTTTGTGTGGGTGAGGAGAGGGAGAGGTTCTCCATAGTGTTTTGATTTGGGATGATTTGAATTTCCGCTTCACTGATGTGTTCTCTAATACAAACTGTTTCTCTTCTGTGGACTTCCCAATGTGACTGTAAAGGTCTTTGAAGTATATACAAAGCTTGAGCAACTCTGAAGTCCTGCTTTAAAACAAAAAAAAAAAAAAAGAGAAAGAGAAAGGGAAGGAAAGAAAGAAACAGAAAGTTGCCCTACCTGCGTTGAATTTAGTTGTTCAAAATAATCTTTTCTCTGGGTTCTTGGTACCTGCTTGCTTATCAGAAATCATCTTCTGCACCAACTGTTCATCTTGTTTTAACCACTGCATTAAGYCCCGCTGAAACAGGAACAATGTTTTAGTTGTACAGATGCATTTAGCACACTTAGTTTAGAAGGTACATGTATGACTTTTATTTCAAAGGACACTTTTAAGAAATAACCTGCTAAAATACTATATCATCTTGGAGGGCCCTCAAGATATCTGGTATTATGTATTCCTCTATTCAGCCTTTTCCTCCTGGGACGTGGGGGGGGGGGGGGGGGGGGGGAATAAGGGCAAACTACTACTACTGCTACACTACTTAAACAGTCAGTATCTGTATCAACTTCCTTCCAGATCTTGTAGGTTGGTGACAATGTACCAAGGCTCACGTTGAAGGAAAATACGAGGTTTAGTGTTATCAGACACGGTGATGGAAAATCCTCTTCCTGGAAGAACTGAGTAGAAACAATAGCTGGAGAAGTGTGTCTGACACCTTATTGTAGCAGCTGCGTGAGCTCATAGGGAAGAGATTCCTTGGTTCTGGCAGAAACAACTCTTTCCCTTTGGGTTTAGTGTGCTGAGAAGCCACCTCTTCCACCAAGCAGCACCTTTGCCTTGTTAAATCATTCTTTGTACTCTTCAGGGAATTTATTACCTGATGTTAGGAATAATGAGATTTGTTACTTTTTTTCTCTGTGGGAAAGCATGTCATTTCTAACTGGTTATTAGAATTGTGCTTGCAATTAAATGAATCCTTGTCTTGAATATGTAACAATCTTTTCCTTATTTAAAATATTAGACAATAATCTAGTTATTTGCCACTAATACCTCTCTCACTCRTGCAAATCTAGCTTTGATTTGTAAGTAGCAACTCATTATTTGTTTGCTATGTGGATTGAGTTGGTTGAAAATCAGACTGCCATTCATGCAGTATCTCAATTAACCTTGTTGCTCAGTCCTTCAAGAAAAGTCCAGGATCTGAGTTTTATTAATAATAAATTGGTCCATGTGATTTAATAAGCTAAGCAATATRTTGTCGTGGGGTGATCTTCTGGTTGATGTGTGAGTTGTGCAGTGAAAGATGCTTCCATGACTCTTTTTTTTCTGTATTGATTCCTGTATCAAAGTCCTAGGAGCAAAAACCTATCATTAGTGATAGATTTGCTTTCTAGAATTGAGGTTTTTTTTAAAAAAGGCAGTGTTCCAGAAAAAAGGTGCTATAGACACTGCTGTAATGATATAAATGTTAGGAGTGAAGGATCACAGTATTTCACTTCAGGAGGGTCTTGGTAATTTCTTTAGATGCAGGGAAGTTGTATGTGTGGGCGAAAGTAGAGTAGGCATGGCTTTTTTGCTTTAGCTTTATCCTTTTCTGCAAGGACTAATAAGCTTATCAGTTTTGAGGAAGCTGCAGTGTGCAAGGAGGCTGGAGCCTGTTGTACCTCTTAGGATTTCTATTTATTTCCTTATTGTACCTAGTCTTGTTTCGGATAGTGATTTCCAATCACGTTTTTTGTATCGAGGCAACCTGTAGCGTTTCGTGTGTGTGTTACTCCGTACAGGTGGCTGCAGCCTTCTCATGAGCCTGGAGTTTGAAGTGGCATTAGCACACCAGTCCCAGGTTCCAGAGAGATTTCCTGCCTGCTGTATTAGGTCCAACTGTATTTAGTTTGTAAGTTCAAATGATCTTAAATGAATATGATTGGATTTTGATGCTCTATATTTTCAACAGCTGGATCAGTTTGAGCTTGCCCTGGAGCTTTCCTGTTCACTTCTTCTCAAAACAGCTTGTAAACTTCTGGTTTTTGGCTTCCTGGCAGTATATTTATTGCAAAGGTGCCTGTGATACTTGCATAGATACTGTGTTTAAGTAGTCTGAATTGGTGCCATTTCTGATCAGTTGCCTAGATGGTCCTAAACAATATGTTATTGGCGATAATACAGCCTATTACCTTTTTGAGAGTTTTTTTGAGTTTAAAAACTTTCATGATTGCATGCTGCTCCTTGCAACAGAAAGACTTATTACAAAGTTTGTAACTGGGGCTTCTGAGACGAAAAGTAAGCRCAACAAAAGTAGCGGGAAGTTTGGGTGGGGGGGTGAGAGCGATGGAAATACCAAATTGCCTTTCTGTTGTTAATTCCTTGAAACTTTACAGGTTGCAGCAATGATGACARCAGTCATTTGCTCTTAAGCTGTAATTTGAGTGTGTGTTTCAGCAGCAGTGGTAACTTAAATAACACCCACTGCTTATTCCTGCTACGCACACCCCTTTTACGTGTGCAGTGCAACAGTTTGCAGGGTCATGTGGTGAGCTGAATTGGGGAATTGATCTGGCCTTAAAGAAAAACCCGTGTGTTTTTTCCAGGTAGTTTTCAGTCTAGATGAATTACCTGATAGGCTTTCTGGTGGATCSTGAGTAGTACAGCACAGGCGTGGCTGCAGGAATGGGTGCTGAAGTGCTTGAATAGATTGGGGGCGTGAAAACGTCTTGTTTCTTTGCTTCCTCCTGATTTCCTGCTACCTTAGCGGGTTGACTTGGGAGCTCATGGAAGAAACTAAGTGTTACCTGTAGAAGTTAACCACCCCTGTTTTTTTTGAGGTGAGTGGATGCCTTCTGGAGTGACAGTTCCAGCTGCTGAGTCTGTATTGTCGCTGCGAGGTGCGTGAGGTGCAGAGGCGCCCGGATTTGTACCCTGTGCTGTTGTCGTGACGTAGTGACGGAGCTGCCCTGCACGCTGCCCGGGGGAGACGCGGGGGAACTTCCCTTTCCGGACACCCGGGAGGACGTTCCTGACCGGTAACTGATGAGCCAGCTGCGAAATTGAAAGAGGCTGTGCGGATAATGCTCCGAATAATCAAAAATTGAATAGACTTGACTTAAACGTGCACGCTTGGACCAGCTGAGGGTGCCAGGGGAGCCACAGCTGCCGCGGTCCYGCTCGCTTCCCCACCTCCAGCCGCGCGTTCGTGCCCCCGCCGCGGCGCTGGGCCAGCCCCGGGAGCGGAGCGGAGCTGCTCCCTGGCCCGGCTGGCGGCAGCCTCGGGGAAGTGGCCGTTCTGGCAAGCGGGGAAGCGGCGGCCCGAGCTCAGACCGCTGTCGAGCGGCRCCCGCCGGTCGCTGGCACCCCGCGGTTTATCAGGTTGTTTCGCTAAGGGATTGAATGTGCCTCGGTCCAAATGGCTCTTAGGGCCTCCGAACCCGGCTGCCTTCTGCTCCTGCGAGCTAAGAACARCGCGTGGCAACAAGTGCCCGTCCGCACGCGCCGGAGCGCGGGCCCTCGGAGAGAAATGAGCTGTGAATACCCAGGGGATGGCTGGAGGAAAGGGAAATAACTACTGTGATACGCTTTCCTTGACYTAACCCCGAGACAGTTTACTGAACGGACAGACCGACTTCTTGTGGGGAGAGTAACCATCCTCATGAAACACAGTAGGGGAAAAAACAGCTGCTGTGCGAGACGCGCGTCCTCCCAGGAGGGATGCGCCGACGGAGCCGGGGCCGGGCCGCGGCGGCGCTCCGCGCTTGCCCCCGCGCGGCAGCGGGCCCCGGGGCGGGGGGACGCGGCTCTGCCCGCCGCAGCCCGATGACCTTGTGCTGCCGGGGAGCTGCAGCCTCGCAGGCTGCGGGAAACGCTTGCTGTGGGTGACTGCCGAGGGAGGAGAGCCCCCGTTCGGAAGMGTTACGGCGTAGGGGGGCCCGCCGCCGAGGGAGCCTGGGTCCGGCGCGGCGGCTCTGGCTTCTCGCCGGGCTGTCGTTGCGGCTGTGCGCCGAGGCGGGGGCCAGCCCCCTTCGGAGGGGGTGACCTGGGGGTTGGTGCTCAGGGCTTCTGGTACGGACGGAAGACACAACAGTGCTCTTACTTTGGCTCCCGATCAAAGCAGTCTGAGGGCAGCTGAAGGYTTTTTCTTCTCTTTCCCCCCCAGATCCTGAGAGGGGAGATCCTTCTCCAGCCTCTCCAAGGAGCTGCTGCACTTGTTGCACRGACTTTTGTTTCTCAGGGACTGTAGTAAGCTGCAGGATGGGGAAAGGAGGAATTGATTTTGCCTGCTAGGGTAATTTGGTATTAATTCAGAAACGCTAAGAGCATAGCTATTCTGGTATATTAGATTTGGAATTAAAAATGAAGGTAAGCTTTTTTTTATTTTTTTTTAAGACACATCTGTTGTAGCTGATAACGCTTTATGCTATCCCGTCTCACCCATTTTGTGCTTGTTGATAACTTAGAATATACTTTTTTTTTGGTCTGTATAACACATGGTGAGATGTGGCCCAAGTTATGCACTTGTCTTTAAAGAAATATTTAAGTTACAGGTAAGTACATTGCATTCAGTTTAATGTGTAGGTTTGTTTATTCAATATTATAAGTTAAATTATTCTTTCTGCAGGTAATTCATGCTCTCAGCATTTGGAACAATATTTAAGTGCTAGCAAATTGCTTTAATTTGAGGTGTAATCTGCTAAACTTAACAATGTGTCAGTGTTTTCTGGGGCATGGCTTCCACAGGGCAGCTGTGCAYGCTTAAGTGCAATTGTTAATATCAAAGTATACAATTTTCCGTGTGTCCAGACAGTAGGTGGTAGAAATCTCTACTGAGGAGTSACAAATTAAAATGTAATTAGTTCTGTTTTATTGAACTGAAGCCACTTTATGGAAGTGGCTTTCTAATTTAGCTGTTGGGGAGGAGAGGAACCCTCTGCCCAAGTCTCTGTAGTATTCAGCAGTCAGCTGGGTCTATTTTGAAACTTTGTACTGTGAAGATGATTGTGCAGAGGTGGAAGTTTTGTCTAAGAGTGACAGCCAGTACTTCTATGGAGCATATAGTTTTCATGCAGAATCATTTTGCAGTGCGTCATCATTATGTTGTAGGTCTAACTTGATTTAAAAAAAAAAAAAAAAAAAAAAAACAACTGTGTGGAACCTCTTAAGGTAGGAGCATGGGTTTTCCCCAGGATGGTAACACACGTTCACAACCAGTCTTCAACGGGCAAACTTCCTGTGCAACTACAACCGGTGATATGTTTCTGTAACTTGAGTCATCACTTAAGCAGAGCGGTGTAGTATGCGCAGTGTATAACACTCCTTGTGCTGGGTGAGTCTAGTGGGGTGGGAACATGGCGTTTGTATAAATTTGAATATAAATTACAGTTCAGAATGTTCCAGAAAAATACATAACCTTAATATCRTAGTATATCCCTGAGGAAAGTACAGTTAACTATTAAATGGTGGAGCATGATGAGATGGAAAAGAAGGAGAAGAGAATAAAAGAGGAAATGATTGGAATCTATGTTTCAAATGTATTTGAAAAAGTGAGATGCCTACGTGATGTGTTACTGAGTTACAGAGTAAGCACAGCATCAAGAGTCTAACTGTATCATGAAAATTCAGATTCCCCTCCTGTGTGCAAGAGTTTGTGCATCGTCCTGAGTTACTGGTTTTTGTTTCTTTTTCTTTTTTTTTTTTTTTTTTTTTTTTTTTTTTTTTTTTTTTTGACTTTGTGCTGTATCTTTACTGGAGTGTTTTAAGGCAGGGTTTCAAAAGGACTTGGGCTTCAGTGGGGCTTTCTTAAGAGGAAATCATGAAGCTGACTGATAGTAGGTTACAGGAATTAGAAATAATTAAACTTGCCTTGTGAAAATCAAATTCCAGCTTCCTAAGTGTTGAGTGTTTAAATATAAATAAAATGGTGATAGGAGTTCTGAGTTCTTTTGTGCTTTTAGGAGCCCACTGGGTGATGGGCTCTGCAGTGAAGCCCGATCTTAAAGTCAGGTAGCCTGCCGGCTCGCAGGCTCTGCGATGAACGGTTGTGTGTTTACAGTCCTCCAGGGAATGATTTTCTCCTGCTAAGGGGAGAAAACTCATATTGTTCCTAAGTAGCTGTTAATGCTTGGGCCCCTGGATGGAATGACTGACCATTCCCGGACTATCAGGGCGCTTCTTCAGGTCTCTYTCCTCCTACAGGTTATAGTCTTTCATGGACTTGCACTGTCCTCGGAGAAGGGAGGTTTTTGGAAGTGGGTGATGGGCAACAGCGTTTTGTTTAGAACTTAGTGAGCAGTAATACTAGGAGAAGGATTGCTCGATAAGAGATTGCATCTTGTTTTTGGCATATCCATGAAACTTCTCTCTATAAATACGCCGATAACTTCTATATTAGTAATTGCAGTTGAAAGGATACAATGAGTTATTTCTCTTCAAACTTGATATTTAAAACCTTCTCAATTTGTAAGACTGCTTTTCCTCAGATTTTTGTGACCAAACGCACCATCCTTAAATTCTCATGAGCAGTCATGCAAGCATGTATCACTTCTATCTGATAGTTTAATACGTTCCACAGTGCAGCGTATTCTGCAGGCTCTTACTTTAGCCTACTTTATCATTTAAGGAATCTGTTCAGAAGCTTCTTTGGTACTTTGAAGAAAGTTGGCCTGCTACATCTAAAGTACCCTGCTATGGTAATAGTGAATGTCTTTATTTCTAAGTGTAAAAATCATATATCAGAGTGATGTCAGCAGGGCTTTCGAGGGTTCATTAAGATTAAGCAGGTGACTGCAGTATGATGCTGTCCAGTTGCTCTCTTTACGGGTCATCCTCACGGTCTGGTTCAGTGTCCGACTTTGCCCTTACGGTAACACAGGTAGGTGATGACAGYGAGTTCAGGTGGAGTCGAGGGGTGCTGTGCTGGGAGCCCCTGGCTCTGCTGGCGGAGACCAGTGGTAGCTARTTTCCCTGAACAACTGCAGTCAAAGTGTAGTGTCCTTGCTGAATGAGTGGATCTCTCCGTACTGTAGAAAGCACTGAGATCATTATGAACTAAAAAGGAGTGTGTTTTGAGGAAGACACTTTCTGTATCAGCCTGAATAATCAACAAACTCTTGTTTCTCTCTTGTTGAAGTAGAATCAGTTGTCCCYGTGGCTGCTTTCAGGGAGAAACCAAATTTGATAGCTGTTCACGTACTTAAGGARTAGTTTAGATGCCAGTTAATAGATTATGAGAAATACTGACTTATCTCCATTCATCTAGTTAGCTACTTTGCAGGAAGAGGAGAATTGGCTCTCACATATGTAACGAAGTAAGAATGTATCTTTAGTAGATGTCCCTAGGATCAGTGTAGTGATTGGGAGAACAGCACACTAACACACAAGCCCAAGTGGTGTTTATTGCGCTGACATAGCTGTAGCAATTGTTGCACATACGAGCAGCAGAGGGCACCTTGCATTATTCCATGATTTTTGGCTGAGCAGCTCAACACTTGGCTTATCAGACCCAGACTCTTCCATGCTAGATTGTTTAACACTATTAAATACACTTGTAGCTGCTCTTACTGTGATCTGTGGAAGTTACTTCAGGAGGCAAAGGATTTATAGGGTTGGATCAAACCAAGTGTTTCCATGTTTGTTCTTGTTTCATTAAGTCATCTGCTTTGTTTTGGCAAGCCCATGCCATTTTTGAAATGTGCTTGGGTGTGGGGATGGATGGTGGTAACCCTGAGGTGGTTGCAATGATGATATTAAGCATACAGAGGTAGAGTGGTCATGAACAACCTGAGAAGGCTGTRACAGACTTGGACATCTCTTCTGGAGGTTGCTTTCAATCAGGGCACTGCCCTGAGGAGTAGAGGCAGGGCATGCCACAGGCCGGTGGTGGCAGTGGGTGGTTGTCCTCCAGAGGACCAAGGCGTAGGAGTAAGCTGCAGGTTGGAGGGCTCCTACAGTGCAGGTTGCTGTTGTGGTCTGGAAACTTATCTCCACCAAGACTTCTCCAACAGCCTGCTAGATTGGCTGAAGAACTGATTTAAACTGTTTTCTAGGGTGGAATGTTGTAATGCATGTTATAATGCCAAACTTGCAGTGAAATTGAGAATAAGCTTGTTGCAGATCAATTTGCAATTAAGGAAAGTTTAGTCTTTAATTTCCAGATAACTGTGGGGGAATTGTTTATGGCTTTGAAATTTCTGATCACCAGAATTGCTCTCTACAGCCTTCTTGCAAATTAGTTACTTTTCAGTCAACACCTAATAAACCCTCCTGTGCTGTTACATTTCTCTTCTGAGCTGCTAGAAACAAATCTCCTCCACAGATTATTATGAACTATATTTTGATGAGCTTTGTCTGAAGGCCTKTATAAGACAAGCTGTTTTGTGTAATGGCCTATATGTATATCTGAGAAGATAGAATGAAATATTTTGAATCAGCTCTTGGTTAGATTAAATAGAAACGAGACTGGCTGTTTCAACATGTTTCTAATACTTGATGTTTAGCATCTATTCCACAGATGTGAATCAGAGGAATGTATGACTGGAAGGGACTTCATGAAGCTACATGGTCCATYGCCTTCACTGAAGCAGCATCGTGTACATCAAACAACTCCTTCCAGATGTGTCTGATCTGTTCTTAAACCTCTAGAGTCATTATAGAAACTGTTTGAGAGCTTATTTCAGCACATCACTGCCTCTCTAGTTATTCCTAAAATGTAATCAGTATCTCTCTTGTTGCAAATTAGGCCAATGAGCATGAAAGCATTTGATCACCGTTTTCTTTATTATAACTATGTAAGGCACAGGAACTGCACAGGAAGGCTTATTCTGAGCTTTGTCTCCTCCATATCTGACCTTCTTTCCCCCTCCCGCCCCCCAAATAGTGTATGAGCTGAGCACTTGAACCTTTTCTTATTAACCATGTTTTGAAAACCTCTTATCACTGCTCTCCTCTGAACTCTTCTTTGTATACATTCTTCTTGAACTGTGGCGCCTCACAATGAACATGAAATTCCAGCTGAATTTGATTTCTATACCATTTCTTATCAGTATGGCGTTGAGTGAAGAACAGGGCTAACATACCTTGCTTGTAGTATGCTGTGGTAGATACCATTCTGAGAGTGTTCTGGTCTGCCATCACACCAGCTGACTGGCTTTAATGGTCTGCAATACCGACTTTTTTTTTTTTAACTCTGTTTGCTTGACTTGAATTTGTGCCACACATGTCTTTCCAGCTTAATGGTGTTTCATGTAACCGATCTGTATAGCTTTCAAACAGTTGTGCCACCTTTTTGTAGTGGCTTGATCTTAGATGATCCACTTGGCTGCTCGAGGACTGGATCTGATTCCTTGCTTTGTTTATGTTTAAGCTTGTAGGGGAGAGGAGGGGATATGCTACAGGCTGCTGCAGTACGAGTTGCTGGAGGCAGTACTGGTTTCTTGCTGCTCAGTGGCTTTTCTGTTCCCCCCCACCATTTTAGCAGCAGCAAAGATACTTTCTTCCTCTCACCCACGACTGGCTGGAGATGAGAGACTGTTCCATTGTTTTTCCTTCACTGACTCTGGCATTTATTTAATCTGATACTTAATTTGGTCTGCGGGCTAAATTATGGGAAGAGAAGGTAGAAAAAATGCCCAAGGAGGGAGGGGAGTAATTATTTAAGCTGACACTGCACTATGGAAAATTAGCTGTGGTTCTTTGACTTTTTGTGCTTCCAGTCTTTGGATTGCTATCATCTTTAGGTCTCTTAGAACCTGTATAACTTTCATAGTCCTAACCTTTGCAGTGATCAGATTATTAAAATGATCAAGTTTTTGCTTTTCCATGCTTTTTCACATGCTCCTGACACCTCTCAGTATCAGAGGTCTGCACGAAGACTGTCCACTTACCTTTTTTTAACCTGTTTTTGACTGTATTTTGACTTTTCACTTCTCTTCCAAATGAAAGTTGTTTAATTGGTGCATTTTTTAATTGTACAAAAGACTACTTTTTCCTCCAAAAAAGGTTTTGTTCAGTTTCCTGTTCTGGTGAGGAGTAGGCACTAGAGTACTATGTGATATTATATAGAGACTACATGATGAATAGTGAGGTTGATAAGCAAGTATTCCTGCCCATGGTAACAAGGGGGTCTTCTGATTATTGACTAATGAATATGAATGGCAAAAAGTATTATACTGTTGTATACTTTCTCATTGGCTTGAAGAAGTTTGTGTAGAGCAGGGAGATGTTTCCTCATGTACCACTGCTGTTCTGTGAACTGATTATGTTCTGGGTATGCATCTTGGCTTTGTATATCTGGATTTACTAAATGACTCCATGAGTGAATAATTTTTTTGCTAGGTAGTTTCCTCTGCCCTGCAGATGTTTGTTCTTCCTGCATCAAGGCCAACCTTGAGGAGCTCTGCCAGAGTTAGGAGTCTCCTGAGTAGGTTCCAGAGTTGTGCACACAGCAGAGCTTAAGTGTTGATGGCRTATTTACCAACTGCCGTGGGTTCTTCTCTGCAGGCTGTTTGTAGCTGCCACAGTCAGCTGTTCTCTGCTGGCAAATTCCTCTTGGTCTCTTGGCTTTTCTGGTCTCTATTACCGTACTGAGGTGCATACATACTGCCGAAAGGTAAGAGGGCTAAACTATCGTCTCACTCCAGGGAGGTATTTCAGGTTGGCTAATGTCTTTGCAATGTAGTGTTTTGTTGGAATCTGACTTCACTCCCTGCTTGATAGTCTTGACTTTGTAAAGTGTCTGTGGGAAGGTATCKTACCGGGACTGGGTAACGTTACCTTACCACTGAATAAAGCGTATGTACAAGTAAAATCTGTTCAGACTGTTCCGACTGTTTAAGTTAGACTCAGAAGCTTTAAACCCAAAGGTGGGGGTCTGCCTAGCCACTTTTGTGACTATTCATGGTAGCCAAGAAGTGTTTCTTCTAGCTGTTGTCTTGCAGCACCGATTTCAGAGCATAGATTCCCAATGAACTCTGCTGTCATAGAAGATGCTATCAGTGGATGACTTTAAGCCAAATATATGAAGACCACTGATCCTATCATGTTTAAATACTGATCACTAGAAAACTGGCCTYCACCTTTAAAGAAATTTTTTGTATACTGGTGAATATTTGAACCCCATTTAGGAAACTGACTCTCAAATATTTTCAATAATTATGATCAAAGTAGTGCATGGCCATCTTTTTGGCCTTTAATTTCTGTGAATGGTATCTCTTACACCATATCTTTAGACAACATCRTGTAACATTGAGGGTAGGGGAAACTCTTARTAGATAAGTTGCRAGGGAGCTGATCTAAATTGCAGTGSGTTCTCACCTGTTTGATTCTATATCTTTGAATAAATAGCATTCTAGTTTACGGCACACAGTTTGTATTGTTAATACCTGCTATCTAGTGCTTCCTATGTGGAGTGTTAAATAAACACCGTGCTACTCTGTTTCCATTACAGCATTTAAATAAAACCTATTATGAATAGCAACTTTTCTTCTGTCTTATTCCATGTTTCAGATTATTATGCAATGAAGTAGGGTTTTRTTGTTGTTGTTTCAATATAAGTGCACTGTTGTGGGCAAGATCTGATGCTGATCAAAAAGACCAATCTGCGGCAGAAATCAGTGTTTGTAGACCTAAGTGATCACTCTGCATGCTTCCACTAGGATCATTTCTGCCTTCTTGACCATTTCAACAATATTGACCGTGACCTCAGGACTTTATTGTAAGTTATCCTTTTCTACTGAAGAATATACRTGACCATAGATGCACAGCAGATTTTATAACTAACCAACAAAATGATACTGTCCTGGGAGAGGGGGGGAATGACGGTTGGAAGACAGTAAAAATGGTATAGATGCCCTAGGGATTTTCTGGATAGACCATGCTGTATTTCTTATATTAATTGCTAACAGAAATCAYCAGCTTGGGAATAGAGATCTGGATTCACATTTGTAGCAGAGGTAGAAAGATCAGTAGGTCCACTACTTTGCTCGCTTTTATAAAATTGCTTTGGTACTACAGATGGGGAAAATGCTTTGAGACTAGCAAAGTGTTTAGTTGGTAGGGTATATTCTGAAGAAAGAAGCTGAAATTGGATGAGAAACATAGTCTCTCAAAGTTAGAATCTGATGCATCTCTGTAGTCTGTTTCAAACCACTTATGATGGAGTCAGAGTACTGATATTGCAGCTTGTGATTTTGGGAGGATAGTAGCATTACATTTTGTTTTGGGAAAGTTTCAGGGCTTTGAGGGCTAGGTCAAGTTTAACTACCTTTTAGAACCTTCTAAAATATTAAGGTGATCCATATGGATGATGATGTAGTTTCCAAAGATGCCTTTTATTGCTGCTATTTGGGCTTATTGTAAGTAATTTAAAAGAGGAACCACCAGTTTCCTGTTAAGTTATATTTCTATACCTTTCTAGAAAGAAATCCAGTGGGATGAGAGTCTGTGTTAGCAGCTTTACTGCAGATTTTTTTTTTTTAATGGTGTACCTAGTTCTCAGGTTTTCTCCTAAATGCAAAGTCGTACCATGAGGAAATACCCTTTCTCCTGCCCCCAGCCTGTAAGCTCTGTCTGTAAGCAACGTTGTCTTTGATACTCAGCTTTGGTTGGTCATCTACTGGGTATAATTATGCAAAAGCCTTTGGCAAATATCCCTATAAAACCTGGGGGTTTTTAACACAAGCACGTGATTTCTGCTTTACTCAAATGACTTTGGTCGGATGTTTCCGTAACRCTTACTTCTTAGACAGCAGTGGAGTGAGAGCAGCCGCAGGGCTGTGTCGTCTCGCGTCTGGGGACGAGAGCGGAGCCGTTACGTTGACGTTCGCTTTCTGGTTTAGGTCTGACTGCTCGTTGGATGAGAGAGCGGCTCCTCATCCGCCGCTGAGCACAAACCACACGGTCGTGTTAGGGTGCCGGTTCGACGTAACACGCGGCCCTGCCTGTTGGCTGCCCTGGCCCTTCCCGCGCTTGGCAGCGGTGGTACCAGCTCACGCACGAACTTGGGCGCGTAGTTCGCATCCTCCTTGGGAGAGGGGCTGTAGAACAGGGGGCAGCAGGGAGCAGTTGCACCTGCAGGAGGGGAAGGGGAGCGGTGGCTGGTGCGCAGAGGTGRCGTAAATTGTCCTCCCAGGGGATGGGACGCTCCCCGATAGCCCGGTCAGCCCTCTAGGTAGGGAGTTACTGTAGCTTAAAGTTCCTGATCTGAACAAACTTCTTATCCTTTCAAGCTGCTGTGTAACACTTACCCTGAAGGTAGTTACTGAATTGCTATTGATTTATAAAAGTTAAAATAGGATTAAAGTGGCAATTAAAAAGAAGAAATTAAGCTGTTTGATCTTTTCCACAGAGTTCAGAAACCCATGCTTTTGTCTGTACTAAAACTGTAGTAAAAACATCTACTGCTTAACTTGGAAGAGATACCAAGTAGTAAACTCCAGAGTATGGCTAAATGACTTAAGGAGACTTGCATGGAATAAATAAGATYTGTTTTCTGTGACCGTCATTAGGGTTGGCTGGAAAGGATTATTGCAGATGACTCAGAGCAGATGTTCTCCAGTAAACTTTGGAGTGAAGTAGCCTCTGTGCCAGTCAATCTTCAAAACATGGGAATAGCACAGGGTAATTTGAAATGCAGTACAAATTGATCTTATCTGTCTTCTGTGAGGTCCTGAATATGAGGTCCTGGGATTGCCCTATGGAGAAGGTTTTGTTTTACGGGATGRGGGCTGACAATGTAAGTGGATAAGGGTACATAGGAACTTACACACTGCTTTAGTTTCTGAGACGCTGAGTTGTTACGCAGTTGTAATCTTGCACAAACTCCCTCGTCCTATGGTGCTTTATTTTGCCAATCTAGCGTATGTAGCTCATAAGCATTTTGACTAGCAATTTGCATCAATAAATGATCATTGCYACTGCTGCTCAAAGTAGGATTATGTCCTGGCAGGTTTTATAACTTCAGTCTCATGTCAATTATGTGATAATACATGAATTTTATTAAGCCAGTAACAGATGGTTTAAGGTAAAGATAGGGATCTTCTGAAGAGATGTCTGTGTTGCAGAGATTCTCTCTGAGGTGTTTTGGAGGGGTCATCTTGTTTTTATTTCCTTTCACAGTCTTTATTATTTTGAAATAGGCAAATATCATTTTTATGGTAAACTTATCTTTATGCCAATTTGGGTGAAGAATTCCAAGGTAACCATACAAAACTACTGGAGAAGCGTGGAGAGGTTGTTGAACTTGCCTGGTCCTTCTTTTTAAAAGRACCACACTTCCATGAAGCTCAAAGGAGAGAAGAGAGAAGCCGCTTGACATTGATCTCTGCTGTGAGCGTTCGTGCTCCTTGCAGCAGCAATTACTTCAGTGCAGCAGCATGTTTTCAATCGGTTACAAATGTGTGAAGAGTCTGAAATGGGTGTYTTTGGCCTACCAGAAGTTGTGTTCAACACAAACTCGGCAGCTAAGGCTGGCTTCACTGTCTTAACTGGTATCAGGCCTCCCTTAAAGGAGGGAATAAAAGAAGTCCCTCGGCCTTGGAACAGACCTGGTATCTGGTGTTAAATGGTGATTTAGCATTCTAGGGGCATCTGTATGTGCATATTTGGGTATTTTAAAACAAAAGCAGAGCTGTTACTGGAAATTCCCTGGCCAAATTCATCTTTCTGTAGGTGTGTGTATGTATGAGCATATCACATTCCCCATCTTGACCTTTTGATGGACTAATGATTTTTTTTTCTTTTTACTATCAGTTTGTCRCTTAGATAATGAACTTTCGGGGATTACCAGTAACTGAAAAAATAATTATACCAATTCTTGGTGTGTGCGATRCACAGAGCCTTTTTACACCCAAATAATTCATAACCTAAAATAATGTASTGAGAGGGGCAAGTATCTGTGTTTTGCAGGTCTAGAAATCTTTGTCTGGAAACTCCCAGAACTGAGCATTAGCTATTCTAAATGCTCCAGTTCTAGAAACTTTGACAAAACTAGTGTTGTGTGTTGCTTAAGCTGGGAGAGACTAAACCGTCCATCCTGGGCACTGAGGGCAGTGCAGGGATAAAAGCGTGAAGAAACATCAATGTACTCAAGTGAAATATTAAACACAAAAGTGTGCAAAAAATACTTGATGTGTTAAAGCTTAAGCAGAGCTTTGTCAGACCTGTCTAGATGGTAAAGCTTTAAATATCTGCAGAGGCACTGTAGTTTAGTGAAGAAAGTCTTGACAAAGTCATCTTTGAATGTTTTATGTCTTGTAAGAATTATAATCACTCAAACTCTATACATGACTTTTTAATAAAAGTAACTCTCAAGCTAGTGAAATGCTTCATTGCTGACAGCTTTATGCAAGTATCTTCAACCTTAAGCAGTGCTACTGTGATTGAAGGAAAGCATTTTGTATGCATGGAGTTATCTGAAGAACAAAAAAAAAAAAAAACGAATTTTGCTCCCAATTTCCCTGTTGTTGCTTAATAGAGAGGTAGAATAGACTTTAAAAAGCTGTTTCTAAGAAACTTGCACTGAATGAACGGTGTTGCAGCAGTGTGTGTGAGGGCTTGCCTGATGGTACTCCTTATCCAAGTTAGCGTAAYGGGGGATCCCTGCAGAGGTTCTCGTGGAAAGACTTTTCTCGGATGGAGTCCACGTCCAGTCACAAATGTAATTAAGCACTAAATGAGACTCAGTGATTCAAATTTTCCTTTGCATTGGCTTTGAAATCTATCTACAAAGGTGAATTAGAAATTCTAGTTTTCAATGCTCTTAATACCAGCTAGTGGAACTGTGGATTTATGTGTAGCCTGAATTTTCTCATTAGAACTGTTAAAATCACACTCATGTTAAACATCTACAGATTGTGGGCGACTGTTTCTGCGTGGAATTTATTTCTGTATAAGGAAAAGTTGCAGTGAAGCACATCTGAAAATCTGGCTTCTGTTGCACACTATTGTAATATACTGTGAATTTGTGAGGCCACTCCTCACCATCTTAACATATCGGGGAATATAACTCCGGGATGAACGCTGCGTGCGTTGTGGAGGTGGCTGTTCAGGAGCCAGGGTTGTATCCCGAGCTTCGTTCCTCTGATGCTGAATGATAGTCTGAGGACACCTACTGGGCGTTGTTTGTTTCGTGTCTAGTTTTAAACTTGGGGGGTAGCTTATACCTAAGTTTTTAGACTCTTTCCTGATGCAGCTACAGGAAGCACCACTATCTTGAACAAAATTGTGGAACAGAAACTTGTATAAATCGATAGTAGTGCACAAAAGAGTGGATGTGAGACTTCTGATTTAACTGGTAACTCTTCCGGCTCTGTTTGGCACCTCTGTTTCCAGTTAGGCTGTTGAACAATTAACTAATACCTTACCTAGGGGTCTCAACTTTTCTGGTGTATGTTATGTTGGTTTTAGTGCTGATAATTTATTTAATTTTATATAAGAGCATGTCTGTTACAGCTCCTTTGGCTTCCAACTAGGTCAGTAAAGTGTCCTTGTCCCTATTCTTTGAGCAGTCAGCTCCCTAAAGCCAGACAGTGTGATAGCAATTTTGGGATTAATGCTTCAGCAATTATGAAGGGGAAGGCCTTAAATTACTTGGTAACTAAGACCTGTGCATGAAATATGAAGTGACTTTGTCTTCCTTGTTGCAGATCCATAACATGGTGGCAGTGCTGGAAGTGATCTCCAGCCTGGAGAAATATCCTATTACCAAAGAGGCACTTGAGGTATGTTGCTCTCTAAGCATCACTTCTTTTTTAGAGGTATAAAAGACTTTTCTGCCTATCTGATTTCCATGAGTGCTTTTCTTGAAACAATATGTTAATTGCAATTCACAATTAAGGTAGTATTTCATCCCTCATGCTTTCTCTGATGTTCAGTGTACATAGTGATTCTTTCTGGATTTAGATCAGTATTCTGGGTAGGCCAGTTTGTTTTTAAAAGGCAGTAAATTAATCATTACTTGCTACTGATTAATTTTGGTGCATTCAGCAACAKCACTCTGCTGGCTGAAGACTGGTTGTTGCCTTAGCACCTTGATGACCAAGGAATAAAGAATCTGAAATAGGAGGAATATAGTTACTCTGTGTCCATAAAACTACTCTTAGACTCAATTAAGCATATTACAGTGCCTGATCTAGTTCACGAGATTAGGTGTATTGAAGTATCAAGTGGGATAGCAATTGTGGCATTATTGGCCACTCAAACACAGAGCCCAAAGAAGTTTTTATGCCTGAAAGTATAAAAACGTTTCTAGTCTGTATATTGAAATTATTGGTGTAACTTGCTTTATTTACAGCTTTTTGTAACCTGCAAGTAATCCTTAGTATTGTGAAATGTGATCAGATGTAGGATCTGAGTGATGCAGCTGCAGATACAGCTAAGCATTCTCTGTGCTGCTTGGGAGATGTAATGAATCCCAAAACAACTCTTGCGATTCAGAGAAAGCAGCGTTTTGTGCCAGCAGTTTACCTTTGCATTCAGAATGGACTCGGATAGTTCGGAAGTGCATTGCTTTTGCGGACTGGGCAATTCTGTAAAYGCCAGGCGCAATACTAAGATCTATTTTTTTTCTGATTGGAGAAGCTGAAACCTGTGTAGGTTGTTTATCAGCTCCAGCTGTATTTCAGCATGTGTGTCACATCTTTCTCAGTCCAGTCCATGTCTTCCTTTGAAGTACTACTCTTAATTAACCTGACTTGTGGAACGTTTTTTTTCGAGTGTGCTTCGGAAACAATCAAACACTTCTTGTGCTTATAGAATTATGTTAGGACATCCTAGGAATGCTTGTTTAAATTGATCTTTCATCTTCTTTTGAGATACTAGGGAGTGAGGTAGAGGAGGTGGAGGAAGAAGGRGCATAAATCATGCGTTGACCAGTCAGATTTGTGAAATCAAAATTTGTTAACGTGTTACTGTAACAGGCGAAGATTCTCAAGTGCCTCTTTCTGCAGGTCTCACTGTGGTGAACATGCTTTTCTGCCTTGAGTGTGGCACATTCCCCTCAAATCTGAGTTTACACCTTTATTTTTCAAGATTCTTGCTGATTAAAAGAATTTCTTTCTGATGCCTTTCACAGTTAATGGTTCTGATACTTTAGTCAGGGAACAAAGACAAGGATGACTCAAAACCTACAGTAGGTTTCGTGTTGTGTTGCAGAGCATTGGACCAACTGGACTAATTCTTTATAAAAAGATTAATTTAGCTCCTATCTCTTTATTGTTTTATACTAGATATTTATTAGGGCAAGCATTAAAAAGTGTATTTTCTTTTCTCAAAATTGAAGTCAGAACTTTGTTTAGAATGATAAATGTTTGTAAAACAACTTYTATTTCTTTACAGGAAACGAGGCTTGGGAGGCTTATCAATGAGGTGAGGAAGAAGACATCCAATGAGGAACTTGCCAAACGTGCCAAGAAATTGTTGCGGAATTGGCAAAAGTTGATAGAACCTGTAACCCAGAATGAGCCAGTGCCAAGAGGGTTGCCGAATCCACCTGGATCAGCAAATGGTGGTGCCCACAACTGCAAACCAGAAGCACCGCTTTCTACCATGGCTGTATCAAAGCCAATCAGTGAATTGAAAAGCAGGAATGATATACAGAAACTAAACTCTCCTAAAACAGAGAAATTGGGAAATCGGAAAAGGAAAGGTGAACATAGGGATGGGCATCAGGGCCCTCCTGCCCCAAAAGTCTCCAAAGCTAGTCATGAAGTATTACAAAACTCTTCACCCCCTCCAACGAATGGAATTGGAGGTAGTCCTGAAAATTTTCCTAGTCCTGTAGATGTAAACCTACATGCAGGGCCTGAAAGCAGCAGGACAGAACTCAGTGAAAATGACAAACACAGTAAGATCCCAGTAAATGCTGTAAAACCTCACACCAGTTCTCCAGGACTTGTAAAACCTTCAAGCACTTCCTCGTTATTAAAGACTGCAGTGCTTCAGCAGCATGATAAATCAGAAGAAACCACAGGACCGCACCAACCTAAGAGTCCTCGCTGTTCCTCGTTTAGCCCTAGAAACGTTAGGCATGATACTTTTGCTCGGCAGCATACTACGTACTCACCAAAGGATTCAATGCCTAGTCCATCTCAAAGGTCTCAGTTGTTAGATACTGCACAGGTGCCATCACCACCACCGTCCTTGATGCAACCATCAACACCTCCAATGCCAGCAAAAAGACTGGAGTTCTCTCAGCAATCAGTAACTGAGGTGTCTCAGCACTGGCAGGAGCAGGTACCTTCTGAAAGCCAGCACAGGCATACCGCAGGGACACTTCAACAGCACACATCTCCCAGCTGCAAAACCAGCTCCCRTTCTGGGGAATCTCTCACGCCACACACTGGCTTTTCACAGGACACTTCAAAAATGGACAGTGATGATGCTGCTTCAGGTTCAGATAGTAAAAAGAAGAAAAGGTACCGACCTAGAGACTACACAGTCAACTTGGATGGGCACGTCACAGAAGGGGGTGTGAAACCTGTGAGATTAAAAGAGAGAAAACTTACTTTTGATCCCATGACAGGACAGATAAAACCTTTAACACAGAAAGATCCTTTGCAGGTAGAAATTCCTGCACTTGCAGAACAGCACAGGACAGAAACGGAAAAGCAGGAGCAAAAACCCAACCTGCAAAGCCCTTTTGAACAAACGAACTGGAAAGAATTATCCAGAAATGAAATAATTCAGTCATATTTAAACAGACAGAGTAGCTTGCTGTCTTCATCAGGAGTACAGACTCCAGGAGCTCACTACTTCATGTCTGAATATTTAAAGCAGGAGGAAAGCACTAGAAAAGAGGCTAGAAAGACTCATGTTCTAGCTCCTAACAGCAAACCTACAGACTTGCCTGGGGTCACGAGAGAGGTCACAAGTGATGATCTCAACAGAATACGTGAACATAACTGGCCAGGCGTGAACGGTTGTTATGATACACAGGGTAACTGGTATGATTGGACACAGTGCATATCTTTAGATCCACACGGGGATGATGGTAGATTGAACATCCTGCCTTACGTCTGCCTAGACTGAGTACAGTTTTGCTAAAATGCTTTTACATCGGCAGTTAGCAAAAACGGCAGACRCTATGCCACTTAAACATGGAGAAAGCCTCCTGTCCTGGACAAACAGGCCCAACAAGCAGAGGGTGTGAGGGAGCTGGTTATTTACAGCTCTTTCCTTTAAATTCTCCTTTTGTGAAATGCTGCTACCAGTTTACTAACAATTGCAAGGGAAGGCATACGAAGGTTGATAAATTGAGTTCAAAACTCTATAGCGAGCCAGCTATAAAAAAGTGTTAGTCCCCAAGAAGTGAAGATGATTTCCAGCACTTTCTGAATGCCGGAATCTTACTACAGGCAGGTACAGAGAAAATTGTGAAAGTTACCTTAACAAAATATGCATCTATTTATTTGACTTGATTTGGGTTTTTATTTGGCAGTGAGATATTCGAGAGACAATGTGCAAAAACTGTAGTTTTATTTGTATCACATCTTCGAACATGATTGCGTTTTTAAAGTCATGTGGTACGGAGATTGGGTTTTAAACAGCAGGTGTTGCACTGCAGGCTGGGAAACCAGCTTCAGCTCAACATTCCATAGGCATCCACATATTTTAGTCTGGTTTCAGTTTAAATCCAGTCTCTGAGAAATGCTGCAAAAACTAGATGTTTAAAGATATTTTTGATCCCACCACCACCAGCCAAATATTTTTCCTCCTTTTCCCTTCCTGCAATCTTCTAGGAAAAAAAAAATCACCTTTTCTAGAATCTAAACGTAATGAGGGTGCTACAAGTTTGTAATTGTACTGTGAGAGGGAAAAAGGAAGCCTGTTTGTATGCTGGAAATATACTTGTTACCATTCCTTTAGATATTGTTTGCCTTATGGATATCCATCATAAACGCAATTTGCAAAAACAAAGAGCCTTAGTGAATGTACAGTAACTAGACTTCTGTGTTCTTGGGATGCAGAAGGGAGCAACTTTGCTATTTGGTCCTTTAAGTGGACACATTGTGATATAAATGTGGAAATAAAAAAAAATTTGCACAAAACAGTTTGTGAATTATTTATACTTAACTGATTTATTTTTAAAAGTTTGGTCAGTTCAGACAAAGCGATCATCGGCACTGAGAACCCACTGGAGCAGTGTGGAGAAGCTGAATCCCATCTGACACTCTCTAGAGCAGCTGGCTGTTAGGGGTGTACAAGATGTCTTCCAAATATGTTGGTGGTATTCAGTCGCATGTGKTTTTTGTTCTTTTTTTAAACTCTGGTTGCATCCAGGGTTTGGAGACTGATAACCCAATTACTGTTAATGTACCTCAAAGATCATAGTTCATCTTTTCTCATCTCTAATTTTGTAATATATTACTCCTAATTGTTAAGCATCTCAAAGTGGCCTGATTCAGTATAAAAGGCTAAGAATTTCTATTAACTATACTTGCTTTAATATTTCGGACAAGTTGTCTTCTACAGTCTCCAGTAGTGGGCTTCTGCCAGGGGTAAGGGAGAGCAGACAAAATACCAAAAATATTGCTAGTTTTAGTGATGTTAACTCTGTTAATCCATTTGGGCTGATCTTGCTTCTATGGAGAGCCTTGGCAAAAGCTCTGCTGCCTTTGAGAGCAGAGTCAAGCTCTTAAATATCAAACCGTGATTTAAGAAGGGTGTTCCTTACCTGGTATACATTAGGCTGGTTCATTCTATGGAATACAGGTGTTAAGGTATGGTTTATTTTAAGTCATTCCTGTTCAAACATACTGATTTTGTGATTTGACTGGTACTGAAATGTCTGGGTGTTCCAGAAATCTTACTGATGTCTGTTTGCTTCTGTTTCTGAATTCTGAGGTCTTAGATTGAAATTTCATAACCAGAAAGTGGTTACCAAAAAATGTTTCCAAGTATATTTTCAGTTTACTTCCATTTTATCCTTCTGCAGTTGATAGGTCAAGGAGTGTGTTTTAGAGATGGGGAAAGTCAGTATCTTGCAGTTCAGGAAGGTAGATTTGATGGTAGAGGGCTAAAAAAAATGGCAATGCTTGATTTTTTTGTTTATGTAACAATACTGTGTATTAAGGGACTCTCTTGCCCATGTCCAACCCTGCAACCCTGTTGCTCCTTCTCCCATTTTTCCTGAATGGTCTTCACTTAAGAGCAGAATCTGTGCTCTTGAGGCCTTTGAATGCAGGGCAAATTTCAGGTCTTGCATTCCATCCAATATATTCACCGTCCTTTTCTCCACTGCTTACGTGGACAGTCATGGTCCATCAGGGCTGTACTGAGGGAGGAAGTGCCCAGAGTTCATCACTGGTTTCAAGTTACCATATAGCACTTAGCAGCAAACTGACCATGCTGATGCTCACTTTGCTGAGGGAGTGTTGAGTACTGGGCACAGCCCTTTGCCTAATAGTACAAAATTACTAGGAAAAATTCATTCAGAATGCAAGCTTTAAATCTTGTTACCTACCTAGTTTGTTTCTGCTGTAAGGGTCAACTCACTTGGATGTAATCCACGGTGAGACAAGGCTTGACAATCTTTATTTCAGCATGCTAGTATAACCAGTTCTGTGAGCTCCAACAAATGTGAATAAGTTTACAAGGTGATTTTTTTGTCAATTTTGTAAACAAGTTCAAATGAAGTTTACCTGGTGCACGTGTGTATCTGCTGTGTTACTCATTTTTGCATGAACTCAGTTTCTCTACTTGATTTTCCTAACTGCCTTACCAAATTTGCTATTCTAATCCTAAGATCTTAATATACTGGCATCTCTTTTCAATGAATGACATGAAATGGCTCATCTGTGAATCTCTGGGGAATTGCTGTTAGCTGAAGCTCCTACTTTTCATAGGCGCATTAACACGACATAGAAATGCCTTTTGAAGGAGCGCATGGAAGAAATAGGCAGTAGAGCCCTCTCCTCCTTGCCAGGTACTCATCYGTCTTTTAATATACCTAGCACTGCGTGTTTCCTGAGCTAGTTTCAAAGGCCGGGAGCAACCGTCGCTGTGAGTACGTGAGGGTTTGGTGCCTGGAGGCTGCCTCCAGCAGCAGCGCTGCCTTATGGCCTGCTCTCTAACGGGCTGCTTGGGCTCCGAGACCGGCTCAGGAAACAGCCCGGGTGCGTGTGTTAACCCCCGTTCTCCCGGGCCTTGTGTCTAACGGGTTGTTTTAACCCATCCTCTCACCCGACCCCCACCCCACCCCCGCCCCGGGCTGCGCTAGGCTAAGGGGGAGGAACGCTCAAAGCGGCGTTTGCTGAGGGCTCCGGATTAAA
>NW_028186524.1:351374-385690 GCF_003343005.1 Rhea americana
CGCTCTGCCTCGCCTGGTACGGGCTGAGCGCCGGCGGCAACGTGGTGAACAAGCTGCTGCTCGGCGGCTTCCCGCGGCCCGTCACCGTCTCGCTCTTCCACATCCTGGGGCTGTGCGGGCTGCTGCCGCCGCTGCTGCGCGCCTGGCGGGTGCCGCCCGCCGGCCCGGCCCAGCTGCCGCCCCGCGCCTACCCGCGCTACATCCTGCCGCTCGCCTTCGGCAAGTACTTCGCCTCCGTGTCCGCCCACGTCTCGCTCTGGCGGGTCCCGGTCTCCTACGCGCACACAGGTGAGGACCGGCGGGATCTGGGGCCGTGTCCTGCGCCCGGTGGGTGCTTGGGGGGGGCGGGGACACGACCCGGTGCCGTGTCCCGGGCCCGGTGCGTGTGTGGGGAGGGGGCCGGTGCTGTGTCCCGCGCCCGGTGGGTACTTGGGGGGGTGGGGGGTTTGGACACGACCCGGTGCCGTGTCCCGGGCCCGGTGCGTGTGTGAGGAGGGGGCCGGTGCCGTGTCCTGGGCCCGGTGGGTCCTTGGGGGTTGGACACGACCTGGTGCCGTGTCCCGGGCCTGGTGCATGTGTGGGGAGGGGGCCGGTGCCGTGTCCCGGGCCCGGTGCGTGTTTGGGAGGGGGCCGGTGCCGTGTCCTGGGCCCGGTGCGTGTGTGGGGAGGGGGCCGGTGCCGTGTCCTGGGCCCGGTGCGTGTGTGGGGAGGGGGCCAGTGCTGTGTCCCGGGCCCGGTGGGTGCTTGGGGGTTGGACACGACCCGGTGCCGTGTCCCGGGCCCGATGCGTGTGTGTGTGGGGTGGTGGTGCCGTGTCCCGGCAGGGGACGGCCCTGCGTGGGCCGAGGTGGTGGGGACTGTTCCGCACGCCCTCCCCCGGCCACGCTCCCCGGCTGCCCTGAGCACGTAACAGGACCGAGCTGATCTTCGATTCCCCCTTGAAACTTTCTTCCCGTTCTCAGTAAAAGCGACGATGCCGATATGGGTCGTTCTTCTGTCGAGGATCATAATGAAGGAAAAGCAGACGACGAAGGTGCGGATGGGTTTGCTGATGTTTTTTCTGTTTCTGGTGCCTGTGTTGTGCTTTGCTGGCGGGCGTGAGGAAAGCTTTGGTTTTGGTCACCTGGGTGAATTTTGTGATGTAACCGCAAGATTGTGCAACTTCTGTGTGTTCCTTTCATCCTAACTGCAAACGTCAAGAAACGCTGCCTAAACGCAGTGAGCAAGGTCGTGCTGTCCTGCCTGTGGTGGGATGGTTCTGGTGTAGATTGGAGTCATTTAGTCTCCTCAAGCTGTAGCAGTGGCCAGGTTGATCCAGCGTACTGCTAATAACGCCAAGGTCGCAGGTTCGATCCCCGTACGGGCCACTCGTGTGAGGGTTGGACTAGACGATCTCTAGAGGTCCCTTCCAACCTTACCGATTCTATGAACCCCGATTCTGTTGCTATATTCTTCCTCTCCATCCCCCCAAATCAACAGTATGTGTGAACTCAGTTAAAATGAAAACGTTTAGATGTCAGCTCTTCTTTTCTGCCTCCCTTTCAGGTATATTTGTCTCTAATCCCCATCATAAGTGGTGTCCTGTTGGCCACAGTCACTGAACTTTCGTTTGACATGTGGGGACTCATCAGTGCACTTGCTGCTACGCTTTGTTTTTCACTCCAGAACATCTTCTCAAAGAAGGTAATAGTTCTGCTATTCTTATTATTGGTCAGTAACATCATCTTTCAGAGGGCTAGTATGCATTTTCCAGTACAGATTTTTTTAGTTTTAGTTTTGTTTTGTTTTTTTTTACAGTGGTGCTTTATAGTCAGAGGATCACAAAATAATTTTTTGTCTATTTTGTTAGCTCATTTTCTACAGCTCTTCTTATGTGTAGCAGTGTTATACTGAAAATTGGCCAGAACTCGGAGTTTATTCTGAGCCTTTTCTTTATTCCTTGGCATGGATTTTTTTTTTGCTTCTGGTGACAGTTAGATAGTTCTTAAGTTTAATGATTCATTTGAAAGCTTCTGTTTGTCTTGCTGTGTCAGATCCTTTCTTTGTAGTCAGTGTCAACACAGGGCACTACTTGAAATCTTTGGAACAGAAAGGCAAAGATAAAATGTGTGTCTTTGAATGCATTTAGTTATAAAATGATTTTTGATTTGTAGAGCATTGTAAATGTATTATTATCGTGTTAATGCTGAAAGACTTACCAGTCAAGAAATCATTGTTCTTCAAATAGGCACCTGTATTGTTTTAGTGATCTTTACAGCAAATTCACACTGCAACAGTATTTGCTTATTCTCATAGCACATCTGTTTGTTGTCTGAAATTGTTATGTGGCTCCTGAATTTCTGGTATGTGGGCAGTAATAGAAGAGGGGATGTTTGTGATGTTTTTCATCAGGTGTTAAGAGATTCACGAATACATCATCTTCGGTTGTTGAACATACTTGGATGTCATGCTGTGTTCTTCATGATCCCAACGTGGGTTTTGGTAGATCTTTCCTCCTTTCTAGTAGAGAATGACTTGGTAAGTCTTTGGCAAATGTATTTGGGAATCTCTTCTGTATTAAAAAAAAAATACCTTAACCAACAAAGTGCATTTCAGTGTAGTTCCATGTCAGCACGGAAGGAACGGTTGCGAAACATCTATGAACTGTTTCACAAAGTAATATAAAAAAGATAGCATAGCATTTACCATAAGAGTTTGTGTCCGAGTTAGGAGACTTAGCTTACGTGGCAACACAAGTCCCAGAAATTAGCAACTAGAGACTGGAGCTCTGAAAAGTTATTCCAGATTATCTGCATGCTAGAATGCACGTAACAAGTGTGTAGAGAGATATTTTCTTATAATCAGCAGTTGCACAATGTAACGTCAAGCCTCTTAACTCTAGACAAATTGCAGATGCTCTTCCTATCAAAAAGCAGGTAAGAAATGACTCATATTAGATCTGTGTTTCTGTATGAAAGTTTCTTTGTCTCTTATCTGAAGCCTGAGATAAACTTTTTTCTTGTAATGTTTGTCTTTATGACAGAGCACAATGTCTCACTGGTCCTGGACCTTAATGCTGCTTATAATCAGTGGATTCTGTAATTTTGCCCAGAATGTCATTGCCTTCAGTATTCTTAACTTGATCAGCCCATTAAGTTACTCTGTTGCAAATGCCACAAAAAGGATCATGGTCATCACAGTTTCTCTTATAATGCTTCGAAATCCAGTTACCAGCACCAATGTCCTTGGAATGATGACAGCTATCTTAGGGGTATTCTTATATAACAAGGTAAGTGGTGGATTTGGCATTTTGTTTTATTTTTCAGGAAACCCACGTGGAACAGTAATTTTCATGCACTGCTCGTATTTAGTAACTTTGAATCATTTCTTCCAAAACAAGTTGACAATTAGCAGAATAAAAATGGAGAATGCATGGCATAAAGCTTCCTTGCAGAGGAAGGTATTGCCTAAGCTCAGTACTTAGCTAAGTATTCAGGTGCTTGGGTCAGGGCAGTTGTTAGCTCTCTAGTGAATTTTTATTTTGATCTTAATATTTTGTTGAGAAATTAATATTGGGAAAGAAATACTCAAGTCTCTTGAGCAAAACAGAGATTTACTGATTTGGCCTATCAGAAGAATGAGAATTTTACTGTGAGTCACAAATACTTTAAGATTCTAACAAGCAGATTATGGTGTAACTGTAAAAGTGCATATTCTTTCTAGGTATAGAATATCGTAGGTGATAATTCCAGAAAAACACATTCTTTCTTTCTTTCCCAGACAAAATACGATGCAAATCAAGAGGCAAAGAAGCAGCTACTTCCAGTTACAACTGGAGACCTTGTGAATTTGGACCGGCATCGAAGCACTCCTGAGAAGTCTCAGAATGGACTTATGGCATTTGCACAACATGGAGACTATCAGTATGGTCGAGCCAATGTCTTAACAGACCACTTCCAGTATAATCGACAAAACTATCCAACTACCTACAACTTAAATCGTTTTGATATATAGAATCCTGGCAAACAGGTATAGACTGTGATATCAAAGTGTCCCCAACATTATCAGAAACTTTTAGTACATCCATGAATGTAAAGCCATTTTATTGTACAGGTTTTGCAGAAGGGAAGATGCATGTGTAGTGAAAGCGGTACAGACCTTTGACTTCTGCTAAGCAGATCTTTAAACATGAAATACTTAGATCTGACACTGGAACTAAATGCAAAGTGTAGCTCTTGTACAGAGATTGTCATGAAATGCAGATACAAAACTTCAGTGTAAAATATCTGCTGTCACTGCTCCTTTTTGGAGTCTGTCAATTGATTATTGTTTTAGCAGCTAAACTGTGGCCAGTACTTTGTTTCCATGCGAATAACTTCACCCTTAATTTGTTCTCTAATATATATTTTAAGGATATTTAGACAAAATTTTCAGAAAAGTGAAACTATGTGCACTTCTGGTTATGAGGAGCTGTCAGTTTGAGAAGAAATGACTTATGTACAATTGCAGACAGGTAGACTTGAAATCATCTTGAGCAAATATGAAACTTCATGTGAGTATTAATTACCTCTATGCCTATGCCTTCAGGAGTGTTTCTGAGTGGACAGTAGAAAGATTGATCCCTTCAATAATATTTTTTCAGGCATAGAGAACCATTTTTTTCTAAAATCATTGTTGTCCCAGTTGCTGTAGATAACAAAACAAAACAGAGCTTGTTTTCTGAATAATGTAGTCCTGTAACTTCAGACATTGCTCTTCCCTGGCAATACAGAAAACACCTTGACAAATAAAGTGTTTGGAACAATATGATACTTTTTTTCACTTGCTTCACACCTGTTCTTACAAAAGTCTTGTGTTGGCTTAAAAATTCAAAGTTTTAAGGTGTTTTCTTCTCATTTTTTTGCACAAATTATGCTCCTTTATTTTCATTCATATTTTATGGAATGCATGGATTTGCATAATCATCATTCTTAATTGTTTCTTAAGTCTGTAATTTTAGCCCCTAATTGTTTTTATAACTTTCTTAATCAGCACTGTTGGAGCTGCTGTGTGCATTTGGCCTGACTTCTACTTTCAGCTGAAGGAGCTTAAATTTTATATCCTTCTCTCTTCCTGCAACTCCTCTAGCTTCAATAGTAAATTGTTAAGAAAAAGTATTTTGAATCAGCAGTAAATATATAATTTATGGGTATTAAGTACTGATTCAGTTAGCATAAATGAAGGTACTTAATTCTAGACAGGTTAACGGTTGGGTGTCAGATACTGCATTTGTGCATGAAAGGAATGAAGCCAAGTGAATGTTGGTTTTGCTCATCCAGACTATTATTACTCCTTTAGCAAAGATGAGTTTAGGGGCCTTCTTTCCTTAACAGAAAAGTCGTTGTATAGTAAGACTTTGATAGCATATGTATTATGTTTTTACTAGAGAGGTATTAGATACTGGTGACAACATTTATAATGTGGTGCTGTACAAAACACTCCTCTACTTATTTAATGCTTTTTAAATGACTGTTTCCTTGAAGTGAAATGATGATTTGACTCTTTTCTGGTTACTAAAGAATTTATTTTTAAGTGCAAAGTCAACCTGATCTCATTCTTTTGGTTGTCTGTGGAGGTAGTAATGTAGACTGCCTTCCATGATACAGTCCAAAAGAGGAAACGGTCCTTCTAAAACTTTAGAGATGGTTTAAATATGCTACTAATGTTCGTGAGCAGAACTTCTTTGACTTCACTGGAGTTGAATCTGTTCATGCTGGCATGGAACTTGGGCATTTAGGTTAGAAATCTGAATAAATTATTCCCAAACTTGATTAACAGGAAGAAGATTGTGAGGAAGAGCATTTGTTTATATGAAATTGCTTTTGCCATTTCCAGTATTAATTTGTATATTTCTTTTAATGCGGAAAAGTRCAAAATTTGTATTTCTAAGGCTTGCTTCTCAATGTTTAAGTGCTGTTGCATAAATGTAAAAAGGATCTTGCAGACTCTGGATTTGCATTAGATTCTACCTCTGCAAAAGGCTGTTGACTTTAGGATGAGACATTTGGGCTCTTTTTTTTTCTTTTTCTTTTTTTCTTTCTTTATTTTTTTTTTTTAAGAGGGGCGAAGTAAGGTGACCAACTGCTTTTAAAGTGAGCTACCTGTAACCTGTTAGACTCCTGCAAAGGCTTGATTTTGTTCTTTGTGCCTCAGTTTCCCATTTGGGAAATGAGTGATTCTTCCCTACCTCAAAGGGGGATGAAACACTAATAAACAATAGCAGCGGGGGCCATCGGGATGCGCAGAAGTACTATGACTTAATCTGAACTTTTTTTGGTATGAGTGCCACTAACATCTGGGTATGCATCTTGAACTATTCCTTAGAAGATAAATAAAGCTCCACACACCTTACTCAGAGCAGAGGCTTGATTGAATAAACGTAGATGGCTTATTTTTTAAGAGATGTAGCCTGATCTTTTTGCGACTCCTTTCCAAGCCGGTRCTGCACACTTAAAACTGTGGCAAGTCTTTGACTCTGCTGCTTCTGGCAGGAGTACGGCCGCAGGTGAGGGCTTTCTGTTGAAAACATCTTGCCCCAGGTCCAGTTTGGGCTTGTAGCTTCACCGTATCTCCAAAACAAAGCTGTTGTACTTAGTGCAGAGGAAAAGGGAACTGACTCARAATAGGATATCTTATTTAAGACCTAGAGAGTGAGGTCTGGACTTCTCCAGAGACTGCCTGACAGCATTCATGCTCTTCTAGATCAGGTCWATGGTCAATGGGGATAATTTTGTAYAATAGAGTATATAATTAAATCAGTTAAGTGAATCGATTACAAGGAGTGGTTTTGCTGAATACCTGAATCTAAGTCCTTAAGCAATATTGCCCACATTCAGGTTAAGAAAGTTTCTGATATTCTTGTAATTTATATTTTGATCTTGGACAGCTACAAGATCTTGTTTGGCAAAGTGAAACATTTCTTTTAACATGGTTTGTAAATTAATGACATATTTAACTATGTACATAGGTCTGTAGAAAGTACGGAAGCACTGGAATAAAAAGGGCATATCTAGACAATCGTGTATAAGGACCCTGTTATTAAAGTGAAGGGGTTGATTTGTTGGGGTTTTGGTTGTTGTTGTTTTTTTTTACTTGCAGGACATTTTGGGAGTGCCATACATTAGTAATAATGGCCATTTGAGAAAAATCAGATTATTGTTTTGCTGTATGGGTGTGATGCATTATCGGATGTTTTACTTAGACTAGAACTAGCCTGATTTGGATGCCATAACTAGTGTCAGGACACTATTSTTGGTATTCTTAGAAATGTTTTAATTTTCACTGTGCATTTATAACATACATGTAAATGTATCACAAAACTGGGGAAATTCTTCCCAAAACAGTCCTGGGTAGTTCTAGAAATATCAGTGTGAGAGAAACCAATTACTCCCTACTACATGTAGGTTTTTTTGTTAATAGCTCTTCAAAGTATTTGGTGCTCTTTGAAGATCTCTTGAAAATGTTTCACCTTCAGACTCAATTTTAGTACTCTGTAGTCATTAGAACATCTTTTCCATTTTGTAAAATCCTCCTCCCTTTTTTTGATACCTAAATACTAAATAAAATTGAGGCAATACTTAGGAGTGCGGTGATTTGTAAAACTAGTGTTGGTAATTTTGGGTGAACTCATGCTGATTCCTGAAACTCAAGACCTTTTCTTTCTAATGTGTATTCTAAGCTGCATTTTTCTGATGTAGCATTTTAAAGCAGAAAAGAATTCTGCCATGTCACTATTTGTGAAAAAGGTGCAATATAAATAAAAGGAGTTTTGTTTTKCTAAGGCTTCCATTTCTGAAACATACTGTAAACGGTTAAAAATAATTCTGAGATACTTTTGTGGTGATGGTATGAGCTGGTAAAGCAATCTGTAAATCCTGAGATTGCAGATGTTTTATGTAGATAGTCAAGTGCAAATATGCAAGTGGCAGTCACCTCCTATCCTTTTTTGTTTTGTTGGTACTTTATTGGTTGATGTGACTATGGGTGGTTTTACAAAAAAACCCCACAAAAAACAGAAAAAAGCAACCCCGTATCATATGAAATCTGGCACTTGAGCAAATGCACACTCTTGTATTGGTTTTTTGTTCTTATTTCAATTGTGTTCTGTAAAATTCAGTATGTTTCTTAGTCCGAYTGCCGGTGATGCACCTCTCCAGCCTGTCCGTGTTACTCCTGAAACTGGTGTTCCTGTATGGGATGACAGKAAAAAATTGCATTGGTGATTTTTGGATAAACTGTGACTCTTTCTGTCTAAAGTAAAAGAGTGTTCAGATGGCTTTGGTGGACACCTCTGGTCACTAGGCTTCTGGGCACTTTGTGGATAAGCTATTGCTGCGTGCTGCGGAACATGGAAGCCCAAAGGACAGCAGCATGAGCACCAACGCGCAAAGCACAGATGTTTTTGCTGGGGTAGAGGGCAACATTACAAATTTGGAAAGGTTTCTTTCTTTTAAGAGTGAGCTAATCTGGTCTTCTAGGGTATGTGTTATTTTCCAGGACTGCAGAGTGACRTAGGATCATGCTGACTCTGTGTTTTTTGTTTTGGGGGTTTCTTTTCCACTTGTAYCTGGATACATGCAAACATCCATTTTCTTTCTGAGTTTTTATATTCTGTAGATAATATAGTGGGGTCTTCATGGTATATCTTGTTAAAAATAAAAAGCTCTACTTTTTTTGTGAGGATGTCTTTGGCTGTCATCTGTGTGACTCGAAATACTGCAAAGTGTAGTTTAATGCTTAAAACTTGAGAGAGGGATCACTGCTCCAGGTAAGCACGGAGGAGAAGCGTTAGGATAGCAGGGTTTGCTTTTGGCCACGGGTGACTCCCCAGTGATCGCTTCCTTTTCTAAGGTCAATTTTCCTAGTATGTTAAGTAACACCCAAGCGATTTGGGCCCCACGTTGAGCTTTTGGTCTCCAGTTCTCGTGAACTGGTCCTCGAGCGTTTTTCTGGAGCTGTGTGACGCGGCAGAACTGAGCGGTTCTCTCCTTGCTTTGCACCCCTGACCCAGGCTGCGAAGCTGAGCGCCTCGGGCCGTCGCCTTCGAGGGGACAGGAGCCAGGAGCCAGCGTCGTCGGGAACGCGAGGCCGTTCCGATCCCACTTTGAAAGACGATGAAATGCTCCCGCATCACGGGCTGGAAGCTCGGGGCGCCGCAAGGAAGGCTGAGGTAAGGAGCAGGGGCAATCCGAGCGCTTTTCCCTGTCGGCAACCGACCCGCCGTCAGCGGAAGCGGGAAACGCGCTGAGGGCAGCGGCGATGGCGGCCGGGGGGGGAGGGGGCGGGGGCGGGGGGGGCGCGGGCACGTGCGGCGCGCCTGCGCGCCCCCCTCCCGCCTCCGCCCGCCGTCTCCATAGCGACGGAGCCGTAAAGCGCGGCCGCGCCCGGCGTCTCGCGGCACTTCCGGCCGGTGAGGCCTAGCAGCAGCAGCGGTGGTGGCGGCGGCGGTGGCGGCGCCCCGTTGTCCCGCCGCCATGGAGATGCCGCTGCCGCCCGACGGTGAGCGCGGGGCTGGGCCTGGGGGGCCGGGGGGAGCCGGGGCGGGCGGGCGGGAGCGGAGCGGGGCGGGCGGCGGCGGCGGCTGACGGCGCTGCCTCCCCGCAGACCAGGAGCTGCGGAATGTCATCGACAAGCTGGCGCAGTTCGTGGCGCGGAACGGGCCCGAGTTCGAGAAGATGACGATGGAGAAGCAGAAGGAGAACCCCAAGTTCTCCTTCCTCTTCGGCGGCGACTTCTACGGCTACTACAAGTACAAGCTGGCGCTGGAGCAGCAGCAGCGTGAGTGCGGCCCGCGGGCGGGCAGGGCCGCGGCGGTCGGTCCCCCCCCCCCCTTCCCCGGCGGGTACCGGAGCCTTTTTCCCCTCCCGGCCTTGTTTGCAACCTCCTCCCGCCTCCAGGCGCTCGGCGGAGCCCCGCCGACGGCTCTTCACCCCGCTCCCCACCCCCCCAATTCGTGGAGTTTGGGGAGGAAGGCCGCTGTGCCCTCCCACRCTGGGTGGCCCACCACAGCGACCCCTCCGAGGGGCAGGCCTCGAGGTGGGATGTACCTCCCTAACACGTGCGAGGAGCTGCTGCCTTCCCTCTTCCCACCACACTGTCCACCCTCAGCTCCTTGTTTTTCATTTGCATGTTAAGCACTTAAGCAGAAATTGCTGATCTGTTTTGGAACCAGCAGTGTGTTCACCCRTAGGCTCGTGGTAGTGGGTTTCTCTTTGATGCTCACTTTGAAAGTTTACTTTCTCTGACAGTGTTGTGCAAGCAAAGTCAAGACATTGAGGCTACTGCGCAGATCCAGCCGCTGCCACAGCAGTCTCTCCCACCAGCTGCGCCTATCCCAGCCCCTCAGGGAACTCCTTCGGTGGAGGAGCTTATCCAGCAGAGTCAGTGGAACCTCCAGCAGCAGGAGCAGCATCTTCTCGCTATGAGACAGGTCAGTTTAGCATAAGCTGTCACCTGGTTTGTTGTAGACTACTGGTGGCTGTGCAAGGGGGTAGGAACGCTTTCTTCAGACTGGTGGTGGTGGCACTGTATGTTGGTGAGGAGAAAGAGGGGGTTTTGCTCTGTTTATTTCTGTTCTGTGGCTGTTGCCGTAATCTCCTTAGAAGAGATGCATCTGATGCATTTGTAAATTTGATCCTTGATACAGCAATTTATTAGTTGTAATGAAAACTCTTGTTGGCTTGCACAGAGTGGAATAAATGGTGATTGCTCTGATCTTTATTTGATGCTGAAGCTTGCTAGAATTGCAAGACATTCCAGCTTGCAGCACTCTGAGGAGAATTCTAATTGGGGTGGGGTGGYACTGTGTTCTTGAATTGGTTGTCTTACAGACTGCATTCTGCTTTGGGAGGTATCAAATTGAAGAATTTCCAGAGAAAGGGAGTTCGTGTTGATTGTGCTGTGCATTTAGCATCTGGCTGCAGTTATCAGTTGTTTCATGATGGAGAGATTTAGGAGGCAGTGAATAGTGAATAGTTTTTCTGTTGTGAATAGTTTTTCTGTTCAAGAGTGAGAAGAGTCTCTTCTCAAGAATAACCAATCAAAGTGTGTTTATACATGGTTGTGTTACATGCCAAGGGTCTTGGTCTTTGAGAACAGAATAACTGCCTGTGGTTAAGAAGACAGGAATACATCAGGTTAGTTCTTTAAAGGAATATTGGATGTGATGTAATTCCYTTTTTTTCAGGAACAAGTTACATCAGCAGTAGCCCTTGCAATTGAGCAGCAAATGCAGAAAGTTTTAGAGGAAACCCAGTTAGATATGAATGAATTTGACAACTTGTTGCAGCCGATAATTGACACGTGTACAAAAGATGCAATCTCAGTAAGTAAATATCCTTGCATAACTTACATATCAGTTCTGTTCCTGTCTTTGCAGGAGATATGCTACTATGAATACAACACTAGGAAGGATGTGTAGGGCTTTACTTGTACAAAAGGCCATCTGAGGGGTTTCATTTCAGTTRCAATTGCTTTTTCTTATGTTAGCTGTTGGTGACTCCATACATTGACTACTTTGCTTGTGTTCAGCTGCTTAGAGGATGAAGTCAGTCCATGAACTGGAGAAGAGGTTCTTCCTAAGAAACTGTGGGAGTGGAGGGAGTCAGCTTACACTAATGAAAAAGAGATSACTCCCTAACTTGAAATATGTTGGGCTACCAATTTTAACGTCKCGTTGGGATTTAGGATAAAGTAGATTAAAGTAACTACTGATTATAAAGAAATAGGACAGAAATTACCCTCAAAATAGGCAAGAAAAATTAAGCCCCARTCATGGAGCAAGTGATTTAAGTGATCTGAAGCTGAACTGTTAATCTACAACTGTTGTAGATTAAGTACAAATTGAATTTTGAGACTATATGATTAAAACCAGCAATGTTATTGTATGGTACATTAGAGGACAGCTGTTRAAGAAATCTTTTCCTTCTTGCGGTTATTTCAGTTTTAGGAAGTCCATAGGATGCAAGTACATCAGACTAACTTAAGATATTTTAAAATTCATTTTCTAAGGCTGGCAAAAACTGGATGTTTAGTAATGCGAAGTCTCCTGCACACTGTGAGCTGATGGCTGGGCACCTGCGAAATCGTATAACAGCAGAAGGAGCTCACTTTGAGCTTCGATTGCATTTAATCTACTTAATCAATGATGTATTGCATCACTGGTAAGAATTAAAGTAGTGTTTTCCAATTTGCTGTTTTGATTAATTTGGTGAAATCTCTCTCTGCTAGAGACATTCTTAGTTCATCTAGTCACCTTTTGTTTTTTTTGAAGTATACATATGCATATTCATTATTTTAGCAGCTGCCTTAAGGTGTGTATAACTGGTACAAACAAAGATCCACTGCTTGGATAATTATATTCAGCTTTTATCTACTTTGTGTTTGTTTATTCCAGATAAGGCTGTACAGTAAAAATGTAAAGAACTCTCTCTGTATTTGTGTGAATCCCCCTACTTTTGGTACAGTGCAGATTAGGAGGAGTTGAATATTACAGTGCTGTTAGTGTTCTAGCAAAAGGCAATAACTCTTCTCTGTCCTTTTTCGAAGCCAACGGAAGCAAGCACGAGATCTTCTGGCTGCTTTACAGAAGGTGGTTGTGCCTATATATTGTACCAGTTTTCTAGCAGTAGAGGAGGATAAGCAACAGAAAATTGCCAGAGTGAGTAGCTCGTTTTGGTTTAACTGTATGCTTTGCTTTCTTAGGTTAGTGCCAGGCAAATTCACAAATATAAGGACAGAAGAGGGCTGCTGTATGGTTGTCTTCCTGTCACAGGATGTATTTTAATTCATGTTTGAATCAGAACTTAAACAAAAAAAAAGTATCTGGGCTTTATGGGCTTTATTTAAAAGTTATCATGATGATGAGAACTTCTGAGTCTTTGGTGGTTCCAAAGACAAATGACTAAATCCTAGGCCTTCTGGCAAAGCTAGAGGCATAAAAATGCTGCACCTTGATTTTTCTTCTATTGTTCATCATTTCTAACAGCCTTTTGCTCTTGCATTTATGCAGCTTCTCCAGCTGTGGGAGAAAAATGGGTACTTTGATGAATCAATTATTCAGCAGTTGCAGAGCCCAGCTCTTGGACTTGGCCAGTACCAGGTTAGCCACAAGAGAAAAGTAATGCTTTCCRTATATAAATATTTGAGAACCAACTTAGGAATGTTTCTGTTTTGAAATGTAGTTGTTATTTTTTTCCTCGTTGAAGTTCTTTACAAAGGTTTGCATAAATAATGCAAAACATAACCTTGTTATTTCAAATATTCAGTAATCTGGCTGCTGATACAATCTCAGAAAGTTCGCTGTGACGGCATTGTGGTAGTTACAAATGCAAGTCTGTATTTTACAGCTTGTTTTCCTTTTTATGGAAATGAATAGTTGGTAAAAGAGAAACTAAAGAAAACCATAACTTAAAATTGTATGTACTTAAGCATACAAATTATTATGGCAGCAGGAACTATTCATTTTTAGCATTAATAATGAATGCTGTTGATTTTAGCTGTTCTTGAAAGCTAGCTTTAATACAGACGGTGAATTTTAACCAGCAGAGAACATTTTGTAAATTTTCACATAGATTCATTGTGTAAGTTCCTC
This sequence comes from Rhea americana, assembly GCF_003343005.1. Taxonomy (NCBI): domain Eukaryota; kingdom Metazoa; phylum Chordata; class Aves; order Rheiformes; family Rheidae; genus Rhea; species Rhea americana. The sequence continues at coordinate 364,984 of NW_028186524.1, forward strand.
TGCCAACAGATTATGCTGCATTTTCATGTATTTCTTGGAAGGGGGTGGAGAATGGTAGAGGAGATTCTGAGTGAGCAGCTAGGACAGCTGCTTCAGCTGCTGCATTAACTTTCTGAAAATGTTCTTAATTTAATTTTCTCAGGCAAATCTGATCACTGAATATGCAACAGTCGTACAGCCTGTACAGGTAGCCTTTCAACAGCAGATACAGAACCTGAAAACTCAACATGAAGAATTTGTAAACAGCTTAACGCAGCAGCAGCAGCARCAAATACAAATACCACCACTWGAGAACGAGGTGAAATCAACACCCCCACCTCAGGCCCCCACATCAGCACCAACCACCGCTCCGCCATCTGTTCCAGTTACGCAAGCAGGTAATAACCTGTTCTGGGGACCTGTGCAGAAGTCAGTGGGTGGCAACATTGAGAGATATTTACTGCCTTTTTTTGTAGTGAGCTACTATACTGGTTTGTTTCAGGCAAAAGTCTAAAGCTGCCTGGAGACTTGCAGTTGATACAGTTTGATTCTTGAACCRAAGATGCATATTTTAAACTGAGATCAAAAATCCTCTCTCCCAGTAGCAGTTTTCTGCTGAATAGTGACCATATGCAGGRGAATTCGGATGGAGTAAGCTGTAGCTCTGCTGTAGGTATGCTGGTGTTTTAGAAACTGCTTGCAACCTGGATGCTTATAATCTTCTCCTCTCTGTTTCAGATGATGGTAAATCTCAGCTTCCTCTGGCTGGTTCTACGGAGTATGACACTACAGGGTCTGGAGTGCAAGATCCTGCCTCTGGTGGACCGCGTGGCCCTGGATCTCATGATCAGATTCCTCCAAATAAACCACCCTGGTTTGAYCAGCCTCACCCTGTTGCACCCTGGGGTCAACAACAGGTATGAAACATGGTTTTGAAACAGAGTATAGAGGGAGATGAAAGTTCATCTATTCAGAAAGATAACCTTGGTTGTGGAAGGGTGGTGGCAGTTTGATCTTTTCCTATTCTTTCTCTGAAGTTGCAGCTGTTCAGACCTTGTGTTTGGAGAATCATTCTCCCCTCTGGATATTGTCTATGGTTCTAGGCAGTATTTGRTTTAAAAGATAAGACTATGAAGTAAAGAATGTAGTAAAAACAGTCTCTGACCAGGCTCCTTACCATCACCACCAGGGACCCCCTCATTGTCCTCCATGGAATAACAACCATGAAGGAATGTGGAACGAACAGAGAGATCAAGGTTGGAACAACCAGCGAGAGACGCCTTGGAACAACCAGCCGGATCCTTCTTGGAACAACCAGTTTGAAGCACCGTGGAACAACCAGCATGAACAGCCTCCATGGGGTGGGGGTCAAAGGGAACCTCCATTTCGAATGCAGCGGCCACCTCACTTCAGAGGCCCATTTCCTCCACATCAGCAACATCCCCAATTCAACCAGCCCCCGCATCCACATAATTTCAACCGCTTCCCACCTCGCTTCATGCAGGATGATTTTCCACCTCGCCATCCCTTTGAAAGGCCTCCTTATCCTCATCGTTTTGATTACCCCCAGGGGGATTTTCCTCAAGGTAAAGTGTGTACCAGGGCAGGTTTTCTTATGCTGCAATGCTGATTGCCATTGCAGAATTATTTAGTACTTTGGGGAGATGGCTTATTCCTGGAAGACGATACAGTTTTCGTGAGCAACCGTGAGCTTGGGGGTTTGGGAAGCTGCTGCTACGTAACTCAGTAAGAAGCACATGGACAATTTGATACGTCTGTGCTTTTTGAGCCTGCCTTCCCTTATTGGATATGGGTAACAGAAACTGTAATACAGACTCTGGTCAGCATATGAAATAATTCCCCATCTGTTTTTCTATTTGCAGTATCTAGATGCTAACTAGATGTTCCTTTTCCAAGTAGTTATTTCATTTTTTTAAATCTTAAGCCCAGAGGTGAGAAGCAGTCCCTGCCTGCAGATTTGATTTTCTGCATGTCAGGCTATAGATCAGGACWCTTCAGCTGGATCTTTCATAAACAGAGGAAGTTAGGGAAAGACAGGCTGGAAGCACTTGTTCTTGAGCGTACATTCATCCATGCGGAGACACTGGGTTCCCTATATTTTTACTGTAAGAACMTCTAAACCTTAATGTCTTGTGCAGTGTGGTTCAGTAGGGTCTGGAGAAATGATTCTTTTCTCCAGTTCTCCCTCCCTCCCTCCCTTTTTGTTCCATATGCCCTCTTGTTGGAATGTGGGGAAGCCTGACACTGCAGTGAGTGGACTGCTTGCCTGGCCTTTGTGGCGAGGATTTGCCTTGCAGGCTTCTTCCAAGTCTGATAAAGTTCTGCCCTGATTTRGTTCCTATTTCATATTCAGAAGTTATGATTAATTTAGAATGATTATTGTCAACATTAAGTCTARAGGTCCTTGTGGTTCCTTCTGACAAGTCACTTAAAAAGTAATTTTGTTGCCATTTTTGAGCTTAAAATGGCAAAGTAGGAGTTGCTATTTTAAATGTAAAAGATTCTCAGTTCTACAAGTCCAAAAAAGGCTGAAAAACAATGAATTAGAGCTTATGTATTTAAGATTGTGATTAACTTCTGCAACTTTTTTTTTTAAGAAACTAATTTTCTTTTGACAGAGTTATGTTAGTGAGTAGGGAGAACAGCTTTTCTTGTCCTGAGGGAATTTAGGTCAAAGCTCAGAAAAGGTACGGTGTTTTGGATTGTAGTGGTGACCTAGATAATTTGTTGATTCAAGTAAAGTTCTTGGAGGCAGGGATCTGCTGAAGGTGGCTAAAATTAATAAAGCAGTGAAGCAGTGACAGCACAGGCTATGCTGAAGTTTTGCTGGACATGAATCAAACAGCACTGTGGGCTGACGACTGGGCGGTGGCTGTAAAGGCTTCCRCTGTAAACCCTCAGTCCTCCTGAGGAGGATATTGATTTCCAGGCTACTGTTTTTCTCTGCATAGTGCAGAGAGCTCAACAGGGTATGCTGACATTCATGGCAAGTGGTTCATCCATCAGTGACTGGGCAGATGTCACTCACTTCTCTATTTTAAYAGGGTATTATCTCTGCTGCTTCTCAAAACACCTCTTTAAACAGAGTATTTGCTTGTCACTTATTTCTGTGAGTTAATTTCTGTCATGTTTGCTTATTTATGCATACTGGTTTCGTGTAGAGACAGAACTAGTTGCAGATCTCTTATGCTGGTGCCAAGCTATGATTGTTTGTTCAAGCTTAGAAATTGAGCATGCTGGTAGCTGCCCTACTGCATCTAAAACCTTTTGGTCTCGGGAATATTTTTGTTGTCGTACTTTTTTGACCAAAAAGTATATTTCAAAGCAAACAGTGGCTTAGGTTAAATTTTCCTGTTGTTTTGAGAGTAGTTGCTATAGCCAGAGATRTACTGCAAGTTTTTCGTGAATTTGGACCTGTAACAACTTCTGGTTCTTCTGTTTTGTTCCTTTTCTTGATCTTCAAGGCTCTAGGTACTGTGATTATATAATTTTTTTTTTTAGGATAAATGCACTGTTTGAAGCACTTCTCTCTGATTGCCTTCCTTTCTCTCAAGCTAAAATAAAACTCCTTACTCCTCCTGCTCTGTGCAGAAATTGGTCCTCCTCATCATCACCCTGGTCACAGATTGCCTCATCCTGGAATCAGCGAGCATCCTCCCTGGGGAGGGCCACAGCACCCTGATTTTGGGCCTCCACCACATGGATTTAACGGGCAGCCTCCTCACATGCGGCGACAAGGCCCCCCTCACATGAACCATGATGATCCCAGTCTGGTGCCAAATGTTCCCTACTTTGACCTTCCTGCTGGACTTATGGCTCCGCTTGTGAAAGTAAGTGCTTGAAATGGGCCCTGGCTAGTTGAGTTAAAAGATTGAAATCCCGTGGTCAGATTTAGGAACAGTTTAACATGGGTATTTATGATTTAAAATCTTTCCATGCAGCAGCTATCAGACAAAGTTGTTGTAGGGTTTCCATTGGTGGGCAGAGGAATGACACAGCTGGTGAAAATGGTAACATTTTCAAGTGTWGCATCCCCTTGAAATTCAATTGAGTTCATATGCATGAATGACTAATGTGCTCTTGAAAATCTTACCTGTGTTTTAGAAATTAGTAGCACCCAGTGATTTCCAGATGGGCAGAGGGACTTGGTGTGGCCACTGAGCACTAGTTTTGGTGTTCAGAATTCTTTTTACAAAGATTTTTAGTAACACTAATGTGATACATACAAACAAAGAACAACATGGAACAGGAAATGTTCAGCCTCTCTGGAGATGCCAGCTTCTTTGGGGATATATGCGTTTCTGCATTCTGTGTTTGAGATAGGTCTCTTCCATCTCGGACTTTGTATTACTACACCAGCTTTTGCCAGGTTTCCATTCAGGCACTGTTATCACAAAGGTGGGTAGATGAGAACTGCATTTTGTCTGCCTGGCGATCCGTTTAATGTTCCAACAGGTGTAGTGCTGGCTTATCTCATAGAAATCAAAATGGTAGTGACAGCACAAGAAAGCATTGGGTCATCTGCAGAATCCTTATTTCTGGACCATGTTTTTATCCAATAATGAAATGTGAGGTCCCTACGCAGTTAAATCTATATTTATCTCTTCAGGTAGCCACCCCATCACACATGACACGAATGTAATTTGTTTTGTTTCCGGCAGCTTGAAGATCATGAGTATAAACCTTTAGATCCTAAAGATATACGTCTTCCACCCCCAATGCCCCCCAGTGAGAGACTACTGGCTGCGGTTGAGGCATTTTATAGTCCACCATCTCATGACAGGCCTAGAAACAGGTAAGAGTAGGTATAGCTAACAATGTGGTAAGGAAAATGCCCTAAGAAGCTGTCTCAAACAAAGAAGTGCCTCTCTCTTCCTTCACCTGTGTCTTGGTTCTACTAATGCTGAAAATGAGTGCTCTTGTTTTATTTTAATCTGCGCRCACTGATCTCACGCTGAGATGTATGAGAGCTTTTGGCCGAGGCCCTCTGTTCCCTACAAAATCTASTGGAAGTCCTGAACTTCTCTATTGACCAAAATAGAATTTTCATAGGTGTTGGTTCTGTGTGGTTGATTTATTGCAGTGAAGGCTGGGAGCAGAATGGCCTGTACGAATTCTTCAGAGCTAAAATGAGAGCGAGGCGGAGGAAAGGTCAGGAGAAGAGAAATAGGTGAGCGATGCTATCTTTTGCCCTCTGATGCGTGCTGTTCATTTGGAAGGTGCTCTTAATACATTAGACTAAATTAGGGAATATCTGTTCAGCGGTGTGCTGATGGAATCACTGACTTTTAACTTGCTCAATTTTTGTCTRCTCTGTAGGAAATAGTTCTTGCCAYGCTAACAGGTTTTCATTAGATTGTCTGCAGAAATACAGTRCCARTGTGTAATCTGAATTTGCAGAAAAGCGTATTTGCATTTCTTATGCGTCTCCTGGGAGTTTCACTGGAGTTGCTTTTCTTCTGTCTATGCAGCGGACATTCTCGATCTCGCAGTCGCTCGAAAAGCCGAGGTCGATCATCCTCTCGGTCCAATTCGCGATCTTCGAAGTCATCTGGCTCCTATTCAAGGTCACGATCTCGCTCTTGCTCTCGGTCACGATCCTATTCACGCTCTCAGTCCAGGTACAGTGCAATGGGCTGAATCTTGGGGGTGAAGAACCCATCAGGGCTGAACGAGGAACCCTGCGTTTGCTCTGCAATTTGCGCATCTGATCTCCTGTACTCTCCCTCTCCAGAAGCAGGAGCAGGTCCCGCTCTTCTCATAGCCGCTCACGGTCACGGTCAAGGTCACGATCAAAGTCTTACTCCCCAGGAAGGCGGCGCCGGTCCCGGTCTCGCAGTCCCACTCCTCCGTAAGCATTTGTTTGCTTATTTCGCTTTTTACCTGAATTGTTCAGAAATGTACCATCAAAGATGTTTTCCYGTAACCTGGGGGTATATTAAGCATCTCAACAAATATGACAAAAGAGAAGATAACAAGCAGATTTAGGAACATTACTTGCATGCTGTACATATTTTTATAGAGAGAGAACAAAGTTTCTCTGTTGTGGCTGTTTGTTTTAACAAACAGCATGTAGCTATGAAGGTTTCTTACACATTCATAAAAAGGAGGAAAACTCCTCTAAGTATACTGTGTGTTGGGAAAACTATGGTGTTTGACATACCTTGTACTAGGTGCAGGTACAGTGTTTCTGGCACCCTCATAATCTAATAACTTCATATTAAATTACAGTTTATTAGTGAGACTGGAATTAAATTGGATATTAATGTTTAACATAACTTGACTGATTTTGATGTCTCATTGTGTTACAACAGTATGATCGATTTTTTTTTTATGGTTAACACAATCTTTTTACTTCCTTAGTTCTTCTGCTGGTTTGGGGTCCAGCTCTGGACCTCCTATACCAGAATCAAGACTTGGAGAAGAAAATAAAGGCCATCAAATGCTAGTGAAAATGGGTAAGATAATGTTCTTGAATGTTTTAACTGTGTTTTTTTTTCCTGAATAAAATCTTTCACAAACCAGGAAACAAAAATCAGGCACCCAACTCTTGGATGCAATTTCTCTGATGTTCGTAAGTATGATCCTTTCCAACAGCTTCCTGTTCCAAGGTCAGAGTAAGTATATTTTGAGCTGTAAGTATACAGAAGATGGAGCAATGGTGATAATTCCATTTCTGGGAAGGACACAGAAGACAAGGGCAGAAGTCTGGTATCGAAGAGACCTTACCTATCTGAGGCATTTCATCCTCCTGCAGCGTGGATCAGCAGGGTTGGCTGGAAAGACTGGGCTTGCTCTGTTTCTTCCGATTGCCCTCTTAAAGGTTTTTAGTGACAGCGCTGTTTGTAGGCTCCCCAAAATCACTGCATATTAATACTTTTGAAGTAAATGGGACGGTTTGTATGTTGTTTCAGGCTGTCTGTGCCATCCTGCTATATCAAACTCATTTTTGAGCTTGTTTCCAGAGTGTTTATCYGAGCTATCTTGGGTGCTCTTGTTTCTGCTATTAAACTCTGAAGACAATGTTGTGTGTCCTTTCTGTAGGATGGAGTGGATCTGGTGGATTGGGAGCCAAGGAACAAGGAATTCAGGACCCAATTAAAGGAGGAGATATCCGAGACAAATGGGATCAATATAAAGGAGTGGGAGTTGCATTAGATGACCCTTACGAAAACTATCGAAGAAATAAAAGTTACTCGTTTATTGCACGCATGAAGGCCAGAGATGAATGTAAGTGAATATTGCTAAGCAATTTAAAAATTAACTTTGCAGATTTAACAGCCCTTTTGTCTTATTTAAAAAGGGTTTCACCGTAGACTAAACCCAAATCRAGACCAGTAACTCTTAATTCTTTCTAAAGTAATTAATAAAATAAACCAGCAGGTAAGTAGAYATATACTTTGACTAACCCACCATCTTTTTCTTTTCAGGGTTTATTTGCATTATAATTTAATTTCTGGAACGTTAATGTAATTAGCCTGTTCTGTGTAAGCTATATCCTGGCTGTAGTACCAGCAGCCTGTATCTTTTTACCTTATCCTTCAAGAAATAGGGTCAATCTCAAAGGTAATTGTATGGCAGGAGCCGTACTTCAGGTTGGATGGCTGACAAAGCAGGAAGGAGGTCTTTGCGCTTTACGTGAAGTCAGGCCACGCTTGTTGTTTTGCCTTGCCCAGCTGCAGGTTTCCTGCTGTTACTGCTGTACTCTGTCAGATTCAGAGATGGAAATGAATTCACTCTAGTGCAGTTGCAGGAAAGGCTCAGAAAAAGTGGAGGTGTCTCTYAATAGATGGTGAAGAGGATTCCTTGAATGAGACTTTGCGGGGAATCTGAGTTACGTAGGACACCTATACTTGCCACCAATTAAAAGGAAAAAATTGGATATGCCAAATGGGAAGTCACTTCTGCCTGTGACTGCAGTAGATCTGCGTAATAAAATGGATTCAAACAAAAACCCAGAAGAAAAATTCCTTATGAATAAATCCCTCATTCCATGAAACATTTCTCTTCAGCCAGCTTAGGTAACTGTGGAATGTGTAAGAACTCTTTTCCCTATTGTTTCAGTGAAATGTGAAACGCAAGACCCTCCACCACCTGAATAAGACTCTGAAGAAAGATGTYTTACATGTTCTGCAGATCATTAAAACTGTATAAATCTGGATTAAAGTCTGGAGGAAGTGACAAATGAATTACTTTTAAAACTATGRTGAAAAATGGAAAGCTATGACATGTACTTCAACGCTTGTGGTTTAGTGTTTATAAAGGCCAGTCATTACGATGACATGTCTAGCAAGTTTAAGAATTTCCATTTATTTTGCAGAATTTTTCAATTAGTTAACCATTTTATACTAGAAGTAAACTCTAGTCAAGCCATCCCTGGTCAGAAATTGTGATTCACTCACAATTTTTTGTGATTCCTATGGAATACAAATGTTATCTGATACGGTTCCATGTCTTTAGTTCCATAATGTATGTTTATTTCTCTCAAAAGGCTAATTCTATTTGAAGTGGAGGGGTGCTGCCTTGGGATCAAGTCAGACTGATGCTGAGCAGTGTATCCTAATGTCTAAATGGGGAATGAAGCATCTAATTCCAGTACAGGTGACCTACGAGCACTGTGCAAGCTTGTTAGAACCTACCATACAACTTAACACCCCTACACACCAGCTGCTGCAGTCACAACTGTTCAGAACATGAGGGTTAACTGCTAAAGATGTTCAAAYGCTCTAAAGGATGTTCAATGCTTTGTAATGGAAGACATTCTTTAAGCTTTTTATATTTTTGTATATACCCTTTAATAAAAGCTAATTAGTTCAATAGAAGAGAATCAGTTTTCTCTGCTCTGCAAGTTTCTAACAATGAAACGTTCTTGGAAACTTTCTTTAAACTAAATGAGAAAAACCTTTTGTAACTCTTTCGAGACCACCAGCTAAAGATGTTAAGTCCTTACACTGCACTTCCACTCCAGAGGTCTGCTTGGTGGTAACCTCTTCCAGAGTCATTTGTTTGTATAGCAGAAACCCTCTTAAAACCATTCAGTTAATATGGTGAAATATCAGTTTGTTCTAGATCTACTGTAGTTGTGGAACTGTAACTGTCTGTGAATCAGCATACAATACCTGTATGTTATCAACTTGTGAATTTTATTGTTTTGCCTTCCAATAAACACTTTTTTTAATAAAAATAGAATGGTGGCTCATATTTCAGAGTAAATAAATTCCAGTACTTCAGCTGTAAGCCCCTCTTATATTGAATTTGTTTTAATTTTGTGTTTAAGTTTTGTTTTGTAGTAGTTTAACAAAGCTAAATTTATATATAACACTGTTTAAATGAGGCACTAAAGTCTGGACAGTGTTCTTATGCTACCATGATGAATGCAATCACAGTAGAAGTTTTCATTTTTACCATGATAAACATGTAAACTAYGATGACCTGCACCAGTCCCTTTAGAGGAATGTTTTCCTGGATTGTGTTCTGCTTAACGCTGACTTAATTTGCCTCAAGCCTCTTGGCTATGCCTGTATTGTGTACATTAGTTAAAACTCAGATGTAGGAAAATAGTTTATGTATAGCAAAATACAGAGCAGTTAGCACAAATCCTTACAGTAGTTTGCTTTTTTTCTTTTTARTCTGTACAGTTTGAAAGGGTTTCTTGTACCACCTTGAGATTTGTAAATTAAATTCTAGTTAAAATTCACAAAGGAAGAGTCAAAGCAGTTTCTGCTCCTGTGCTTTCTCAATTTCTTGGAGTGCTTGCTCAATTGTTAAAGGTGGGGATYTGTGATTCTTGATGTACTGTAAAAAAAAAAAAAATAATTAATACAAATCTATTCTGTAGATAAATACCCTGAAATATTTAGTAAATAATGCAGATGAATATTCTATAGTATTTAATGAATAGTAACTATAAATACTTTGCAGTATTTGGTAAATAATAAATCTTCTTATCAAGATACCTGCACAAGAAGCTGATATTGCTGTTACAGCATTAGGAAGATCCTTGCTCATTTGTGGACTACTAGACAGTACAGCAGAAAAAGCAAAGCTCTAGCATACAGTAAGATCTCAGCTCAGTCTTGAGCTGACTATAGTATTCTATAGTATAGTATAGAATACACTATAGTATTCTATACTATAGAATACACTATATATAGAATATATATATATACACATTATATATAGAATACACTATAGTATTCTTCTACTATGAAGTAGTTCATTTAATAATATGAACTTTCTCTGATTAATTCACTAAGAAAATAATGCTTGATACAGCTACTGAAGTGTTTGGAAAGAAATACATGCTCACTCTAGGCTATTTTCTATTCTATCATAAATACCTCTTTAGCCTCTTCCAGTGTATGATAGTGGAACTGCTCGTTCTCTAATGAAGCCACAAGGGATAAGTGAAGGTGGTGGATGTTCTCTACAAACTGTTGAGTCAACATCAAGTGCTGTTTTAACATGTCATTTAAAACAAGAACTGACGGACTGTATGCTGTCAAGGCTGCAAGGAAAGGAGAGTGTGTACTTCAGTGATAAAATAYAAGCCAGATCCTAAGTTTTAAACAATACGAGTGTGAGTTAGATGCACAAAAGTTTAATAAAACGATATTAACAAATGTTTTTCAGTACCTTCTACTGTATCCATGCTGATGACATGACTAGCRATAGGTACTGGATCAATGTAGCCGTTTCCTACAGGTGGGCCAAGCACTGCAGAATTGTTTGCTGTGTAGAGGATAAAATTAGTATTACTATGTTTGGAGGGTGAAMAGGTTTGTTGCTAAAACTCAACAGTTGACCAGAAGCCTCTGTGCGGACTTCTGCAGAAAATCAGTAGAGCCCACAACAGGGAGCTGTCAGCCAGATGCTGCTGAAATAATGCYGTGGCCTCCATAGTTTTTTTCCCCTGAAAGATCATAACATACACTGTTTTAGAAGACATCTTTTCTGACTCTAAACAGAGTGAAAATAAGGGTTCTAGGCCACTGTTTTCAAGCACACCTTAGTTGCTTTTGTGTCCTCAAGYGCAGCAAGAAGTGGCTCTTACTGATTCTTCTAAAAGAAAAGGTAGGACAGAAGCAATCCCTCAGAAATAGCTAAAGGGCACGTCTGTGTTTTGTAAATTAGACCGTAGGGCACTCCCAAGAAATTAATACAATGCAAGAACACCTCTASAGTAGAAGATTGCTTTAGTAACTGAAATATCATAAAGATGTTGAATTGCCATTTGAGGATATTGCTTGGGTTAATATAAGCCCTGGCTTTTAGTGTGGTCTATTTAAGCCMTGTTGGTAACATTAGCTCATCCCTCCTGGGTTTCTGGTTGGAATATGCTGTTTTAGCAAAAACAGTTCAAGGTTGTTCTATTGTCTGATACTCATCTTTTCTATAGATAGCAAATAGAAGTATTAGGCTTTTGGAAGTTTTTAACAGCTAGGGGCTGTTAGTACTTGAACTAAGAACTCTAAATACTGAGTAATAACATACAAAATATAAAAATCTCAAAACCGAATAGAGCAGTATCTTGATTTAAACATGAACTTACTCTTTGACCAGCAATACGTAAATGGAGAATCAACTGTCTGAACTGCAGTTTCCTTTACAGTTACTCTGTGTACCTGGTCATGCCTCTCTCTGGCAAATAAAGGCGACGATGCTGAAGAAGATGGGTCTTTTCCAGAATACGTGCAACTCTTAGGTTGTTCCTCTGACWTTTTCGATACAGATTCACTGTCTGTTTCAGACAGGGACTTTTCAAAGTCTTCAGAATATTCTGAATTAATAGTTCTGTTGTCGTGATCAACATAATCTTGTCTGTGTCTAGGAAAATCTGCAGAAACTCCAYTTAAATGCTCAGAGATTTCAGCTTCAGTCACAATTCTTTCAATAATCCCTTCAGATACATCATTCATACCAGTTACTGCACTTGTCGTTTTAAGGGATGTTTGGTCATTTTTCACTTGGAATGTATCTTTTGGGGGGTCTCCCTTTGATTTTTGGACAATTTGAATGTCTGTCCTCTGTAAAACAAAAATGCTGCTTTTATATGTCATTTTGTGTACTTTGCATTTTTTTTTAAATTTACTGAGGAAATGTAAACACACACACACACAAATTTGGTCAAGTTTCAGTACCCTGTAAAAACACCAAATCTAACTCTTACACCAATAGGGCTTGCTCATATGAATAAAATAGAAGTARTTATTTTAGAATATCCATCCTGCACCAAGCAAAGGCAGAATGGAAATATGAGCTACTAGGGMATTTCTACTCACTTTCTGCTTTAATTCTGGTGTCTCACTGGGGATATCTGATGCCAAGTCATCAAGGCTCAGGATATTCACTCTGAAGTCTGCAATTGAATGACAAATTGTCACCTAGACATCAGAGCACGAAAATTACAGTACACTTTCCCTTAAAAGAGAAAAGGGGGAAAAAATCAGTACTACATTCCTCACTAGTGTTATACTAGAAAGAGTCAACTTTTTTTTAATCTTAGCAACAGCTCTTTCTAAAGTTTCCAACTTTGCCTGTAGGAGGATTACTAACCAAGTTTAAAAAGATTTTTGATGTCCTTTATTTTCACTCAATACATTAGTATATTGTCCCACTGATGAATGAGGACTATTTTAAATGTTAGAATTGTTTTGATGTGATAATCAACTGTCATCACTCCACATCCAGGAAACTATCATTTAACTGAACTCACTACATAAAAACCCAAGACAAATACAAATACATTACACTAAAAAAAAAGCAGCAGCATTGGTTCCTTTTCTAGACTTATGTAAAATTAGATTAMTGAATCCTTTCACTGAGGGTATTGCCCATGTTTAATACTGTACCATTCATACCAAGTCTACCTAGACAATTGAAATATTTAAGAAAAGTTACCATTTGAACTTCGGCTCGTTGAATCTTCTGCCTTTGAAAATAACTCATCTAATGACTTTATTTTACTTCCATCACTTCCRAGTGATATGTGGCTTTGCTTGATGTTGCCTGTTCTGGGCAGTGTAATCTCTGCAGAATTGTCCTTCATGGAAGAAGACAGTGATTGAGATCTCACATKATTTAGTCCTGACAAGTTTCTACCRGTTGGTGAAGGGGTTAGTGAATTAACTCCAAGAAAAATGTTTTTTTCTGAGTCTTTCCTGCGAAAAGAAGCTGCTTTAGATATCTTTGTCAGAGAACTTTCCTTATGAGACGGAAGAGGTATTCTTGATGACACTGTAGTCTCACTCTTTTGAAGAACATGAAAGAGAAATTCATGCATTACTTCAGTTACTATATGTAGATCACTAAAAGCAAAAACAAATTACAATGGATAAACTCTAATAAATTACAAATATAAGCTGAAGCTGACTCATTAACAGCTASAAGTGCAGAATTAAGAACTAGTTTCTGGCATAATCTAAATGAAAAGTGATCTACCARTTTAAGACTATTTCATAAAAGTGTAAATAAAAATACACAATCCAGAAAAGTCTCTATTTACCTTTCCCACCTGTTTAGAATCATTTACAGGTACCCTCTGATTCTCATTTCTACTGGAAAGCTCCAAGGAGCTCTCCATCAATTCTCTCATTTCCTCTTCATCACTATCCAGAACAAGCTGTTGTTTAATCGCCACATTCTCTTTAGATTTCTGGATGCTTTCATCTTCCTTAGGATGGGCATTACTGGAGGCCACATTTTCACAGGCTGTAGCATAGTTCTTCCRATATTTGTTGCCTCTTGCACTGTGTTCACGACTGGAAGCAGATGAAAAGCACTCATCTGAAGGCTTCTGGCCCAACTCAATGTTTCGCAAGTCCATCTGCTTTTTCCGATTCATGATTTTGCTTTCTAGCTGTGCCACCTTCTTCAGGGCAGTGCTCGATCGTGCGTGGGAGGTGCTACCCAGCGCCCCTTGTGCCGGGTGCCTGCCCGCGGCCGCCACGGTGCTTCCGGACGGCTGGTACCACCTGTTTCCCTGCCCAGTTTGCGCCTTCAGGAATCTGCTGCGAGGGAACGGCGTTTTTCCAGTATTCTCCAGCTCCGAGTCCTCCACAGACAGGTCACTAAGGGAGCTTGGGAGGCCGCCGCGCCCGGCCGCGGGGGTTGTCCTGTGGAGAGCATCGCTGTGTCCCTGCCGCGAAGAGGACGCAAAGTGAAGGCGCCACCGTCGCTAAGCCCCCAGCGGCGGCGGCAAGCGGCCCAGCCCGGCTCCCGCCGCCCAGGCTGCGTAGACGCTGCCGCCCCCGCGGCCCGGCCCTCGCCCCCTCCTCCCGCCGCCCGGGGCCGGCGCCGCTGGCTGCAGAGCGGGCGCGACCTTGCGCTGAGGCACGGCGGAGGCCAGGACGGCAGCTTGCGCCTCTCACCTGCCCTCCCCCCGCGGGCGCCCTCCGCGCCCGAGCGACTGCGGCCATCCCGGGCCGGGCCGCAGCGAGGCGGCAGCTCCCTCAGGCCCCGACGAGCGGCCGCCGCGCCGTATCCCGGAGACCGCGACTCCCCAACATCCCGCCCCCTCATTGGCTCCGCGCGGCGCCCCCTCGCGCGCCAGCCGATCCTTGGGCGTAACCAGCCAATCGCAGGGCGGGCCGGTTACTGCGTCGACTACAAATCCCAGCGTGCATCTCGCTGCAAGGGCATGTGCTATCTTGCTCCTCCCCTCCGGGCGCTAAGCCAATAGGGCCTCGCCTCACAAGGCGTGTGAAAGCGCGAGCCAATCAGGGCCCTCCGTGAGCAGGGTGGGGCTCCGAAGGCGCGAGGCTGCGTGTCCGTTAGTGCGTGAGGGGCGATGGCCGCGGCCGGGCTGCGACGGGGCCCTGGGAGCGCCCCGGCCGCTGGAGCGCTGCGGCTGGTCCTGCTTTTTGGAGCCGCGCTGGGGCCTGTCCGGGCCGCAGTGTATTTCCAGGAGCAGTTTCTGGACGGAGGTTGTRGGCGTGGGGAAGGGGATGGCGGGCGCGGCGGGGCCGCGGCCGGTGTTGGCCGTTAAGGGGTGACGGTTTCCAGCGGCTGCGCGGGCCAGTGGGGAACCCCCCTCGCTGACGAAACTCTTGTATTCCCTTGTGGTCTCTGGCGACGACACTGTGGGACAGCTAACTGGCACAAGAGGTGGATGAATTCTGAGTACAAGCCAGACTTGGGGAAGTTCAAACTCACAGCTGGGAAGTTTTATGGAGATCCAGTGCGTGATAAAGGTCTGTGGAGTTAATTTAAAATGTACTATGGGAGCCATAGGTCAAATCCCTAACTCTTCCCATGTGGCAATAAAAGTAATTTTTTCTTTGCAACTGGAGAAAATTCAAGTTTTCCTATTACACTAATATCTTACAGGTCTACAAACTAGTGAAAATTCTAAATTTTATGCTATCTCCTCACGGTTTAAACCATTTAGTAACAAAGGGAAGACTCTGATCATTCAGTATACTGTGAAACATGAGCAGAAGATAGATTGTGGTGGAGGATATGTTAAAATTTTTTCCTCAAACTTGGATCAGAAGAACCTGAGTGGAGATTCACATTATTACATCATGTTTGGTGAGCTCAGTTACTTCTGCGTTACTATAACACTGTCATTATTTTATAGTTATATTCTAAGCTTATCTGAAGTACAACTGAAAATGGTTAAAGAATAAGCTTAGAAAGAAAATAGTTGCTCAGCAAGATATATATTTTATATATATATATATATAAGAACTGTGACTGAAAACCATCCTGTAGGCCGTTATCTACCTTTATCTATTCTTATGTAGTTTGCTTTTTGAGAAATTTATACATTTGTATCTCAAAACGGTATCTGTCATAAAGTTTACTATTGCATAGTGAATGCAATGTAATAATGTAGTTATTCAGCTTATACCATGGATAATACTTTTACTGGATTTCTGTTGTTTTCTGGGTTAGGGCTGTAACAGAATTAAACCTCAAGCCAACCAGAATGCAATTCTAAGATGGATTTAGAGACTTTGAGCAAAAGCTATGTCATTAAACATTTATCAAAAATGGAAGGGAATTCATCAAATAATAGGTAGAAGGGGAAGTTGTCTAGCAATGTTAGAAGGAAAAACGTAAGCAATCTGTTTTTGTACAAAGAAGTTAAGGATACAAAGCATATAATCTCTTTGTAGGGCCAGATATTTGTGGATCTGAGACAAAGAAGGTCCATGTTATTTTGAATTACAAGAATAAACCTCATCCAATCAAGAAACCAATCAGATGCAAGGTAAATGTAAATTCAAAGATATGTAAATTAAAAAACAACCCAAACTACAGGAATATTGACACAAAAATATATTCTGAATATACATCACCATTTGAGAATTACCATTTTTTCATCGTGTCTTAAAAATCATTTTAACTTTGGATCTTCAAATAAATTTTAATACATGATTACAATTTAATGATTTTACTGCTTACAATAAATCCATTATAGACTAGTATTATAATTATTAATATAACTAAAAGTATAAGGCTGTTCATGAGAGCTATGTATTTTAAAGTTCTTGAAATTTTACTTTCTTTAAAACCCAGGTTGATGGATATACACATTTGTATACTTTGATTATAAGGCCAGATCAGACTTACAAAGTAAAAATTGATAATGAAGTGGTTGCATCAGGCAATTTAGAAGATGATTTAGATTTTTTGCAACCAAGGAAAATAAATGATCCAAGAGTGAAGAAACCTAGTGACTGGGATGATAGAGTTCAAATTGATGATCCAAATGACGTCAAACCTGCGGTAACTTGCTCTTACATCTGTTCTTATTCTTTATTGCTAGATTATTTTATTCTTAGTAAATGCCTATTTGATGCCACAGTTCAAATATAGTTTGTGCTACTTGTTTTACTTCTTCCTGTATCTTTTTATAGGATTGGGATGAACCCGAATACATTACAGACACCAGTGCTCGGAAACCTGAAGATTGGGATGATTCTGTGAATGGAGAATGGCACCATCCTATGGTCAAGAATCCTCTATACAGAGTATAAATAACCTAGTAATTCTAGTTATGGGTTACTTTTAAGAAACTGTTTTTTGCCTGACTGTATTCAGAACATGTGGTTTATTGTAGGGTGAATGGAAACCAAGGCAGATTGATAACCCAAATTATAGAGGAGTTTGGCCCCATCCACAGATTGACAATCCAAATTATTCACCAGACTTCAGTATCTACAGCTATGAAAATATTAGCATCATTGGACTAGATATCTGGCAGGTCAGTTGCCTTTCTACAGATAGTAGAAAATAAAGAGCTTTTCATCGAGTATACAACAATCTGTTTAGCCCTTGCATATAGATATTATCTGTTGTTTTGGGGATTCTAGCTGATGACTTGTGTTATTAAATATATATACAAAATTACTAAATCTGTTAGACAGATCTTCTATTGTAGTTATTGTATGGATCATAATCACCTACAGATAACTGAGGGGCCTAAACCATTCTGTTTAATTTATAAATGTTGTAAGATATGACTCATCCCACTTGACTTGAAGTGCTTAACTGGGGCTTCAAGGAGTTGACTCTCCTCAAAAATGAATGAGGAGAAAACTGTCCTCTGGAGATGCCTCTGGGATCTTTCCTCCCCTACCTCAGGCTTCCTTACTACTCAGTGATTAGACTTTAACTTCTTAGAAGAGTGCTAAAGTATCTTAAGACAAGTTCTTTAGATTTTTGCAAAGAGTTCTCCAAAAAAGTGAGGGTTTTTTCTGTGACTGTGCAAATAAAGAGTTTTTGATGGGATTAAAATGTATTAATATGATACAAAAACAACTAATAAGATACAAAACTATTAAGAAAAGGGAGGCAATTTTGGTCTGGTTTGGTTTTTAGTTTTCCTCCCTCTTCCCTCAAAGGTGAGAGCTGGCACAATTTTTGACAACTTTTTGATAACTGATGATGAAGAATATGCAGAGGACTTTGGAGATGAAACCTGGGGAGAAACAAAGGTAATACGTGAAATTTTTGTGTCTGTTTTGGTTCTTTATTACCAGATTTTAAAAATTCCCTATCCAATTTTAGCAAGATTTTATTGGTGCATATCCAATATAAAAAAATCTTTAATATTAGGGTCCTGAGAAGGAAATGAACATAAAACAGACTGAGGAAGAGCAGCAGAGAGAAAGGGCCACAGAAGAAAAATACTTGGAGGAAAGGTTTAAGAAGGTAGAGAGAGAAAAAGAATCTAGAAGGGATAGATCAGTGAGGCATGCTATCAAGAAAGAAGACCTTTAATCATTATTTAAAAGAAGTTCAAAGACAGTTTTTCATTTCAATCTCTATTTTATAAATATTTTGATGCTAACAGCTTCTTGAAGTCTGCACTGATAAAGATGTATTAGAACAGGATTAAAAACACAACACTTAAAATTTGTGAGCTATTTCTTTTATGTTTAGCAAAAATACCATAAGGTAGTGATTGTAAAATTCTCTATAGGAAAGGTTAATTTTTATTAAATGTATTTTAACATTGCTGAAATATATTAAAACATCTATAATAAAGCACTAGCTTTTGGAACTGTTTTATTGACCTATGAAAGTGTATTAAATGTAAAATTTGTGTTCATTTTTGTTGAGGAAATATCAAAAGTAAGCTTTTAAAATTATTTCATTAAAGGATTTGGCAGGTCAAATGTGTGAGGCATGTTTCACAACATACTTCAAACTAAGGAGCAAGGCTTCTGACACTGTCTCCCATAACATCCTCCTAGATAAGCTCACGAAGTGTGGGTTAGGTGAGTGGACAGTGAGGTGGACTGAGAACTGGCTGAAAGGCAGAGCTCAGAGGATCATCATCAGTGGCGTGGAATCCAGTTGGAGGCCTGTGGCTAGTGGCATCCCTCAGGGCTCAGTACTGGGTCCCATCCTGTTCAACTTCTTCATCAATGACCTGGACRAGGGGACGGAGTGCCTCCTCAGCAAGTTTGCTGATGATACCAAGCTGGGAGGAGTGGCTGATACCAAGCTGGGAGGAGTGGCTGATACACCTGAGGGCTGTGCTGCCATTCAGAGAGACCTGGACAGGCTGGAGAGTTGGGTGGAGAGGAACCTCATGAGGTTCAATGAGCCCTGCACCTAGGGGAAAATAACCCTAGGCACCAGTACAAGCTGGAGGCTGACCTTCTGGAGAGCAGCTCTGCAGAGAAYGACCTGGTAGTGGATGACAAGTTGACCATGAGCCAGCAATGTGCCCTTATGGCCAAGAAGGCCAATGGTCTCCTGGGGTGCATTAGGAAGAGTGCCAGCAGGTCGAGGGAGGTGATCCTGCCCCTCTACACAGCCCTGGGGAGGCCTCATCTCGAGTACTGCGTCCAGTTCTGGGTTGCCCAGTACAAGAGAGACATGGAGCTACTGGAGAGAGTCCAGCGTAGGGCTACAAGGATGATCAGAGAGCTGGAGCATCTGCCCTCTGAGGAACGGCTGCGAGAGCTGGGCTTCTTTAGCCCGGGGAAGAGAAGACTGGGGGGGGGGGGGCTGGATCTCATCAATGTGTGTAAGTACCTGAAGGGAAGGTGTCAAGCGGATGGGGCCAAACTCTTTTCAGTTGTCCCATGTGACAGGACAAGAGGCAATAGGCAGAAACTGAATCACAGGAATTTCTGCCTGAATATGAGGAGGAATTTCTTCCCTGTGAGAGTGACGGAGCACTGGAACAGGTTGCCCAGAGAGGTTGTGGAATCTCCTTCTCTGGATATCTTCAAGGCCTGCCTGGATACAACCCTGTCTGACATGCTCTGGGTGACCCTGCTGAGAAAGGAGGATGGACTAGATGATCTCCAGAGGTCCCTTCCAACCTTACTGATTCTATGATTGAAGAGAGAAGCTTCTGTAGTAATTGCGCACTTGTCACAATTGTAAGGATTTCTGTGCTTCTGTAGTTTCTGGAAATGCACAGCAGCTTCTCTTGGCACTTTTGCTGTTACTTATCTGCTGATGAAACTTCCTTGCTCTCAGTATATGTCTTCAGTGATAGCTGTCTGTCCACCCACAAGTTTGGCCTTAGAAATTTAAATGTGTTCAGACAGTTTTTCCCTTCGGAAATCTGTAATGAATACATATGGTGCCTAGAAGCTGTCTTAAAACAAGTTTATTATTTTTTAATAGCAAAAAAATCCTTCTGGAGGGGAAAGAGGRGATTTTAAAACGGTGAATGAGGTGCCTGTTTTTATCTGACCTAGTTAACAGTCTTGTTCAGGCACTTCATCCCCTCTGTGGCTGTTTTCCTCTTCTGCATTTCCAAGCTCTTTTCTTCTAAAAAGAACTAATGCTATAGATTTAGCAAAACTGGAGATGTTTCAGAGCCACTGGCTTAGCATTTACATTTCAGCTACTCTGATAGCGGCTGCGAAGAGGTTTTTTGCACAGTAAGGAGCTGCGGAACAGGAGGACCCGCAGGAGCCCTGTTACCAGCCTGGACACTTTCTAGCGCGACTGAGGTCAAGTTTTCCACTGTCGCTTGTCTCCAAACCAGATCCTTACCGATTTCCTCTCCACACGACCCAGCTGCTCTCGCCTCCTCCAGGCCCCCGCTCACCACCTCCACGTTCCGGGCGGGGAGGTGTTAGCTTGGGTGTTACACCCGATACCGAGTACTTGCCCACAGAGCGCAGGACGCTTAATTTGGCCAAAGCCGGTTTTGATCGAGGGCCCGTGACTCGGTTACCTGCAAGACGGCGCGGCGGCAGCCGCTGTCCTTGTGCGGCGGTCCCAG
>NW_028186524.1:386059-388559 GCF_003343005.1 Rhea americana
GCCTCCCCGCGCCGAGGCCCGGCCCGGAGCGGCGGGGCAGCGCCGAGGCTCCCCCAGCGCTTCCCCCGGGTGCGGGCGGGGGGCCCGGGGCAGGGCTGGGCCGCGGGGGCCGTGGGGCCCTGCGCTGCCTTCGCGCTCGGGCGGCGACGCCCCGTTTCCACGTCGGGCTGGCGGGGTGAGCGCGCTGCTGGCCGTGCCGAGACCGCGCTCGGTAATTTTGGGGGGCCAACGATGGAGGAACAGGAGGGTTTTCGGGTGTCAGCGAGAGGCTCCGCCGGGGCGCGAAGCCCCCGGAGCTGGCGGCTGGGCGCCCCTGCGGAGAGGCCGTGCTTCCAGGGCTGGCGTAGAGGGGCTTTTCTCTTGTTTTAAGTATTTTCGCTAATACCTCACCCAAATAATTGAGACCTGAGCAGCGTGCTTACTCTTTGTGCTTCCCGTAGTGCCGTAGAGATGTCCAAAGGACTTATTTCCCATAAGAAATTTAAACTAATGCCTTGAAGCTAAAACTGCTTCCTCCGCTATTGCTAGGCCAGTCAGGAGCTCAGGAGAACTGCTACTGATAATCCGAGTCACTCAGGTGCATCCCTTTCCTTTCAGGAATAGGTGTTTTCATTCACAACCCCCTGAAACCTTTCTGTGGAGTTATATTATGCCTGGTTGATACGTAATTTGCTGCGTCTCTTCCTAAGAGAGAGCACTGCTTTTTAGCTTTTCAATAGCAATAAGCATCTTGATTGAATACAACCATTTATTTAAACAGATATTAGAAACATCCGCAAACGTACACACTGTTATCAAACGTTTCCAAATTAACTAATGCAGTGCAAAGTATATATGTAAAATAAACCTTTGGAGTTGAAAAGCTTCGCTGTTGTGGAGCTCCTGCGAAAGCCTGCGTGCAGTCTCACAGCAGGCTGCTAAAAACGGATCCCGTGTGGTAGGTCTCAAAAACTTACCGTGCTAGAAATCATGCTTTTGTGTTTTACAATTTTTAACTGATATTGGAGGAATTGTGGTATCAATCATATCTTCTCTTTTGTATAATACTCTCTTCACAGTACGTGTCTTGAGGAAAAAAAAAGGGCGTTTTCCTGTGGACGTATCTGTTATTTTGACATATTTTTCCAACTAATTCACTGGAAGTATTATAGTCTTCAAGAGAAATACTTTTTCCTCCATTCAGTTGTCAGGAGTAACCTAATTATAGTCAGGGCAGTAAGCAGAATTTCACTGGAAGTTAACAGRCTTCCTCTTTTAATAGCCTCAATTTCGTGTTTACTACAAAGATATCTGCTAGTTATAAAAAAGGCCAGAAGTGTGTTAAAAGGAATAAGAAGGGTTAAAGGTACTGTAACGTTGAAGCACATTCACTCAGAGTATATAAAATAAGAATATTCATATATTCAATATTCATATATTAAGACCCATGAACAATATACTTAATTCAAGCATGTGAAAATGCTTAAAATATTCATATTTTTTCTCAGTAAATGTGTTTTACTAAATGTTCTTCCTGTTCTGTAAAGTTATGTTTTTACAAGTGGGGATTGTCTAACTCACAGTATGCAAAATATTTAACAGATTTCAGGTCTGTTTAAGCTCGCCATGCATAAAAAGAGTTTCAGAGCAAGCACGTAAAATCAGTTCTTGGTGTTAAATAACAACAGAAGCCAGTGTTGATTTACCTCTGATAACTTAATTTTCTTGCATATTTGATCACCTTATCAGTAGTCTCTCCGTTGTGCTAGACATGTTCAACCTACACCCTGTAGAGGTTACGGAGAGTTATATTGGAGATATTCGGACAGCACTGATCGTTTTGTAGCTCTCCTAAGACAGCTCAGGAATGCTCGGCAAGTAGCGTAAGGGTCAAGTGAATCCTTCARGCACAGCAGCCACCTTCTTTTGGCTGTTGCTTTCGTGGAACACTTTGGTTCTTCCCCTTTTGCAGTACCTGTTTGCATCCACATCTTGATGTGACGAGTGTGACCAAAGGAAAGTTGTGAAACATGGAAGTGAGGAAAGTTAGGACAATGTCAGAATAGCTCATCCAGTCCAAAGTCCTGTGTGGACCTCCCTTGACCTCAAGAAGGAGGGCTGCTGTGAACTGGCTTTGTTAACTGTTCTGGTGGCCACAGCTGACTCCTGCCTTTCCTTGGGCCTGTGTTAGGGGGACRTCCAGATGTATCCATATGTGTCTGCTGTGTAGCATGTGTTGAACAAATCCAGTGCATTAGGGCAACTGTGACAGTGCAAATACTGAGACCTGATCTTCATTCAAATTTGTACAGGAAATCAGTGTAGAGTTCAAAAGACATGGTACTTGGATTGTGAAGTGGCTGTTTGAGAGATGGTGTAAAAGCACTGGGCGTGGATGACGTTATTTGGCAACCAAGAGTTGGCATAGAATCCAGAGCATTATAAAACCCCTCTCAACTGCAAACTCTTTCTTTGAAATGTTTTTTCTTGATTGCCAGCATTAACACTGTCTTATACAGGT
>NW_028186524.1:391059-437018 GCF_003343005.1 Rhea americana
CATACACAGGAAGAGTTGGAGCAAGCGAAGCTGCACTGTTTCTTAAAAAATCCGGTCTCTCTGATATTATCCTTGGAAAAGTAGGTTGAAAGAATTTTATAATGTTTTGCAGTAATTGTACGTATACATGCACAAGCGCAGCTTACATAGAGCAGAAGGAGTTTGCAAAAGGAAATTCAGAGGAGAGCAAATCGGATCCTTTGAACTGCTGGTAACGTATAGATTGATTATGGCTCCCAGATCTTGTTCACATTTTCATAGAAAACTGAAAGAAACATGCACAGGAAAGGAAGGAAGGTTTACATTAAAGCAGAATGATTAAACAGTTAATAAAGACTAGGGTCAAGTAATTACTTGAAGTGAAATGGCCTGGTTATGAGATTTCAGTTGGGATAGTTGGAGGGAAAAGTTAAGTTTCTAAGTTATTAAAGTGGAAGCATTGAGAGTTAATCGCATTCACTGTTTTCAGTAGTCTATTAAGCAGACATTATAACGGTGGTGACTCTATGTGAGTCTTAATAAAGAGAGTGAGATTAGGTTTGAGGGGAAAGTCAAAGATGACTGGTTACTGAAATTGTATAATTATGTGAATAAATATTAAATACTAATTTAAAAATG
Source organism: Rhea americana (assembly GCF_003343005.1). NCBI lineage: Eukaryota > Metazoa > Chordata > Aves > Rheiformes > Rheidae > Rhea > Rhea americana. Next base: position 391,678 of record NW_028186524.1, read on the forward strand.
AAGTACTAGGAAATCAGTTTCTTTTCTGTTTGATTCAAGAGTAGGGTAATTGGGAAGGAATGTAGAATCCCCTGTTGAGCCCAGAGTGCAAAAAAATGCTTGTTCATTGTTTTGTGACACATTCTTTATTATTAGAAAATTCTGATCATATAAAAGAGAGAAACTTCTGTATTTATATTTTGTTCCGTAAGAGTAATGTCACTGCAGTTAGGCCAGTCTCCGTGTGAAAGAGGAGCTGACTAAAATAAAATCAGTCTTTCTGCAAAACACTTTTTGTTCTTAACTTAAGAATGAAGTAACATAATTCATAACTTGAAGGCTACAATGAACAGTTCAAGATATAAAATATGAATTGTTGATACGAGTTTAGTTATTTTTAAAGTGCAATAGCTTTTATTTTGTATCTCTACAGATATGGGATTTGGCTGACCCAGAAGGTAAAGGGTACTTAGATAAACAGGTAACTGAAATGTGCACATAGACCTGTTACATTACCTTCCACAGATTAGCCTTGGTTCAAGAAAACCTTCACATCCATATAGTAGCTATCCGTAACTTCATTTGAAATTTTTGTATGCAGGATGAGTTGTGTTTTKTTTTCCCCAGGTATATATCTCTAATAATCTAATAAAGTTTAATGAACATTAAACAGTGAGGCTGCTGGAGAAGTTTGTTAGTTATAATTTTCTGTCCCTCATCTGGTTTTTAAATAATCAGTGCATGTGATATACATGTATCGATACATATCGAGATTTTAATAAATAGGATCTGTAATTGTGAGATTTMGTTTAGAAATGTTTCTTAAATGCAAGAGCATAACTCTATCAATATTAAATATCATTTGGAATATCAGGTTCTCTGGTTACCTTGTTGATATGGAGAATTGTTGGCTTGTTTTCTAAATGTTATTAATTCTTATGAAAAAAAATCTGATAAAGTAATCTAATTACAAAAAAGTTCTTTCTAAAAACTAGCTTTTTTTTTTGTTTCCAGCTCTTTTTGCTGTATTATTGTAAAATTTTGCTCGAATCATCTTTTAAAAAAACAATGTCAGTTGTCAGTTTGCAATTAACTGAATGGCTATGTATCTGTGTTTTCCGTACTTTACCCTGTGGCACATGTACAATATTAGTAAAAATCCTAAATAAATTGTTGAAAGCAGTGATTTAGAATGGTTGCTTATTTTAACAGAATACATCGTATTGTTTGTAGGGTTTCTATGTCGCATTGCGCCTTGTAGCATGCGCACAGAATGGCCACGATGTTAACCTGAGCAGTTTGAACTTGACTGTGCCACCTCCTAAATTTGTAAGTACCATGTACTTAAACATACGTTTTTATAATTTGAGAACTAAGGCTTCACATGAAAAGCTGCAATAATCCTCTACCTCATAAATATTATGGTTCTGAGACTTCAGGCTATTGTCAGACCTCTCCTTAAGACAGCTGCAGTTAGGGCTGCTGTAGTCCTATTTTCCCTAGCAATATGTTCCAGCCCCTTTCTGGACTGGTACAAGTGTAACTGTGCAGTGAGCTTGTTCAGGGAACTGATGTGGCTAAAAGTTAAATGTTGTGCAAGGGAAAAGAAATTATTTTGGGGCTGGGTCAACAGAAGTGTGTAGTAAAGGGCAGGACTGTAGCTTTGCCAACAGAAGCTGCTCTTAGCAGCTTAGCTCATCTTTTAGTTTGGTGGTTAGGTAACTAATACACAATCCTGGTCCAACTACTGTAATAGTACAAATCAATATGACATAGAATTTTTTTATTTGGATACATATGCAGATCTTTTTTTCTTTTCTCAGTGTAGTTGAGCTTCATATCTATAACCGTCTCTTAAAGCAATCAGTAAGCATTAGAGGCAGAATTGCATATGTATATATACGTGTGTGTATGTGTATAAATATTAAAATTTTTATTTAATTTTAGCATGACACTAGCAGTCCCTTACTGATGACACCACCTGCAACAGAGGCTCACTGGGCTGTTAGGGTAAGTGTATAAGATAACACATTCCATCCATTCTTTAGAAGTAAATATTTTCCTTGTCTGTAGTTTTCCCATTGAGAGATTTCTGTATCAACTGTATTTCCCGATTTGAAAGTCCTTCCTTTCGAATAGCAGACTTGTGCACAATAGAGAATATTGAGCTGTAGTTTTATATTTAAAATAAGTGTTAAACAAGCTTTTGACATCCCTTGGTGTAACGTTTTTAAAACACAATGAATTTTAATCTTCTGCCTGGATTTCTTCCAGAGTCTTAATAGTAGGCACTTTCATGTTTGTATAAAGGAACTCCACTGAGAACAGTGAAGCATTTCACCAAATCCACCCAGAAGTATTAATTTACAGCTTGAGTTCATAATACTTTCTAATTTATATTCAGTGGTGCATAGAGTATGTATCATTGGAATAGAATAATTTTTGATATATACATTGGAATATTTGTATTTAGGTAACTTTTAATGCAAACATTTTCCAAAAGGCAGAAATTTGATAAAAATCCCTTCTAATGGTGATTTTTGGTTTGTGTGTTGCACTGTAAGGTGGGAAGAAGAGTGTCAAAATTCTAGAAATAATAGGGTTTAGTTTTAATTCTACAGAGTTTGTCAGAGTTGCTTAAAAACTGGTTACTAGTATTTTAATGTTTTGCCCTTTCAGAACACTTCAGAAATGTAGATATGACAATCATAAGTGATACTCACTTAGTTTCAAAGCTGAAAATATTATAGTTAAAGTCCTAAATTTAGTTCCATGGGTTTTATATGTAAATACCACATAATGTTACTTGCAAGAAAGCTTGGAAATTCAGAAAGAGTAAGTTACTGACCAGACTTACTTTCTTGCAAGATCTCATTTTCAACACTCACACAGGCACACTTTTTTACTTATTCAGGCTATTTCTTACCAACTAGGTGGAAGAAAAAGCAAAGTTTGATGGTATTTTTGAAAGCCTTTTGCCAGTAAATGGTTTACTTTCAGGAGACAAAGTAAAACCAGTACTGATGAATTCAAAGCTACCTCTTGACATCCTAGGAAGGGTAAGTATGCTGTTTAGATGTGGCTTTTCTCTATTTAACTGCTCTTAGTTGCAATGATAAATATTTAAGTGTAACTTACCAACATAGATCACGTTTTGGCTGAGATTTTACATGAAGTGCATGCCATAAAGTAAGAACATTAAGTAGGCTCTGAAGTCATCCACTTAAAAATAACAGTAATAATAGTAGTTTGGGCCCTAGAGTAGATGGGCCTCATTATCTTTCTTCTCATTTTAAGAGCTAGAAACTTTGTTTTCGTCTTTTTAAAGAAAAGAAAAACCTCTCCTAAACCATCGTATCTTTTGAAGCATTATAGTTCACTGTTTTGTCATTTCTCAAATACAAGTTATTAGACAGACCAAAAATTCTATCCACTGTTTGTACAAGAGAAGCCTTTAAATCCTAATTTAGTGTAGCTGTCAAATTATCAATTATATTTTTCAGGAAGGTTTTGTTTGTTTTTGTTAACCCCTTCTAAGATCGGTGTTTAGTGCATCCATTGCATATTTGCAAGGGAAGCAAACACTCGTAATTTAAGTTTCTGCTTCAGTTTAAAAGTGTATTCTTTGCTGTTTTGCGTATTGATATGCTTGAGAGTTAATAAATTCTATGTAAGAGCTGTAGCTGCCGTATGATATACTTTCATCTCTTCAGGAGGGACTTCTTTCTTTATATTATTTACAAAAGCTAAGTATGACTTGTTTTAATTTTGTACTGGCGTATTACGAAGCACTCAGTCTTGAAAGGCTTCCTATTTTGTCTTGTTATTGTCATGGTAGAAATGCAGGAAACTTGTTCCTGTTTCAGAAAAACTTGCACAGAAGATGGGGGAGCAAGAAAATGGGCAAAAGAAATAATTCAACAAGCTTAAGTCTGTGTAGTGGCTCAGTGTTAAAGCGGGCAGTAGAATTCAAATGACTGAGCCACACTCTAGCGTTCTGTCTGTTATGCTGTATTGTCTCCCAGTCATATTAATGATAAAACAATATTAGCTGAAAGCTAAGTATTAGAGTACCTCAGGTTTTGTATCCCTCTAAATCCTTTGCAAGTTCTGTTGACTGTACTTGAACTAATAATGTAGCTGAAGTTGATAGATGCTTAAATTCCCTTTTGCAGAGTTCCAAAAGCACCTTCTGGATGTTTTTAGTCATTTTCATGAGTCCTTAACTGCCATATGGAGAGATGAGAAACTTGCCTGCGTTGCATCCAGAATTTGTTAAAACCAGTGTTTCTACCAAATACTTGTTTTATGTTGCAAGAAAACTCTAATCCAATCTGTTTCATCAGAGAATGTTTAGCTATATCAAAAATAACTAATACTATCTTCACAAAAATCTATTAGGAGTCTTTGGAGTTTGTTAGCCTACTTAATGTGATGACGATTATCATCAACAGTACAAAATGTTACTTGTCTCTAATTCATTGTGTTTTTCCTAATTGCCATAGGTCTGGGATCTCAGTGATATTGACAAAGATGGTCACCTGGACAAAGATGAATTTGCTGTGGTAGGCTGCTTTAAATTCTCAATTCACAAAATGTGCTAGAGCAAATGGCTCAGAATTGTCTCTTAAGAGCTTTGCAACTTTATCTGCTAGTCTGCTCTTCTAACCTAGATCATTCACATGCAGCTATGTAACAATCTTATTCAAAACTATCTACTGATTCTTGTCTGTGTCATGAAGTTTAAACACTTTGGAATTACTTTGGAAAGCACCTTCTGGTCTGGCTTGTGTCTCTAATTTTACTATCTTTGTTTTACTAACATGTGAATGACTGATGCTGGGCAGTCTTGTTGCTTTTTGTTCTGTTTGTTAACGTGTTACATCTGACCTATTCGCTTTTGCAGGCAATGCATTTGGTTTATAGAGCTCTCGAGAAAGAGCCAGTTCCTTCTGTATTACCCCCTTCTCTCATACCACCTTCCAAAAGAAAGAAGACACCTGTATTTCCTGGTGCAGTTCCYGTTCTCCCTGCAAGTCCTCCACCAAAAGATAGCCTACGTTCTACCCCCTCTCATGGTAGTGTGAACAGTCTGAATAGCACAGGGAGTTTGTCTCCCAAGCACAGCATCAAACAACCACAGGTACAAATCTTGTTTTCTGATTATTGTTTTTAATGTATCAGTAAATTGTAGAAAAATTAAATGGATTTTTGCTGCTTCCTCATGTAAGCACTTTCAAAAAATGTCTGTTGTTGGGGGATTTGGATGAAGGGAATGAGGATTGTAAGATTTGGAAGAATGGAAGACTAAAAGGTGAATTTCAGTCTTAAGGACTGTGAGGTAGCGAACCTYACTGGAAATTTTTGCTTTCTATAGGAAGGTTTTATTCACATATCTGCTTTAACACCAAAGAAGGAATTCGTCTACCTTCTAAAACTCCAGGTAGACCTGAGGGCTTGGTATGTCTAGCCGGGTCTGTATTCAGAAAATGGTATGTTTTTCAGCTGATAAATGGCTGTTTATCAATATTTGTAATTCAGATTAAAAGTATTAACCTGAGACATTAATGGGAAAAGGGGAAATACCTATTTACTGAATAAATTTGATTGTACAAGATGTTCAGCACGTCCAGCTCTGAAGAGTGTTGTAGGCAGTTGTTGATAATGATCATTTATCTTTTTTTGACTGAAGTATAAAACTTTGTTTTACAGCCATCTGTGAATTGGGTAGTACCACTGTCTGATAAAGTGCGATACGATGATATTTTCTTAAAAACAGACATGGACATGGATGGTTTTGTGAGTGGCCAAGAAGTAAAGGATATTTTTATGCATTCAGGTCTGTCCCAGAGTCTCCTAGCACATATATGGTAAGAATTAAGTAGTAACTGCATTTTTTTGCAGCTATCTGATCTAGGAAATCTGATTGATCAGACAAAATTTTGAAGCCAGCAATACAAGAAAAAGTCTTTTTACTTGTGTTTTTGATGTATGTAGGCATGTTGATTATATGGAGAAACTCCTCCTTTTTGGTACAGGGAGGAGTAAATTCTCACTTTGCTTTCCTGGGAGGGGGATGTAGGTCAGTCTGTGAATGCTGATTTTTTTTTTTGTGGTTCTAATGTTCTAAATATTTTTTTCAGAGAGTAATGCTGCTTTATTCAGCTAAATATGCCTAATAAAATATTGTCCTATTTATGGACCTTTTTTACTAGAATAAGCAAACTCTGAGGCCAAAACAAAATTATATGTATTTGGATTTTAGACAATAAAGTAGTCTGTCTTAATATGCTTTGCTTGTTTATAAGTGTAATCTGTTTTTTACCAGGGCTTTGGCAGACACAAGGCAGATGGGAAAGCTAAGCAAAGATCAGTTTGCACTAGCAATGTATCTCATTCAACAGAAGGTCAGTAAGGGGATTGATCCTCCACAAGTGTTGTCTCCAGATATGATCCCTCCCTCAGAGAGGAACACTCCCATACAGGTAAGACACTGAGTACAGGTATGCTAAGTTTATATAATTTCAAAGTAATAGGCTTTGAGTATTAATTTTTCATATTTATATTTCATAATATTATGGTAAATCATTGCCAGCTGTTTTCCTATCTCCTGTTGCAAAGGTTTTTTTTCACATTTCAGAATACACATATATTTTTAACAATACCATACAATAAATAGGAATATAATACAGTATTATGTGAATAAAGTAATAATAGCTCTCAGAAAACCCTGGGGTGAAAAATACTGCTTTGTCACAGAGAAATTTTTACCTTATGTAAAAGCAACTGAATTGAAGAATGAGCAATAGTAGCAGTAATAGCAATAGTAACAAGAAGCTGACAAAGAGAAGCTGGCTACAGAAGAAAATTGTGCAAAAAAACCCCCCACAAAAACAACAACAGAAATCCCAAGAAGCAGATGCCCCTTCCTCCCCCCAGATGACTGAGTAAATTTGGACTTTTATTCAGCTGACCTAGTATGATTTTCCTGACTGTGGTCAGTATCACACTTCTCCCATGAAAATGTAGAATTCTTCTAATGCATTACTGGAGAGGTGACGACCTAATTTCTGGGACCTGGTGGTTGATTTATCCCTTGAGTCATGATAGTGCATAGTCCAATGGCCATCACTTTTAGTACTATATATTTGTTATAGGACTGCCTAATCATTTTACTGAGGCCTGCCTTGATCCTTTCCTCAATAGTTTGTGTCGATGAATTTCTAAAACTTTACCCCAGTAAATACTTCTATTGTGTCTATATACTCATCTTTTCTGTAAACTGAATCTTTTTCGTTTACTTCTTTTACCTTCCCTAACCACAAAACTTTTGAGCCTTTACATAGATTTTTGCTGTTGCTATTGCTCTGATCCTTTTAAGGTTTTTCCTATATCCTTTTTCTATAGACTCTGTCAGGTTACTTGACCCCTGTAGGAACTGAGATCTCTGCACTAACAGAAATGCGTCGTGTGAGTAGTTGTAATGTCCTAAAGAATGCAATTTTGTTTTTCTGTTCTACTTTCAATTTTTAAAAAATATTATTTCTTCATCATCTTCTATATCTTTGCACTTGTGTTCTGTGACGCTTGCTCTTGAAATAATAAGAATGTCACAATAGTGTGATGGTGGTTCTGGCTGCTGAGCCAGTGGTATCAGTTCCCTCACCAGTTTGAGATGCATTGATTTGACAAGCAATTCTTAGGCAACTTGGTGTGGACATATTAAAATTACTGATGCACTAATTCTCTAAAGTTGTGGGCAATATAAATATACCTTGGTGCAAGATCTTTAAACTTCCCGTAATTTTCACCTTGTTGGTTTGTGTTTTTTGTCTACTATGATTTTAGCTGAATATAACATGAAATAAATGTTATATTAGTATGAAAACAGTAAAACAGTACCACATACTGATATTATTTCTTAATGATTTTTAATAACAAATTTATTGCCTAAAAGGCAAARGAGAACATTTATATCTTTCCTCTTCTACATCTGAACGGTTGTAAAAGTGACTAAGCTGCAGCTTTGATGAAACCGGACATAATTGCAGAAATTCGCATTTTTAATTTGGGGCAGGGCTCAGGATGACTAAAGGCATTTTGATTTAATTGAGTTCCCTGGAAGTTTTGGTATTGACTTTAACAGAGCTGGGGTTTTCATTTTTGAATTTTTGTTCTGTTGTTGCCTGAAGTTTACTCTTTGTCTTTGTGCATGTGCGTTATCTGCTGTATACTTAAGCCATTTTATTTGTTAAATAGGAACAGGGAAAATTCTCTGCACAGGGAGGATCATGTGGCATGTGCGCTGGTTGTTGCATAATATTTTGATATCTCTCATAGAATTATTTAAACGCATAAAACGTGGGTCACATCCCCCCTTTGTCTTCAGCCTTTTCAGAGAGAGATCTTCTGTTATCACTTGGCATTTTAATAGACTGTTTCATTCTTTAACAGGATAGTTCAAGCTCTGTTGGATCAGGAGAATTTACAGGCGTGAAAGAACTTGATGATATTAGTCAAGAAATTGCACAGCTGCAGAGGTAAATGTTGTGGACTGTTAACAGAGAGTGTTAAGAGCAGAAGAACCATTTCAGTATGTAGTATTGACATGCCTGTTACTTGTGTTTCATTAAACCTTGTTGGTGCTATGTTGTCTTTTAATCAGTGTGATTCATAGGCTTTAACTAGTGGAAGCTGATGATGAATCTCCCATTGATATCCTATGATTAGTAGCCAGTTTTGTAAAGCTTACCCTGGAGCGCACTAGGTCATTTCAGAAAATTACTTGTTGAGCAGATAATATTTTTCAAAGAATAAATGATACACACTTTTATTCTTCAAAAGAATATCTCAGTATGGTCTGGCATTTTTGCCTGTGATGTGTTCCCAGAATAATTGAGTTGTGGGTTTTTTGTTTGTTTTTTTTTTCTTGCCATGTGTTGTATTATTTAACCATTTAACCAAAATGTACATTTGTTTCCTTACAGAGAAAAATACTCCCTAGAGCAAGACATTAGGGAAAAGGAAGAATCAATCAGACAGAAGACCAATGAAGTTCAGGTAAAAACTGTGTTTATCATTATTGGTATATATTTCAATCTAAAATACTTTTGGGGAGAATTAAGTACTCTTTCTTCTAAATGCATTTTTTCCTTATATTGCTTCTGGGCAAGTCTTTCTTTCCTTGTATTGCATTTTGCCCAAATTTACAGGAAAGTCTTTATTTTTCAGTTCTCCATCAGAGATGKTTTTTTCTGATGCTGGCAAATGAGAGTACATGATATATGAACAGTCTGTAATTTTTTTTCATTAGTACTTGACTTACACTATGTAATTTAGGAAATCATTGTTCAAAGAGTGTTGGTTTTGATCATTACTTAGGATAGCCGAATTCTGTGCGCTTTGTGTCACAGTCTCCTTCCATCTTGTGGATGCTTGTTTTAGGATGTCTCATACAAGCTCCCTCTGAAAAAAAACATTATAYGCATAGAATAGTCTGTATGACATAAGGAATCTTTTTGAGTTTGCTARCCTGTTTCTCTGTGGTTGATCACCCTTGTAAGGGCAATGGCTAAATGTAACTCTCAAACTGTGGAATTTTCCTCAGGAACTGCAAAATGATTTAGACAGGGAGACAAGTAACTTGCAGGAGCTAGAGGCTCAGAAACAAGATGCCCAGGACCGCCTGGATGAAATGGACCAGCAGAAAGCCAAACTGAAAGATATGCTGAGTGATGTAAGGCAGAAGTGCCAGGAAGAAACACAGGTGGTGAGTGTACGTTAATTCTGGAGATGCTCAAAAATGTTACATCTTTTGCTGAAGAAAGTGCTATTCATTTTGTAAATAAACGTGTTTTGTGTATTCATTTTTACCATAAATAGCAGTTTCCAGAGGTCCCAGAAAGGATTTTGCTAGGGAAATACCTTTCATAATGATCATAGACTGCAAGGGAGCTGTTGAACCGAAGGTCTTCCTGCTTTTACCAAGGATTCTCTGTTAGATAATAATAAGAATGTAATTCTTCAAATTAAGTTATTTTTATCTTCCTTAGCTGTTGAAAGCTTGCTTTACAGCTTTATTATTTATGATAATTTCATATAATATTAAAAATTACACTTATTTCAAATTTCAGTCTGTTTTTGGCATTGTTTTGTAACTTTTTATTTCAGATTTCCTCACTGAAAATGCAGATTCAATCTCAGGAATCAGATTTAAAATCGCAGGAAGATGATCTTAATAGAGCAAAAGCAGAGCTAAATCGCCTCCAGCAAGAAGAGACTCAGCTAGAGCAGAGTATCCAGGCTGGAAAAGTGCAGCTTGAAACAATAATTAAATCTTTAAAATCAACACAGGAAGAAATAAATCAGGTATTCATTGTAGTTTATGCATCTTTTTTTTTTTTTTGCTCCTTTAAAAAACCTAAGAGTTGAACATCAGCTAGAAAGGCGACTTCAGATGAGAAAAATATTGGTACGTACAATTAGCCTTTTTGACTGGTGCTCACTAGTTAATTGCCGGTTTAAGTCAGAAAATATCTAGCTCTGGAAAAATGCAATTGTCTTGCAACTATGTTTAACCTTGGATGAAAAGATTCCCTACCTATTGAGTAGGTGAAGTAAGAGTAACTTACCAAACATTTTTCTCTGTTTAGGCAAGAAGTAAACTTTCTCAACTTCAGGAGAGTCATCAAGAAGTCAATAAGAGTATAGAACAATATAATGAAGCTCTTAATAGGATTCATGGTGGTAGCCTGACAAATTTAGCAGACATAAGTGAAGGCCTTGCACAGACGGAAAGAAGCAATTACGCAGCTATGGTAAAGATTTTACACTGTTTAGAGTATTTTGCAATAATTGKGTTTATAACTTAAAGCTAATCAGAAATTATTAAGGTGTTGGTTTAGTCGGCTTTTGTGACATTAGCGAGTACCACAATCCCTGCAATATAACAGCCTCTGGYGCTAGGCCAGGCAAAGGTTTTAATGCAGGTGAAAAACTGATTTTTAGGCTCTCAATTAAGTTCTGTGCTACAAAGGACTTGCCTGGGTAACTTTAGCAGTAAGCAAACTGTAATTAAGTAGGCAAAAGAAAGAGATAATGTTAACCCTTGATTTGTAGCCCGTGAAATCTTTAGTCTGAAAAATTAGGTATGACTTAATTTTAAACTCTAGTGATTTTTTTTTTCTTGCAAGTTCTCCAGTTTACCAAGGTAATAACTTCCCTTGCTGTAAACTTCCCTTTAATCATATGCGTCTTTCTCATTTCCAAACCAAGCTATAAAAATTTCTTCTTTGCAGTGAGCTATATGTATTTTTCCTGATATATAAAGTACTTCAGATTCTTAAAGTTTTTTCCCATCAGTTTAATAACTTAAACTGTGTTTTTTTACATTGTTATGCCTATTTTTTTCAATTTAAAGATAAAAGTTGCATACTTACTTGCTTCTACTTGCACATCTGCTTGATGTCCTCGTGTTAGRAAAGATGTTTTCCAGAGTCCTTGTAAGTACACTTGCTTTAGGCTTAGTCTGGGGAAAAAAAATACAATGTGTATAGTGTATTAGTAAGTATTCAGAAGGTATGCCACCTTTGTGCTTTGCTTTACACTTTCTCCATATAAACAAAATGCACAGAAGAAAGAAGAGTGTAAACTAAGAACAGTAATGCTGTCATTGAGATSTGGTCTTAAAACTCACTTGAGTGCTTAGTTTTTGTACTTGCATGGCTACTGTTACGTTTAATTTCCCGTGGAAATTTCCAGAATATTTCTCTTGCATGTAAAACGGAAGTATCACTTATTGGAAGAAAACTCCAGTATTATGTTCACAGCAAACTTTTAAAACTTTYTGTCCCTTTCCTGTTTCTTAATTCTTCCTTCCTCTTCCTTCCCCTCCCCCCCCCCATTTTGAGAAGTGTTAATGAAAACTTCTTTTATGCCCTGAAAARGGAGGACAGAAATACTTTATCTTTCTCGAGCTGGAGGCAGTATCAGTGGGTGATTGTTATTAAATATTTCTTACATTAGAGTTGAAAGGCTTTCATTTTAAATGGAGCTCTGTTACACAGGTGCTATACGCACAAGTGGCTACAGTGGCAAAAACTGATTTTGAAGGAAGAGACTCAAAACAGATGAAAAACAGGGATATGAGATGCAGTCAAATGAAAGTGATAAAGTTCCATAGTTTTAGTTTGCTATTTACTCATGCTGGCTTGTTTTGCAAATTGAAAAAGCTGCAGGTTGGTCTCCACTGACAACCTCTRTATTACCAAAGTGTTGGGAAACTGCCTTGACCGAGGGTGCCGCTGTTCCTGCCACGCAGTGGTATTGCCACAGAGCACTTTGTAACGTGAAATCACTGCTTGGAGCTGCGAGCTCATGATGAGTTAACAAGAAGCAGTTTTGWTTATGACTTCTCAGTAGCAATTTATAGCCTAAAAAAGGATTTGTAGATGCTTTTCTTTCAAAGATCTTTTTCACCTGAAGCTGACCTATAAAAAACGATAGGAAGAGATTTGTTTGATAGTGGTTTTATTTCCCTCCCCCTCCTCCCATATTTGAGAACCAAATGTGTTAGTATCAGGAACAGTTTAATTTTTCATTGTGGTCCCTGCATACTTCTTGGTGTTCTGTAACCTCAGGTTACATATTTCTTTCTGCTATGTATTTACTTCTGTTTAGAAGCCATTTATTCAGAAAGGTGGTGGTTGTTGTTGTTGTTTGGTTGTTTTTTTTTGTTTTTTTTGTTTTTTTGTAAGACATTTTAAAGATCTTTAAACAGGAACAAGATACTGTAGAATTTCTGCTGAATGGATAATTGAGGATTTTAATCATGGCAAGTTGCTGTAACGTTTCTCCTCTTTGTTTTTAGGATGATCCATTTAAGAATAAAGCCTTGATGTTTACCAATAACACACAAGAACTGCATACAGACCCATTCCAATCAGAAGATCCTTTCAAATCTGATCCATTTAAAGGAGCAGACCCCTTCAAAGGCAGTAAGTGACCAATGACTTACCTAAAACCTGGAAGGCCAGTTGTTCAATAAACGATATTTTCACAAGCTTGTATTGTCTTGCTAAATAGTGGGTAAAACAAATGATTTTTTTTTTCTGCATAGGTGACCCATTCCAGCATGATCCTTTTGCAGAACAACCACCTGCTCCAGCAGGTAATAGCCCTCCTGATGACAGGATAGATGAAATGAACAATTTGTAGCCAAACGCCAAGATACATTTCAAGGTTTCYGTGGCTTCAGATTTTTGATTTGCATTAAGGAATCCGACAGTCTCACAGTGTGTGCATTCAGGATCAGTATGTTCAATAATATGCATATAAATTTATTACTTACTTGTCTATTTCTAAGAACAAATACTTCAGTGAGAACGAGGTCAAATGCAGAATGGTTCCTTATGCACATTTTCTGTTGCTTTACTTATAAAGTATTACCTATTACTTACTTTTTAATACTCCTTCTAGATCCATTTGGAGGCGATCCATTTAAGGAAAGTGACCCATTTCATACTTCTGCCCCTGAGGATTTCTTCAAGAAACAGGTGAAGAGTGACCCATTTACCTCAGATCCATTCACAAAACCCCCTGCTTTACCATCAAAGGTCAGTAATTTTAAAATACGCATATAATAGAGTTTCTGCAATTTGTCATTTCTTTTGTTTTAGCTTTCAAAAAATGAAATATCACAAAGTACCTTTTTTTCCCTAACTGATGAAATGCAATTACTTTTATTCTTAAAATTACATATGGATTACTAAGGTGATCAGCAGTACTTTACAGTTCCATTCTAATGATGTATGTTCACTACGAAAGAGACAGGTGGATTTCCCTCCTTTACCTCACCACTCCCCCTGGCAATTTGAGCCCATCAACATCCACCCATTTATGCCATTACCTTGATTCCATTTCGTGTTTCTATTTGTGCAGTCTCGTAGTGAATCAGATCGAGGAACTGATGTAGCTAAAGCATTATTACTGAGCCACCAAAAGCAAATTGAGCTTTCCAGCACAGTGAAAAGACTGAACTGAACGCATTTGTCAAATGTATGGTCACAGTTCTTAAGATGTACTTACATGTGTTTTGGGATTATTTTTTGTTTCTTTGTTTCTCTTTGTAATGAATCCTTCCCTCACTCTTAGGGAATTTATTGACTGTTGCCGCCCAGGTGTTGGCAAAGTATTCTGGTATCAGTCAGTGGGAGGTCAGTTTAAGTCTTGCAGTATAGGTATATATTTAGATAAGGGCAGACTTTCTAAGCTGAAGAGCAACTATAAACAGCTTTAATTTAAAGATAAGTTTAGGGTATACAGTATCTCTGAGTTAATGATGATGTGAATATTCAAGTTAGCTTGAATATTCAATCTCTGTTGGTTAAAAACTGAAGACTCGTGGGTGTAATTTCTTCTTTTGCCTTGGTAACTAGTATTGGTTGTATTTCACTCTGATATATTTTTCATTTGGATCTATTTTTATTTGTAGATGCTTGATTGTATTTATTTTTTGCTATCAATAACCAAATGCATTAATAATGCGGATTTCATAGGTTCAGTTGACTTTATTCTATTACATGTCCACTGATTAGAGTGGTCTGAAACTGGCAATAATTTGTCCTAATGCAAGGGATTTTGATATGCATAAAAAGACAAGTGCACAATGCAGCAGAAGAATAACTAGATATCTGTTCTTCTTATTTAGCCTGACCCTTTTGAAAGCAGTGATCCTTTTACGTCTTCCAGTATCTCTTCAAAAGGCCCAGGTAAGAGGAGTAATTTTTATGGTGAAGGTAAATAAGTGAGTATTTATTTACGAAAGAATAATCAATTATTGAAGTTCAGAATAAAAAAAGCGTATTGTAAACCAGTTAAAAATATCCTCATTGTGACCTTATTATGGGTTATGAACAGTAAACCTCATACACAATATACTTCACTTTTTTTTTTTTTCTCCAAGCAAGTATTAGAAGAAGTATAGTTTTGCAAAATTCTCTCAAGTTTGTGTGTCAGAGCAAAATACAAA
Organism: Rhea americana; assembly: GCF_003343005.1. Lineage (NCBI taxonomy): Eukaryota > Metazoa > Chordata > Aves > Rheiformes > Rheidae > Rhea > Rhea americana. Next base: position 406,685 of record NW_028186524.1, read on the forward strand.
TAGTTTTTAATCATCTGCCTGGTGTTACACTTTATTGGCAATAGGTTGTTCTTCATAATTCTTAGATACTATTTTAAATGTTTTTTTTCTATATCTATTTCAGATCCATTTGGAACATTAGATCCATTTGGAAGTGGTGCTTTCAGTAGCAGTGAGGGATTTGCAGACTTCAGTCAGATGTCAAAGGTAAAAATTATAAGGAAAACAACAATATTTAAACAAAATTATTTTTTTTATTTTTCTTAAGGGTGTAATATGACTGTAATTTTTCAGGTGACAACTCTTGTCTGGTATTTTTATTACAGTCATGGTCTCACCAGATACTTAGCAAAGTACTTTCTATCCATCTCAAGTCTGGCAGATTTTTAGTAAGCTTTAATAAGTCTTGCCAAACCGGTCTTGCCAAACCAGTAGATTCAGGAGTGGGTGAATCAATTTTTCATACACATTTTCATATACCACAGGAGGAAGGCAAGTAACTTCTAGTTTTTATTTGTTGTAAGCAAAAGTAGTTGTATGAGATATATTTCAGTGTCCACCCTTCTTCTTCTAAGTCCTAAAGTCTATTTCTTGGTAATACATTGCTCATGGTATCCTGGCTTGTTCTCACACTTTTCCCTGGGTGCAGGGAAGCAGAGAAGGTTGGAAAACATTATCTCTTGACATTTCACAGCTCTTAACAGAATTGCTATTTTCTTAGTCTCTTGATACAAGCCAAGTATTTAAGGGTTTGACTGTACTTGAAATACACTGTCTACTCATCTAGATATTCACAGTCTGTTATTAGTTTTCTAAGATGGGCTTTGGAATTTGCAGTAAAAGTCAGCTGCCCAACCTTTGGTACTTAGTCCTAGAATAACACTTGAATGTTGTGGAAAATGTTAACTAGAAGATAGATTATAATATCACTTTGGCCAGTCAGTCTTCCAGTAGTATTTTCTAATTTTTCTGTTTTTGTTGTTTTTTTCCCTTTCCACTAGGTGGCAGTAGTCTTTACCAATATCGATGGGGTTTGTTTCTGTTAGAAGTTTTAGCAGAAGTCTGAATTTGAGCTTGAACTTTGCATACAAAACTCCTTTTATTTCAGGATGATAAATTACATGGCATAATTTTTAGTGCCTTTTTTAATCATTAGGAGCATCCTTCACAAGAGCCAGCTGAATATAGGAAACATGTTAAATATTTGGAGTTTTCCCTGACCCTTTAAAAGAAGAAGAGAAATAGGCATGTGTGACTTAGGAAAAGTTTGGGAGGAAAAAAAGCTGTCCATTCTGCAGTCTACCATGTTTTCCTAATTGCTAGTTTTGTTTCACAGTTCTTTCTATCGTAAAAGGAAGGCCACACTGTAGTATGACTGCTCATTGCCAACTAATAAAACTAGTGTTTTACTTCCTTTTATTTTTCTCATCAGCTTTTGTCTAGGAGTAGAAGCTCTAGAAGTAGTTACATGGTTTAAGAGCATAAATACTTCTGAATGTTAATGAAATTTTGGCACCTCTGCCAGTGGGTGTTAGCCTGACACATCACTGACATAATTCTAATTTTTTGTCCTCACTTTTTTTAGTTAGTGCTTTTGCTTGAGTTGCCTTTTAGCTTTCATGAAACCACAAATATTCTGCAATGTACTTATTTCTTTTCTTTTTTCTCTTGTAGTCGGTAGCATCAGATCCCTTCACCTCCTCTTTTGGAGGAGTGGGATTCTCAGATGATCCTTTCAAAAGTAAATCAGACACACCAGCATTACCACCGAAGAAAAATGTCCCTCCACGACCCAAGCCACCCAGTGGTAAGGAGGTATTCTTTCTTTACTAGCCAGTTTCCCCTCGTTTACTATATGTTCTTGGAAGTGACAACAAACTGTCAGTCTTCCTGCCACTGCTGAAATACAAAATAATGAGATAGAAGTCTGAGATTATCACTGAATGACATAAGTTGCCAATAAAATAGACTGGGACTCTTCAGCCTGGAAAAAGATGATTAAGGAGGGATATGACAGATCTGTAAAATCACTCTTAGCAGGGAGAAGTGAGGATCAATTGTTCTGTCTTTTCCAAGTACGCATCAAGTGAAATTAGTAAACGGCAGCTTCAAAGTAAACAAAAAAGGTACTTTTTTATACAGTGTGCTAAACTTAAGATTTTTTTGCCAGAGAATATAGTGAATGCCAAAAATTTAAATGGGCTTAAAAAAAAAAGACCTAGGTTATCCTAGAAGAAAAAGCCGTCAGGGCTTACCAAAAGCCAGARTACTCTCTCTGGTTCAGGAAGTCCCTGGAGTGTATGTTGCTGAAGGTCTGGAAGGTTATCTGAAGATCTGCTATACCCTTGCCTTGTTTTGATGTTCTTCCTTAGGCATCTGCTACTAGACACTAACAGGGTACAGGGCTACATAGACCTGTCCTGATCTGTCATGGGATGGTCGTTCTTGCATTGATGCATTGTTGTGTTAAATCTAAAACATTTTCTGAATACATAGTTTGTTTCTGCTTCAGATCCATTATGTTTGGAAATTCTTAAAGGTGTATCAATCCCCTGTATTGGAAATAAGATCCCTTTTGATAGGGATTCAGCATCAGTTCTTTTGCCCTCACAAGAGCTGATTCTCAAAACGTTCACATGCCAGTGAAACTGTTTCAAGAACTGAAGCCGCTTTAGAGCTGTTGGTTTCAAGTCTGCTTTTAACAACTGTGGTATCGTTCAGTTAACGTTAGTGGTGAACGTTTAGCTAGCTCTCAAAAAAAAACCAACAACAACAAAAAAAACACACGCAGAGATGGGTTCTACAAATAGGCACGTAATTTTGCCCAGGAGATGTGCGGGTCAACATCTAAAACTTTCTGGTATCCACTGACAGTGTTAGCAAGCATAATACAAAGGATCAGGTCCATTATTAAAGCCTCTCTGTCTACAAATACAGATCGTCTGTCTTTCTGCTGTTGCATTTTGGAGCAAAACATGCACCCGGCACCCATCCTGTTTATAACAGATACAGTTAATCTGGCTTGTTTTGCAAACCAGTTATGCTAAAGCTTCTTGGCAACATGAAAAGTGCTGTTCTATTGCAGGGCATTTCCTGAGGATCTCATTAAGGTTTTCAAACTTGAAATTAATTGATGAGGTTCTGTGTAGGTGAGTATTGATGAAAACTGACCAAAAAATGATTTAGGATTGTAAGAAAGTTCTCAAAGCAGTCAGTTCCATGCATACTTTGTGTGAATATTTTCCTTTATTGAGATACTAGACAGCCTTTTTAATAATTTAAAGTAGATGCATTATGTAACTTTGACAAATATCAACTAATAGGACACAAGTGGATAGAAGCAGAAATAAAACAGTGGAAGGTAATCTTATTTGCCATTGAGAAGGCTGTTAYTTTTCTTTCTTTATTTGGTTTTCAAGGGAATTATGTAAGAGGCCATCTTTTTAGGTAAAGTCTGCATAAAATAATTCAGTGTTTAAAAAGGCTCTGTAAAGTTGAATGAGTCAAACAAATTCTAAATATACCTGTATTATTTCTTTCATGTGGTTTCTTTCTGTTTCTTGCTCGAAACGTGATTATTCCTATCAAATACAGTGCAATACTAACAGCAAAAATGGAGAATACATGCCCCAGGATAGACTGACCTACATGGGAGTTTTGGGTTTAGATCTTCTTTCATTCCCTCTTTTGTACATATTGAAGACTATTGGAGAACATTTAGCTTTAGTAGTCTGTTTTTAATCTCTTTATGTGCACTCATCCTTTTATTAGTCTTTTCAAAAATTTGTTTAAAAGTAGACTTCTCCCTCTTAGTGAGAGACACAATATTCTTAAGGTTCCGCTGCTCTACCAAAAGCAAATGTTGTTATGATAAAATAGACTAAGGAGGAAACAAAGCAGGTTTTTTTAAAAGCAAATGAGCCTCATGTGCTTATGCAGTTATACTCCTCCCTTCCTTCCACACTAAAGCAATCTTCAGTGGTTACTTAAAGCATGAGAAATTACATAGTAATACACGGCGATGCTAGCAAGAGATACAAGTGTGTGTTAGAAATGGGAACGCTGCTCAGAAAACAAACAACAGAAAAGAAACTTCCGTTGTTTCTTACCTTTCTCATTGGAYTGTTTAATTAAAAAACAAGTATGAGATAAAGATCTTGCTGAAAGATTAATAAATGCCAGTTATTACCAGACAGATCCATAGTTTACTTTTCTGTTCCCAGTTCATATTCCCTTTAGTGTAGTTGTTTGGGGGCTTTTATATTGTTGGGAGGGTGGAGCATTTTAATGTTGAAAAGTACTTCTGTGGCTTTCTTAAGTTCTGTTACTCAGTTACAATAGAGATCTAGTAAAAAAGCTTTAGTAGTCATCAACACCCTACAGTCAAGTAGAAAGATTRGTTAATGTTTTTGCAAAGATAAATTAAAACCTGTCTGATTTCCCAGAGCAGCCCTTGATGGGGAACACTTGCAAAATCTGCTGGAGGTCTGCTCTGGGCTAAGTGCTTTTCAGTAGTCAAAATTCATTAGGAGCTGTGTGACATGCAAGTGTTGYGTGATCCGTCCGGGCACTGCAGGATGTCCTGGCCGATCGGGACGTGGCCAAAGTGTGCCGCAGTTCCCTTCTTGTCCATGTGCTTATGTTTTGTCCAGATAAATGAGGAGCTGTGCTTCCGGTCTTGCTTCTTCCTGAAGCGCTTTAGACGTAGCCTTTTTTTGGCTTTTGGTGAAAATTGGATCAAAGGACCTTCAGCTGTACCTGCAAAAATTGTAAGTGGGATGTGTACCTCAAGTTAGCTGCTCTCATAGAAAGGCTCTGGGGGCAATTTTCATACAGTGTTTAGCGGAACTTTACAATTCCTGACCTCCTTGCTGCTGGCTGCCTATAAAGTGAAAGATTTTTTTTTTTTTTTTTAGCATTAATGTTTCTTGTTTTGAAATCTTGACGGCAGCTACAATCTGATGACTATATTAGCAGGTACGTCTGCTCACAGCTGTCTGTGGTTATTACTATCTGGCGAGAACAGGCAAACACTCGTCATGTGGCATGGATTAGAAACCCTTGAGATCCATATCTTTCCCGTCTCTAAAACTATGGTCATGAGTGGGGATGACAACCATGAGATTATTTCCTTGAAGCTGCATTTTAGGCTGAATCTCAGGCTTATGTTTGTTCTGTTCTTTAGAAGCGCTTTCCTCCTTTTTCTCTCTCTYCTTTTTGAACCAAAGCCTTCAAGATCTTCCACATGTTTCTCAGTTTCAAACTAGTCCTTACTTGGTCMAAGACACATCCCGTGTTTGTTTTTCTGATTAAATGTTCTACTGTGCTTTTTCCACGTAATGCTTTAGATTAAATGCAGCATCTTTAAGGAAAATCGGTGAATAATAATAGAGAATGATGAGGAGAAGGAGTTATAGAAGTAGCAAGTATGGATACAGGCATGCATCAAAACTTCAACATTTACGTGTAAAGRTTTCAAAGATCAGTATCTTTTTCCCTTACCTAGTTTAGGATTCTTTTTAGGCTGAGGAAGATCAACTGAGAAAAACTCTTTAGCTACTCTGCATGGTTTTTTTCCTCTTCAGGAATGTATTCATAGATTATGAAGTTCCTAATGTCCAAGGTTTAGTACAGCTCCCCTGGGACTTTGCTGAAGTAATTTGAGGTTCAGCAGGTGGTACTGAAGAACTTGAAGGTTTCTTCTGAGGGAAGTGAAAGGTTTCCTATATTTATCAATACTGTRTTTTTAATAATGCTCAAAAGCACAAAAAAGTTACCTAGATACAAACAGGCCTGTGCTTTTCATAGTGGGCTATGTATTGTCTGTTCAGTGGACAATATTAATTATTGCTTATATTAACAAAAAATAATAGTAGCTTATTTCAATGTACCAAGGAAAATGTACCCTTTGAGAGGGATCTAAATCTTAGTGTGCGTTATTTTCTGAAATTGTTCTGAAATGGAGCTTAGGTTTTATAGATTTATAAATACACTTTATTTTCTGTCATAAAGCATTCTGTGTAGTCTTTAGCACTACTGAACTTCTGGTAGTTCAGTTGAACTTTTTTTCAAACTAATTCCTGGGGKTTTTAGAACTTTTGTGTAATTAAGAATTAAAAAAGGCAGAAAGAGCTGATGCACTGAAACCTGTCGGTTAAAATGGTCTTTGTAGGTTCTCACAGATTAACAATCATGTTTTCTGCCGTGAGCTGCAGATTGAAATCAGTCAGAGTTCACCGCTAACTAGTTTCTAGGTAAAAGTTGTTGATTGCAAAAAGAGAGAAACAGATTTTTTTTTTCTTTTTTCTTCTTCTTCTTCTTCTTCTTCTTYTTTTTTTTTTTTAAAGTACAGGAAGTTGCTGTGTGGGTGTCAGTGATTGGGTTATAAGTAAAATTCAATGCTCTAGTGCTTTGATCGTGGGACCTACTGCATTTGCCCCACCCTTACCCACTTCCTTTAAATGCAGCACCATGTATTCCACATTGCGGTTATAACAGTACTGTTAACCAGTGATATTAGTGGAAGAACCTTCACCACTAACCAGTGTGTAACCTTCAACCTCTTCTAAATTTTTATTGCTTGCTTATAGTGGTTTTGACCTTTTTAACCTTGAAAGAATATAAAAGTCCTAAAATACAAGAAGCAAATGTGCTTTTCAAATTCAATGTGCTTTATTTTTGCAATGATTGCTTAATAAAAACAGGGGGTTTTTTTATCATTAGCTTTTTTTTTAAACCTGTGTAAATTTTGTTATTTTTATTAAATATATTGTATATTAAGAACTGATAGAGGTGGAGGGAATTGCATTAATAATTGACTTCCTCAGTGATAATGAACTTTCCCACATTTCTGTTTTCCTTTGGAATACCAATACACTAATAAATAACAGAAAATACCATATTATTTTGGAATATTTAATTCATCCATTGTAAAAAGGAATTACTAGATCTACTTAGCCGCTATGATGATATTGGAGAGTTGTTGCTCTTCCAAATTGATTCATTGCATTTTATATTTAACTGCCTGACACAGTGAGAATATCAAAAACCTTTGGCTTTATGTTTTGATCCATTTATTATTTATAACTCTGATGTATTTTGCAAACTGAAATTTATTAATTGGCATTTCAGAAGTTAGTGGTTAACACCTCTTGTCTTTGAGTTAAGGACTTGAATTCCGTTCTCACATTGTTTTTATGATTSGTAGTATTTTTGAAGTGTCAAATTATTGCAAAAAATCTTCAGAAGACAGATGTATTAATCAGCTATTCTTAAATTATGAAGTTTGATTCTAGTCCTTTAGAGATGCCTAGTTTATGCAGAGCCCCAAAAGATCTCTGTGCCAGCACAGCATTTAATTTGAACGACTAGAAACTGTTATAAAATAATAGCAGTGATATTATTGATGATAAATAGAACAAACCAATGTGATAGCTTTTAATGATTTTATCAAACTGCTGGAAGCATTTTGGTATTCCCAATGAAGTTAATGAAGACTTTAGTAAGATCTGACTGATCATGTCCTGTGTGACCTCTTTTTTTTTAATCTTGCCAGTTGGCAGATAAAGATAAATGGTATTTAGATCTGCTGATACTAAAAACAAAATGGAGGGGAGGGTCTTTGGAGTATAACTTAATATTCTATCAAACTGGTCTGGAAGCCGTTTCAGCTGTGATGCATGTAGTAATCCATGATCTACAGGGATAAAGAGTTCCCTTGTTTTGGGTGAAGAGGCTTCACCCTTTCGGCACAAGTGGCACTTTAACAACTGACACTTCAGCAAGTGGATGCTTTAGTGAGTAGATACCTAGATAAGATACACTAAGCGTGCACACACATGCCAGGCTTACTGAACCAGGGTTGTCCAGCTAGGAGCTTTTGAGCTAGAGTCAATCTGTGGGAGTCCTTTGGACCCCTGAACCATTTTAGATGTTTGTTGGTACTGCTGTACCAAATCAGATGCCTGCTGCTTGCAGCCATCACTATGCTTGCACGAATTAGAAGGGCAGGGCAAGTGCCTCACAGAAAGCTGATGTTTGTACAGCCTTGCTCTGCCACTCTCTTCCTTTGTATTTGATGCTTCCTCCTCCTTTATGTCAATCATAAATATAGTTCTTTTACATATGTGTCACTTCTCTAAATTTAAAGACATTTTAAGGTTTGACTGTTTTGACCATTTTGACTTAATTTTTCTTCTATAAAGCAGTAGAGAAGCCCTGTCAGCTCACTTAGACAGTAGTCGGTGAGAAAAGGAGAAAGCTTGAATCTTCACTGCTTCTAGAGCTGCACATATGTGTTCTTAGCAGAGTTTGTGTGCCCATGCTGTGTCCTCCGTGTCTTAAATAAGCGGAAATGAAGACTTCACAGTTTGCTCAGTATCTTGGTCAAAAAGCTTGCATAACAAAGCCTGAATGCTTTATGTTGTGTGCCTTTACTGATTTAATTTCTCGAATGAAAATCATGCTGTATGAATTCTTAAAGCAGGGAGCRTTCTTTTTGACCTGCACCACGTACAATGTCCTCAGGATATGTATCTGCATAGAAGTTTGCTCCATATATTTAGTGAGATAATTTTCAGAAGAAGAAAGCCTGGTGGATATATTTAATCAGGAGCTATGACTGAAAGAGTATTAAGCAATCAGTTTAACTAAAGAAAAGAAAAATAAAAGAATTCCCTTGCAGTTCAGCTTCTTTATTTGCCTGTGCGTATTCAGGTCATATGGATCTGTATTTTGGTGGTCTGGAGGAGAATGCAGAATAGTGTTATTAATGCATCATTTGATCACAGAATTGTTGTGTTTACTTCTAAGTGACTATGGCACATCTGCTTCTTGAGAGCTGCTCGAGTCCCTAAGGTTATACCCGAGCAGCACAGTGCCTGCTCACCTTAATTTTCTCCTCCTCTGCAGCTGAGAGTGAAAAATTCAACCCCAAAGTTTGTGACTGACAGGGAAACTTTTTATTTTTTTGCTCGACTTCTAGAAGACCTGACAGTTGTGTTAGAGTACAGGCATCCCTTGTTGTGTAGGATAAATGACTCATAGGTGGAGCACCTGCCCCAGCCACAAACTAAAAATTCCATTCACGCTTTGATTCTGTTGTTTGTGCTCATCTCTCGCACCGAAGATATTTCAGTACTAATTGATGAAACAAGTTGTTGAGAATCTGTTTCAGAACAGATTGTTGATCTGAAGGCAACGATTTCTAATCTAACCTCCTGTTTCCAGAAGTTTGTAGGTTGCACACTATTTCTGTTAAGCGAAGGTTTTCAGAAATAACGGCTAGCTAAAGGTGAGCCTGCAAGTAGTAAGCAAAAACAGTTTTTAGTTCTTCTTGAGTAGGGAAAATATTTTCTTCTGTTACTTAAAATACTGCTGTGATTTGTGTATGCGTGTGTAAACAACTTTATAGCCAGAAAATTTGAGTTTGAAATAACAATGTATAAATAGCCATTGTTGAGGACAAATGCCTTTGAGTATTCTGCAGAAAAATGGTTTTAGTGTAACTAGCCTTCAAGCACACTTTGAAAACTGAAAAAGCTGAGTAATTTAACAGCATAGTGAAAAACATGCTGAGTAGGTTAGGAATGATACATAAACATGGTAAAACGTCAAGACAGATTTTATGGGAGGCATCTCACATACTGCACAGTCTCCRAAGTTTTCTAGAGGAACGCCTTCTCTGGCAGATACGAGATAGAGGAGGTAGGAATCCTGGTATTAATTGTTCAAATATAATTCCGGAGATGGACTTCACTCATGCTACCACTATTGATCCTAAGCAGTAAGACTCTTTGTAAGGTGTATTTTTCACTTTAGGAAGTTTCCTTGAAAGAACTATTTGTTCAGTGAAAGCTTAAAATTGTGTCACTTTAACTTGGTCATCTTTGCCTGTGAGCATGCATCATTATGATACAGTCTTTAAATACATGAAAACATACTGTTTCTCATAATACAGAAAGATACTCTTCTGAGCAGAAAGTTAGGGTCATCTTTGAAACATGGAATCTAGTAAAAACTGTAAGTGTTTCACTTCATTGTTTCATCGTCAATATATTAGAACTCAATAAGACAATTTCTGTAATTCCAGCCTACCAGAAAGAACTCTAGATCTCAACCCTAAAGTTTGTGTGGGGTTTGAAATTAGATAAACCCTTCATATGGGTGGAGTTCACTATAAGTTAACAGCATTTGCTGTGGTAAACCATTTTGTTCATCATCTCTTTTTGCTGAAGTGAGTCCTCGGTGTGGTTTGGGTGCACCACTTGGGTAACTGCTGAAACTGCTGTGGTTTCAGAATAGGACCTGTTTTGCTTATTTCTGAGTTTTTTTTCCCTGAAACTATTAGCAGAAAAATGAAATAAGTAAGGGTTACAACTGCTCACCTGCACTTTCTTACTACTGTACCTGAAAAATGATGAGCTGTATCATCATAAAACATAATACTTCTAATCTTCAATGAATAAAAGATGAATTTGATCTTAGTCACTACTAATAGCGTATTTTTGCAATATTTTGTTACCAATGTCCTTCAGTTTTGTTGGTGACTTTTTAATGTGGTTGGGGGATTTTCACCTTGCATTAGAGAAATACTATACCCACATCCTTGAATACATGGAACTAAAAAAACCTTCTACATACTCTTGCTTCACTGGGGGATGCACATTTGGTGTAAGTCAGCAAGGACTTGTTGTAAGAGAAAGAATTGTGATGTTATTGAGGCCAATAAATTAGCAAGTTGAATATCTAACTAAACCATGCACACTTCTACCTCATTTCAAAACCGTGTTTACTGAGTGTGGCAGGATGAGGCAAGCTAGAACTAATGTACAAAGTTTTGTGAATGAGGACTTGCTGAGGACCGTCTCTGTCCTAAGTACTAGGATTGGCTTATTCAGTGTGGGTACTGCCCTTAAAATTGCTTTGCAAAAAATGACCCTGATCTTGTAAAGGTTGCCCTCTTTCAGTGTTTCTTCAAAATAGCAAAGTCCTCTTCTATTCTTTAGCAGGCAAAAACTGATTAAAGTGGCATTCAGAACGTGAAATGGAAGATTTCTGTATTAGCTCCATAGTATTCACAGTTGCATTTCCTCTACAGCAGTTATTCTTTTGTGATCTGTTATGAAGATGAAGCAGAAGAAACCCCAGTGCTCATTATGTATGCTTCGAAACCGCTAGGGGCTTCATGCGAAAACATTAAACAGGCCACCTAGAAAAAACAGTTTTGCTGAGCAAATATGTTTCAAAACCTATGTTCGTATTAACAGTCACCAATCCCACACGGTGGTTTCAGCAACAGAAATTTTAACCTAAGAAAAGGACAACTGAAAATGGAACAATTTTGCTTCTATCAATAATATTTGGTTTTGGACAATAGAGAGTGAAATATAGTAGAGAGAATTTGCTTGCTAGTATCTGGAGTAGAAGAAAAAATATAGAGGGCTCTTATTCTGCCTTGACCTTAAATTCGAAATATAGCTACTTTATTTCTATTTATAACTTAATTTAAAATTACCGTAGCTGTCAGCCAGGATGGAGCACACACACTGAAGCATGGAAAATAGTGTTGAAGCAAACAACAGATATCTAATCTGTCCTCCAGTTTCAAGGTGGCTCAACCTGTGTGATTTCTAGAAAGAATTTGTCTGACCTGTTCTTGGAAATCATAATGGGATGCAACAAATTCCCTAGGCAGTCTTGAATATTCCAAAGTTTTAGATGTTTTAGCAATCTCCTTTGGTAAAGTCTGAATCCATTACCTGTAATTCATTAGTCTTTTTCCTAGTGGGTGTAGCAGATTTGCCTGCAAGACTCTGATCATGTTTCCCRTCAATATTCTTAAGACTAAACGAGCCTAATTGTAGCTCCTACTGCGAGCGTGTTGTGTTCTACACTTCTTTCTGTCTGCTTGTTCTCCTGGGGACTTTCTTAACTTGCTTTGCATCTGTCCTGAAGCGTAGTGCCTGAAAGTGGTGACCGTATTCCATCTGGGGCCCGAGCTGAGTGCCAGAATAGCTTCCCCCATCTAGCATACAGCGCTTTTGCCTGTCCCGTTCAGTGTGATGAATGCCTGCATATAATAGCCGAAGATTTTATTACTGATCAGCAAGTCCTACCTGAGACTGGGAAAGAAACCTATACTTTTGCTCTCTTGTCTCCCATTTTTATAGGTACTGGTAGTTCATTTTTGCCTGAACTGTAGGTTGATATATGAGTCTGGAGGTTACAGGGGATCATATACTGAAAAAAAAAAGAAACGAGAAGCTGTTACCTTCTTCGTAATTGGCTTATTTGGCAAGCATTAAATCTCAGACATGCCCTCTCAATGCAGAGCAGGGCTGATGTTAGTGCTTAGGAGACAAAAACACTGCGTGATTCCTTCGGCCGCCCGGTAAATCTGTGCCCGCTGGAAGCCGAGGGCTGTGGGCCGTGGCAGCCGGTGCAGCCGCCAAGCTGGCGCTGGGCTGAGCCCGCTGGTGGCCAAGGCTGCGTGTCCGGGAAGCGGCTCGCAGGGGAGGCGGACGTCTGGCCAGCCTCTGGGCTGCGATCGAACGGTAAGTGCAGGCAGACCAACATATTGGTTAGGTCTATGTAGTGTGAACTCTGCYGGCCTTTACTTCTCCTCTTTTGACAAATGAGGATTTCCACAGGTTTGCATAAATGGTGTTTAGTGTGTGCAGCTTATAATGTTCATGAGCACCTACCATTGGCAGAAAATGCCTTCTTAAAAGATACCAGGTTATGTCTTAGACATACCAAATACATGCGCTGAAGTATTTGGATTTTCAGCTCCTTTGCCGAGTTGTACTGAAGCGGAGTGTAAGGAAAAGCAGTCACYTGCAAAAGCTGGGTTGCACAACAAGCCCTCCAAAACAGAGCTTTTTCTTCATCAGTCTCTTTTGCGTTGTACATATGCAGTGTCATGGCAGAAGGGCAAACTAGTCCCAGAAAAAAAGAGAATGTGTGCGTACTATACACACAGATAAGTTACTATCCAGTTCTATTTAACATGATTAATTATTTATCTTCAGTGATACACGTTTCTTAGTATTTTCAATTTTATACAATCCCGAACTTAAATGTCTTTAATGCAGGAAAATGAAATAAAGTCTTACCTGTCAAATTCTTCCAATCAAATGTCATTATATTGGGGTTTATCATACCAAATCTTGATGGTAGTAATGCTATAATATGTATAAATAACATAATAAATCCATATAGCGAAAACATCTGTTTGAGATGATTGGCATTGAGTGATGAGTGCTATTGTATTTAGTTAAATTTTAAACTACCCCAAGAAGAATGGATGATGCTAAATGCATCAGCACAGTTTCCTGTTAAAGGGTTTGCATTGTCCATGGTAAGTAACTTCTCTTTTTCTTCTTTTGTTTTTCTCCTAAACTTTCCAGGTAAAAGTACTCCTGTAAGCCACCTTGGGTCTTCAGATTTTCCCAAGCCCCATGATCCATTCCAGCCATTTGGGGCTGACAGCAGTGACCCGTTTCAAAGTAAAAAGGGGTTTGGGGACCCATTTAGTGGAAAAGATCCATTTGCTCCCTCCTCTTCAAGTAAAACTTCTAAAGACTCTTCCTTGGGTTTTGCAGACTTCAGCTCTGTAAGTTAAGTTCATTGTCTCTGAGCAAACCACTTTCTGCTCTGCTTGCAGCAATCTATTGGGTTTTTGTTTTCACTGCAAACCTGCTGTTCTCTGGCTTCTGTCTCTTAGTACCTTCATGCTGTCCTTGTTGTTTTTGTATTAATACTTCTGTAATAAAAAAGGCATTATTTCAATAAAAAAAAAAAGTTTTGAATTTCATACTAAATTTTAAAGGGTTTACTTGCTTTTAAATTATTTTAGTGCAGTGTGCCTTTACTCACAAATTCTTTGTAGCAAAATCTTGTGTATTGTTTTTGTTGCATGGAGGCTATTTTGTAACTGATTTGGGGGAGCCAATGATGTAAAGATTCTTCAAAAATTATTGTTAAACACATTTATATAGCTACTTCACCATATCCTGAGAAGTAAATCCTTAAGGAGAAAGATTCCGTAAAGTATTTGTAATTGTTTGTGGAAAAAAAAAAAAGTTCTGAGAATCCTGTTGCAATGTTGTTTGTATACAATGGAATGTGATCATAAGGATACATATACAAGACAGAGACTGAAAATTTAGCTGTTGAATTTTGTTCCAATTACTGATAATGTAGAGAAGCCCTTGATAGACAAAGCATACAAAATTGTTTTGTAGAACCAATATAGAAATATTGCACTCCAAAAGACAGTATSTGAAGGTTAGAAAGCAAAGCCAAGTGCCCTTTCATGAAAAGAACATCAGGATTTCTAGAAGTCTGGCTTTGTTTTCAGTGTTGGCAGGCACATTATTGAATTAGAAATCATTGTAAATACAGTAGTAGTGTTCTTAYTACTTCCATGAACAGGTAGAAATCTGTTCCACCCGTAGCCTCAGGCTTCTTCCTCCTTCCGTGTGTTTTTGTTCTGTCACATTGCCATGCAGTAAAATTGCCAACTTAATCTGTTACTTTAAGCCTGATGGGCACAATTCAGTGTTCAGCAAGTGGAGATCTTAAAACTGAATCGTTCAGGTTGCTTATTTTTTACTGTTTTCCCCTCCTCCACAATTATTAATTAATAGTAAATGTGTATAATTTTCCTTTTTGATATTGTTAGTTGAGGTCATCTGTGCATACCTTTAGCTGGCCTCAGTTCTTTAATTTATCTATGATAAAGTTCAAGATACTATGTATGCTTTACCACAGTTAGTACTAGCCTGTTGAATTTAGTGCACAGTTAAATTCTGTGAATGTATACAAAATGGTGACATTCTTAATAAAAATAAGACGCAAAACTTGCTTTATCTGAAATTTCTTGAACAACACCTAATTTCTTCTTTGAATGGAAGCAAAATAATGGAATGGAATGCCTGTTACCCAGCTACTGTCATCTTATTTACAGACTGCATTTCTTAAGAGCGTGACTTACACTGAGTGATTGTATCAAATGATTAACCARAATCTCCTTCTCCCATCCCAGTGGGTGCCCTAGTGTTTAATTCTTCATGCCATCAAGTTTCAGGAGATAAGATTAACTTTAAAGATAAGAAAAAGTAGGAAAAATGAGATCCGAGTAGTAGCAACTTATAGTTTGTTTAATTGCTGTTAGGTGGCACTTCGTCCAATAAAATTAATTTTTTAATTTGGTTTTGTGAATTGTTTTATACTGTTCCAAGAAAAAAAAAAGTATTAACTGAAGTTGATTGAAAAGAGAGAGACTTTGTTTCCCTGTTCTTTTCAGTATTTGCTTTTTGCTTGCAAATAACACGATTACGTTACCATGTTTGAGGATGGCTGATTCTCCTGCATGAAGCCTTAAGTGCGCTAGTTAACTTGTAATCAGGAAGAATATTATGTCATTACCTGGCAATATTATATTGTCTTTACCTGTTGTTTGGATAACTATCTTCATAATAAATTTTGCTTACAGAAGGTTTTCTGACCCGCAGTTTGAGACATGGAATCTGAGAACAGAATCATAGAATCACATACTTTTGACTAACTGAATAGTACGTTTTTTAGCTGGAATTCTTTACCCTTGCAAAGAAATAACACGAGGGCTTCATTAATTTTTAGTAGCATTCTGTAGAATTTGTCATTTTGGAGATGCTGTCCAATTCACACACCTAGAATTTCTTAGGTATATTCTTGTTGCATTCTTAACTTTTGCACTGGCTTAAAGTATAACCCTTTGGAACAAAGCAAACTGTTTTGCTAGCTCATGTTTCAGGTATTTCTAAAGTATATCTTAACTTTATAGATAGACAACAAGAAAAGTAACTTTTTGGTGTACAAAAAGCATTTTAATTTCCAAGAAACAGAGCATTTAGAACTAAACTACTTTTTTTCCCCCTCTTTTCATATAAGTTGGTAGTTTTATAAATACAAGTCAGGGTGGTTTTCTGTGTATTTGGTTATTTTCTCTGCAGATTCTGCTATTTTTCTCACTTATGCCTTGTGTCTAACTGTGCTTTTGGACCAAGAAAAGATAATATGTGAGAGTGTTTATGAAATGACAGATATATGACATAAATTTGTAGACTTCTTAAACGGGACATATGCAAAAAAATGTTTTTCTTTTAAATGACTTTGTATTTCAGTTACGTGACCTTTTTATAGGTAATTGCACAAGAATCAGGGGGGCACAATGAATTGTTCTATGTGTCACTGGTGGTCAGAGTTATGCTCCTGGAAATTTTGCTTTTTGCTAAGCCTTTGTAATATCTGGCTCATCCAGATTTGATTTCCTGTGATTCACTTCTCTCTCTCTCTCTCTCTCTCTCTTTTTTTTCCCCTTTTTTCCTTTTTTCTTCTCAGCCCTTTTAACCACAAAAATATAACTTGTATATCATAAACAAATCTTTGGAAGACTTACCCTAAGATGTAAGCCATATAAGTAAATATGTTTTCTCAACATTTTAAAAAAGATACCCCAAAGGGATTAGCTAAAGTTTATTATATTTCTGAAAACAGTAACTCTTATTCTCCATCGCGGCTACAGGATCTTCTTTTTGAATTCTTGGAATAAGTGGAGAAGTCCTACTTCCAAATGAGTCTGCCTTCACTGTGTCTTGAAAAAATCATGCATTCAAAACCTTAATGAACTTTTAAATCTTACCTGTCAGCTGTTTACTGAAATTATTTAAAGAAGTAATGACAGTAGGATTTCTTCATTTTAAAAGTAAAATTTCATATAATGTGTGGTACCTTATTGTATTTCAACAACACTGAATGCAAAGGTCTTCATCTAGATTTTTTTGGCAGTGACAACAGAGGAATTTTTTGGAGAAAAGTGATTGTAAAAGTAGTTCTCTTTTTTTGCATCATATCCTCTTGCTTTTTCAGATGTTAACAAAAATAAAATGAGGAATTGCAAGCATCGGGAAAAGTATAGATAAAGCATAATTTAACTACAGTGAATGAAAGTTGGCCCTGGGTTTAAAGAAATATAAATAGATGCATTTATTTGAAAATATGAATTACAGATACAGTGTGGAGTGGAAAAGGCAGAAGTGGGGATCTTTGTATAACACACATCCAGCCAGGCAAAGGTCTACTGTTTAAAATTTTATTTAATATTCAGTACAATGTTTCCAGCTTCCCTGGGAAGCTATAGCCATGTCAGCTACTGGAGTGGCTTATTTTGCAGTGTTCAAAGTTACTGTTTTGTAGACCAGAGACCAATATTTGCAATATGTATTCAACTGAAATTTAAAACTGTAAATTCCATGTATTTTTCTCTTCCAAAAAACCCAAATAATACCTTTTTCCTGAACTGAAAAAAAGAAGATTGTACAAAGCAAATTTTAGAAGTGGGATATAATGCAAACATTTGCTCTGCAAACACTCCTGTTAACATCATCCTCTTCACCAAATGCTAAAATTAGACAGTACCAGATTTTATTTTAGATTTAAATTAGTATTATTTCTATAAAATACTTTTATAACATTTTATTCAAAAACCTCAAGAAAGCAAACTTCTGCATACTTCAGTGCTAAATATTGAAATATAATATTGAAATAGTTTTGCTRATTACTGCCGTGTACTTAAGTGTATTTTGGAAAGCTCAAACAGGCTTATAAGCTGAACGTTAAAATGTGTAATATCTCCTTAGTGTTTTTTGCTGAATTAAATTGGATTCTCTTACATTATTTCTTTCTAGAAAAACTCTAAATGTATTTTGTAGACAGTTACAGAAGGGGTTTTTTTTTTTCCCCCCTTTTTTTTTTCCGCTTTGGCTGGATAGTGAATTTCCCACAAATTGACAGTCTGCAGATTCGTTAGTAAAACCCCTCACCATTAACAGGCAATATTACAATAAAACTCTTTGCAGTGTAGTTGCACAAGCATAAATAACTGTTGGTTTTACCAGGTAAAAGCTAACAAATTTAGCATTCTAAAGAGCGGATGTAGGTTGCTGTGCTCCCAAACCACCAACAAACTTGTGTGTGTTTGTGGAGTTTTTGTTTGGCTCCAGTCCTCTGGCAGTTTTCGTAGACTTCTGAGGCATGGAGGCAGGGACATGCAACCCAACGGGGTTAGTCCTCTGGTGGGAGGAAGACAGAATTAAGAGTATAAATGAAAGGATGAAGTGAGGAAAACAGTGAGTGACTTTTTTTTTTTTTTTTTTTTTTTAATGATTCCAAAGAACTAGCCTGATACAGCCTGGTGTACTTAATTTTGTATATTTAATGTGTTTGATTTCTTGTATTTTTTATATAACTTTTCTGGCTTTATAGTAAGTTTGTTTATTAATGCATTTTCCATTTTCGTTTTTTAGTTTGGAAATGAAGAACAGCAGCTGGCATGGGCAAAGCGTGAGAGTGAAAAAACAGAGCAAGAAAGACTAGCTCGATTGCGGAGACAAGAACAAGAAGACCTTGAGTTGGCTATTGCGCTCAGTAAGGCTGATATGCCAAGCTCTTAAATAGAGGTTCTTTGGCTCTATCCTGGCCAAATGAAACCTTTAAACATGGCTTTTATAAAAGTACTAAATTCTTGTTTTATGTTGTGAAAATAATTCTAGTCACCTTCAACTCTAAGCAGGACTGGCTGGTTATATCAAGCTGGGCTCTGTGTGGCTTTTCAAGTGCATAATATACAGGAAACACTGTATAAGGCGTATTGTATGTTCTAGGTAAAAATTACTGCTTGTAAGAAATTTAACATATGATCCTAAGACATTGAAAGCAAAGTTTCCTTATCTTAAGACAATGTTGCATATAGTAAACTGCAACTTGTGAATTTGGCTTTTTATTACCCGAATCACATTGTTTTTTGAGGCTGCAATATGCAATTAAAAGAAAATGTCATAAAAAGACAGTATTTATAGAATTAGCTTTCACTTATTACATTGACTTATTCATGGTAGGCTAATGAGTACAAATCCATTTATGTCAAAGTCTTCAGCACAAATTCATTATTAGGTGTTCMCTTTTTATCAAGGAGATGCAGCTGTTAGAGAAGAATTTGATAATTTAGAAATGATGGATACAAACAGAGAACTGTAAAATACTTTGAATTTGAAGCCTCTATGAATGAGTAGTTCTTATTTAAAGATYTATTTGCATTGAGTTTTAATAATTTTGTGTGATGTTGTAAAAGAGGGAGTTAATTCAGTTGTAGTAAATTGGACAAATGATGGCTTTGGCARTTAAATCATTAGGTAAAGTCATGCTTTATCTCATAAGCAAATATGTTTACAGGACTGTGACAAAAGTTTGAGTTCTTCTAATGTAAGATCAAACAACTGAAAACTTGCTAAGTTTGAGCTGTGCTCTTCCCTGCAACTTACTTTACCCTCTTTTACTCCAAGCACCAGAAAATAGATCATATTATTGTATTATCCAGCTGACTGTGTGAAACTGTYTCTACCTCTGTTTCTTTAATTCCACTGGTCTTATATTATGGGGATACAGATCAAAAATAGTTTAGCTGAAATATGGCCAAGTTGAAACAGATTTTATTTGCCAAATACATGTTCATGCATAAGTTACAGAAGTACTGGTAGACTGGGTTGGCTTTAAAAGGCAAGTTGCAGTGCTAAGTCCAAATAGAAGCAGATTTTAAATATACCTGTAGAACTCAATATATGCCCGTGGTAAAGATAATGCAGAATATGTTTTACACGTCCTATCTAAAATAAGTCCTTATGATAAGTTTGTGACTTATCTACTAAATTACTTACTAAAAATGCCTTTCTTGGTAATTACAGGAATTCTAACACTTCAGTTGTCTTTGCCTTGGACTCTTATGTCTAAATAGAGTAGACACCTACCACAAAATTTTCAAACTGTCCCTAATGTATGTCTGCTTTCCTGTCCTTGGTTCTGTAGGAATACAAACTAGGTACTTAACACTCGGTGTTTTCACTGTTGCAGCCCTGATTTTGTAAAATCTTCTSTTTTTTGGAAAATGTTTTTTGGAAATTCCTTCATCGTCCTTAATGCATTTACATTTCTTATACCCTTGCTTCCTTATTTTTATTTCTCGTGATACAGTCATAGTGCCTGTTTACTGAATGAAAGCAGCCTGTCTCCATCCTGTTCCAATTGCCTTACTCTGAAGGCTTTCCTTATGCAGAGGCAAAGATCACGTTAGATTATTTTAATCTAATTAGCAGTTGCCAATTCTGAAATGCAGCTAAAAYGTAACGTTTGTCTCCAGCTTTTGTGAGTAGGTACATCAGTGAGYGTGTGTCTGTGTGTGCCTGCACGCGTGCATGCACACAGATACGTGCAACCATCCGTTTACATATGYGGCAATATATTTGACAAAACTGAAAATCTGTATCTCAAAGTACGTTTTCAGGAGTCGCAATTCTGCAGTTGCTGTGTATCTCCTGTGGTAATGGTACTGCAAATACTGTGAATCCGTGATTTGCCTCAGAAGGGGAGAATATGCATTCGATTTAATGCTCAAACCTGAGTTCAGAAATTTCAACAAATTCTCTTTGCTGTTGGTCTACTGGCTTCCAGGTCTCTGAAMGCAAATTTGGCCTGTGTATAACTGACATGAGCTAAACCTTTTGCTGTGAAAGAGCTATTTTCAAAATTGTGTAAGATTCTCCTTTTGTTTTGGGCCTGAGTCTTCATGGTGTCTCCTCTGCTATAACAAAACACCGTTCATATGTAGTGCCATTTGATAAAGGAAAGCCACTTTCGGACTACTGCCTGGACGAYGCCACTCCAGTGGGACAGGTGGATAAGTTAAATAGCTTCATTCGTTTTTCCTAGGTAGACACTGTGACAAGACATTTTGCTTGTCAATTCTCTGAAATAGTGTGCTTTCTAACGCTTCTGAGGCAATGAGTTGGTCTTTCCAAGATGCTCAGCGAGCAGCCAGAAATGTGAATTAATTATCATTCCACGTAGCGTTAGAACTAACTGTTCACTTTGGTGTTTCCTTATGGACTCGTTCTCCGTATTTGCCCGTACAGTAACGGAAGGTCAAGCAAATTAACAGATACAGAACGTGTCCTCTGTGCGCRGTGTATTAGCGTTAGTAATCCTAGGTTTACTGAAACACTTTTGATTCAGAATTTTAGACACTGCAGTACAGCTGTGATTTCTCCCCGTCATATTTAACGCAGATTTTCCATGAAAAAGAAAGTTTGCCCCCATTCTTCCCTTATGCATGTAACTTAGTGTTTTGTACAATACCTGTATGTGCTCTTCTAAAACAAGATTTTATTGCAAGATGTTGATCTTATTCTTCCTCCAGAACAGTGAAATTTAAAGCACAAATAGGCCTATTGCTATTTGGGCAGATAAATATGTACAATGCAAGATATATAAAATGTAAGTATACACAATGCATATACAGTGTATATTATAAGATTCTTATTATTTGTGTGTATGTGTGTATATATATATATATATAGCGTATTGTATAATGTAATAATAGTGTGTGTATATACTATATATGTCCACATACTATGTCTAGTATATAGTTACTTCTACTGTACATAAAATATGTATATACCATGAATATGTAGAATATTGATATATATTCTATATATTAAAGTTTGTGTATGTATGTGTTCTCTATACAGAGATGGATAGAGAAATGGAATCTATACAGAAATTGAAATTTGATCATGGCTCTTATAATTTCAAAGTTCTGGTGAAAGAAAAAAGGAGAAATTACTACTTCTGATAATTTTCTTTCAAGAGTGCTTTCATTGGCATGAAAAACTATGTTCACTAGTTGTGCCAAGGGTAAGAGAGGAACCTGGCAGAAAGTAGGTATCATCTGTACTGGATATAATTTCACTTTGTGTTGAGTTTTTAAAGTGTCATTTTGAAATGTCAGCTCAATTTCTGATTTTCTCACGTGTGCTGGTCGTGTGATGTCCTCTTTTCTTAGGCTGAGGCAATGATTTTTCTCTAACATTTGTTCATAGGTTCAGTTCTCTTTTTTTTCTTTTTTCCTCCCTTTTTAAAAATTATTTTTAAAGAGCTGTTTCCCCCCGACACACACATGCACACACACAAAACAGGTGCGCACCGAGGTGGAAAACATGGGGGGTTTTGCCCCGTTCCAGTTGCATAGGTTGCATGTAATTGTCATCTGGGTTTCAGCTCTGTTTTTCCTCCGTTTCCACCTAAGCTTTTGCTTCAGGAAGAATGCCTATCCATTGCATTCTTGGCTTTGAGGGAAAAATAAGAGGTGCTTCTACTTTCTACCAAGATAAATTACTAGACTCGGTGGTACATTGAGCAATCACAAAAGAGTTTAGTGGACTTTTATAGTGACACACGTGCATTTTGTACGGAGCACAGTCACCGCTGGAATGACTCATGGAAAACCGTGAATTGCACAGAGCGCCGAGGCACGACCGTTAAAACAGGAAAGACAGACAATTTTTCACACTGAACGTATGCATGCGTGCTCTGTGCGTAGCATACGGATATCGGATTACTTGCGTATTCTGTTATAGACCAGTGTGCTCACATTTGCCTCAAGTGGTTTCCTGGAGTTACATTCAAAATAGTCTTGTTGTAAAGCATACCAGTCATTCTGCAATAAAAACAGATGCTCATAAAAGTAGTACTTCTATAATACTGCTGTATGAAACATTTTTATATTGGCAAACTTTTCCTTACGAAGCCTCTGCCCAAGGAGGAGCCCTGCTGTATTTTGTTCCATGTAATGTGCTCTCAAAGCGTAGGAAATTCCAAGCTGTGTCTGACAGTGTGTAGCTTTTTTTTATTTGTTTTTAATTCCCGTCTGTGAAATCTGCCGTCAGAAATTTTGTAGAAATTATTTTGTCATTTTATGCTAAAAGAGAAAGCACTTTTTTTTTTTTTTTTGAATTCTTCTTACAATCCCTTGGGGGTTGCTGTGTCTTCGTTTGCGTTTCTCCGTTGAGGAGGGTTTTTGTGCGCTGGAGCCCGAGGCCCGGGGAGTTTTGGTCCAAATAGCGTCGTCGCGTTCCCCTGGGCCAGGGCGGGATTTCTGACTTCCGTGTTTTATTCCTCCCTCTCAGGAATTTCATTTCTGCTTAATCCTAATGCGGAGAATGAATTTGGTTAAACTGATTTGATCTGTGCTAATAACGATCTAGTTCAAGTAACTTTGCCAGTGTAATAGTTGAGCTTTTTGTTGTGTGTCAGCAGTTGCATCCCTCTGCAGGCTTCACAACCGACATACTTTTTCTTAGAAAGAAAGTTTGCTTGGAGTATAGTGGAATCATAGAGAATTTATTTTTAGAGTAAATATGTTAACTCTTTATTATTCATTGACACATTTGTTTTATCAGTTGATATACTGCTCTTTTTACTTGAAAGTTTTATAAATAAAGGCTAATTTGTTATAAAGTGGGGGTTTCATTTTTCCAGCTTCTGCCTTCCCCTTTAACTTTCAAAGGAAAACTCACAGTGGACGTGGTTCTTTCTGCTGTTGCAATGATACAGGGCGTTCCTTAGTGTCCCTTTTAATACGAYTTTCTTTAGTCTGACCTAAAAAAAGGTGGAAACGTGAAGTGGAAACTGCAATGTTGACCTGAATCTGACTAATATCTCCAAATATGTACATTATTGTAGTTATATTTATCTTTCAGATACCATAACAAATTGAAAGAAAGGTATTTTAATTTTAACCCATCTCRTGTGTTTATTGTTTAATATAATAAGAGAAATGTTATTGTTTAATATAATAAATGAAAAGTTACTTTTTGGAGCTCTGAGACTTYGGCAATCGTTCTTTCACCTTTTTGTCCCTGATTTCATAAACTCTCAAATTTGCGGCGCTCAGAAAAGCCGCTTTATCGTTCTCTACGGTCAGATTTGATTTGATTTGATTTTGGCTGCTGCCTTCTCCGTGCCGCTCGGCGGCTGGGCAGCGGTCGGAGAATCTCCAGGAATGCTCTGAACTGTAAGAAGCGCAGGAAACCCGAATCAAACTGATGTAAAAAGRTACCATAGCTGTAATTACAACACACCATATTACAGTCCTGCAACAGGTACGGTCCTGAGCGGTTTCTGTGTTGCTGAATTTATGCTTACTGCAAAGRGGGGAATAACGCTTTTGCTTTACCCAAAGGAATTATATCTGAAGCAGGTAACAAATGCTAAATGTATTTGCGGGGTAAATAGAAAMTGTGTTGCTCCAGCCCTCCTTGGGCTTAGAAAGGTGATTTTTGCAATGTTAAAACATCTCCCTTCTGCAAAGCAGTGCCGGCAACTCAGTTTTGCATCTAGATAAAATATTATAAAATAAATAATTGGGGCTGAAAACAGAGCCCTTGAAAGACTGGATCAAATGCCTTTTCTGCCTGTTGAGTTCAAGATAAAGCCCCGTCTCCGCTGAGCGCCTCAAGAGGAGCGTCGAGCCTCGCGCCGGGGCCTCGAGGGTGCCTGGGGAATCTCGCGTTTGTCGATGCTGCCGAGCACGCGCTGGCTGTGGGGGCAGGCCGTTATGATTTTTTTTCTCCCCCTTCATTTCTAGGGGGTTTGGGTTGAATTTGCCTGGTTTTGGTCCCCCCGCCCCCCGCACGCACGCACGCGCTGGTTCCTGCGGCGAYGGCTCCACGGCTTTGTCGTCGTCGTTTTACTTAAATATAGCAAAGAAATTGCTGGCGCTTGGGATTCTGGCTTCGAAAATTAAATTTAAGAAAAGCCTAACAGCCACTCTGTGTTATAGGTGCACAAAATAGCTCTGGAAACCACAAAGCTGCGACCACAGAAAACCACAGAGCCACACGATCCTGTAATTTGAAGAAGGGACAAACTTTTTTTGGCTCTTCTTGTGGATGGCGGACCAGCGCGTGGAGGGAGCAAACGTTTCCAGGCCCTGTTGCAAACGGGTCGGAGGAGCCGCGGGCTCGCGCGTGCCGCCGGCGCTCCCGGCTCCGCGCGCGGGGAGCTCTGGCCCGAACCGGAGTTGCTGCGAGCCGCCCCTGCAACTTGCTCCCGCGGCTCCTCTGCCCCGCGGCCCTTTTTGCTGAAATATGTGAAGAGGTTTATTAAAAAAATAAAAAAAAAAAAAAAAAAAAAGCCGGAACGGCCGTGCTCTGAAAGCTGGCGGGGCGGGAAGGGGCTCGGGCTCGGAGGCGACTGCCGCAGCTTTCACTGGGAGCTGGCGGCAGGATTTCTTCGCTTCTGCGCTGAGCTGCTCTATCTAATCTGGCAATCTATCTTGCAAGTGCACTGAGCCCATCGCTGCGGTATCTTGTAAGAATATGTGTGAAAATCTTGTTTACAACGGACTCGATGTTTCCTCCTATCGGGTTTGACTAAGACTTTTTTTTTTTTTATTATTTTTTTTGGGGGGGGAGGGTTACGCCGAAAACAAATCCAGGCCGCCGCAGCCTGCGAGGAAGGCCACGGGCCTTCGCCGCGTCCTCACGGGAAGAGGTCCGGGGAGGGGGTTTCACGTAAGCTGGAGCAGAATCACTTCAAACCTTCAGCCCGGCTGTCCCGTTACTAGAAAACATCGCCAAGTTGGAGGTTTCCTGCCAGCCAAGGGGGGACCCGATAGWCCAGTGGGATCACCCGAGAGATTAGCGCAGCTTTGGACGTCCTGATTTAAGGCGGTTAAAAGGGGGGGGGGAAGACAAGTTGACAATTAGTYGTAATAGAGCGCGAGAAGAATGAGCTCAGCAGCTCGCTCTCTGCCACACCATTATCTAGAGATTCAAGGATCTGCAGCTTCCTGTAAAGACCACAGAGAAGTTGTCGTATGTGCCGTACCTCCAACAATTAAAATTAAAACGGGCTCTTAGCATTTCGTRCCCCTACATTCTCCCCACACACGAAGTGGTCTGAGGCCTGTATTTTGCATATATATGCATGCACATCTATATATTTATACACGTGCAGATATAACAGGATGGCTTTGTCCTGTTTGCAGTTGAGTTGCACCAAATACAAACGCAGGCGGCTCCTTTTCACATAGCGAGCAGCCCGTAACAGGTGGCGTCTGCGCTGTTCATCGCGATTTGACCGCTGTTTGGGTACGTGGCGGTAAGCAGGCACCACGTGCCCKTTCTGCAGCCCTTCCAGCGAAGGCGAGCGCCGGTTGCAGGGTGTGAACGTCGCGGCTCTCCTGTTTGCCGGAGCGGAGGGAATTCCAGCCGTGCCTGGGCGGAGGACGCGCGGGGCGCGCACGCGCAAGCCGTGCACGCTGTTGCAGGCGGTGCAGCCACGCWGGTTGCTTCCAAGCTCGGCGAATGCAGTAAAAGCTTCTCTCTGCGTGCACCGTTTGCAGCTGCTGCTCCGGCTAAAGCTGTGTTTCACCTGCGCAATTTGGGAGAACACGCGAGCGGCCCGGGCTGCCAAGCCCCGTGCCCTGCCTCTGGTAGAGGCCAGCGAGGGAAGCGGCGAGCAGGACGAGCCCGGCCCGGCGCGCCAAGCGTGCGCTCCTGGAGCCTCCCGAGCCGGGCGTGGGACCGTGCAGCCSGGGGGGTGGCGGCACCCGGCGCGAGGAGGTGTCACACCTCTGGGTCTCCCTTAATTACGTCACCAAAGAGGGAAAGGTGTCTCACGGTAGCACTGAAACTGGGGCATGGCTAAAAAACACTTTCGAATTGTCAGAAAGGACGAGGGAAAGCCAGTGCAAAGGTAAGCATGAGGCTTAATTTCAAAATCGTGTTCTTCAGGCTCTGAACACCATAGGGCTTGCTGAAATACGAAAATCTTCAGCAATGGGGAAAGAGAAGGAAATACCTAGAACTGTTGCAACAATGAGCGTGCTAATTTTAGACCATCTTTAAGTCATCCTCACTTTCTGGAATTATATTGTGCAATATATTTTTTTTCTAGCAAATAAATGAGTTTTTGTTTTTAATGAAGAAATGCTAAATCTCCCTTATATTTCACTTTGAAAGCACTATAAAAGTGAAATGTGGAACTCATTCTTCCATGTCAATGATTAGAAGCCCAAAATACATCTGTTCCACATGAACAACTGCAGACTTTGCTTTCACAGAAGAATAGCTGTATTTGTTGTTAGTGTGAATGTATTCCTGTTGATTTCATTCTCGTGAATTCTAACTCGTAGAGTCACAACCTTGTTTAAAGTCCTAACTATTGAGTTCTAAGTATCCAGATGTTCAAGAAAAATACTCTGATACCAAGCTCAGTCTGCATGCTTAGCTAACCCTGGGTTTGTTTTAGAAGTAGCACGCCTTGCTGCTAAACTGTTGCTGTAAAAACAGAGGATCCTCATTAGAGTTTCAGACTAATTGCATAGACAAAGTGCTTGGAGTTATGCTCTCACTTAGAGCTGCAGAAAAACTTTTAGGGGGCTTCATTTGACTTGCTGCAGTTGTTTGCTGCTATTGCAATATCCACTTTGTTTCAAATGAGCGAGTTTTCAGAAACAGGATCGCTGGCTAACTTATTTTCCTCCAAAACAATAAATACCTTTACTAGCGCCTGAAATCTAGATAYGATTCAACCCTCTTAAGCAAATTTGTGTTTTAGGAATAAGTTATGAAGGTATTTTAAACTGTGTTGTGAATTTATGTTTAAATTCCACTACTGTTCTATTGGAATTTTGCACTGAGCTCTTGAGAGCAAGGATAATTTATGTACAAGGATGCCTTAAAATAAGCCTCCGTAATTACAAAAATGCAGTGTTTAAATTTATAGTAAAAACCCACACACTGCTGGCAAAACTATAACTGCATCTGGAAAACATTAAGGATGCTATTAAAATAGTCTAGCATAAACTAGAAATGAGACTGAAATTACAGTGTTGCTTACTTAACCATTTTTAGGAAGTATATTTTGACTGTGATCTACTCTCCTATTTGATTTTTTGATAAAACACTCTATTGTATCTTGTTTACCACCGAGAATGAAGTGTGTACTTTGTTATCTATTTTAGAAAAACCCATAGCTCAGCTTTTTAAGTGTCTTGCTACAATTGTTGATAACTTATAAAACATACCCAGGTGGTGGTTGGTCTAGCCATCACAGAAAAAGTAACAGGGAGCTCTCAAAGGAGAATAAAAATCACAGCAATTAAAAACGTATTTTATTAAAAAGATGAAATGTTTTCAAACATTGAAAAATTATGTTTTTATAAAAACAGAAATAGGCAAAATACCCATTTGTCTTCTATTTACATATACAATATTTCTCATTGTATAAAACTATTTACAATATATAAAAAATTAGACAGTAAAATAGGTTATTTTCTTACAAGACATCAAGCCCTGTACTTCTAGTGTAGATCATGGCAAACAAGAATATTATTGCACCTGTGAAACAAACAGTCTAACAATAGGAGTGTTCTCTTAGCCATGCCTTCAACTGAGATCTAAAATAACATCGGTAGCTACAGTAACATTCATTTTATCTCCTCTAGGGTCAACTTCAGGCAGTTTCCATACAAACATTGTCTCGTAAAGCTTAGGACTGGGCAATCAGAATTGGGGGGGGGGGAAAGAAAAAAAAAAAAGGAAGAAAAAAACAGTATTTACAGCTTCTTCTATACAATCTGTATGGAGTCTTATGGAGTTTCCCCTTCACTGAAGCTGTATAAATAACCCCCGTCCTCCCCAACGGGCTGGGCAGGTACATGGATACAGTCACATCAATTTGTCTTCAGGAGATGACTGGCTAAGTCTCCTCGTGTCAAATCCTCCTCCGCTTCCACCGCGAAAGCGTCGGTGCCGCCCTACGTAGTACCAGCTACAGGCTTTGGAACGACTCTGCACCTGAGCAGTTAAATATAATGTTCGCTGTGGGCCGGGGAGAGCCTCGAGGGCTACATGTGCCGTTTCATGTGCAAGGCCAGGTGGTCCGACCTGGAGAAGGCCCGGTCGCAGAGGTGGCACTGGAAGGGCCGGTGGCCCGTGTGCTTGCGATAGTGACGGGTGAGCTCRTCGGAGCGGGCGAACTTCCAGCCGCAGCCTTCCCAGTTGCAGTGATAGGGCTTCTCACCTGGGGAGAAAGCACAGCGAGACGGCACTCAGCGCCGCGCTCCCACACGCACGCGCGCGCAACCGCCGCCAGGCCCCTTTCCCACACGGAGCTCCACKGCTCCTTCGGTTGACTCCCGAGCCCTTTCTCAAGGGGGTCTGGTGAGCCTGTGCTAGCCGTTCCCTCGCCATCCCCTACCCGGAGGGGAGTCCCTAAGAAAGGGAGCAGCGACGAGCTGTTAAAAAAGCCACATGTCTGCGTGCAGGAGGACACTTAGACACTACAGCGCTCAACATTTGTGGTATCTCAACGGGGTTTGCTCCTGCAGCTTACAGACACTAGAGGGTTAACGCTCAGGCTGCATTCGGCTCGGAAGCTATCTCACCGCTCACGCACCAGCCCGGGGAGCACCCGACCTGCCCGTGTTTACCTGTGTGTGTCCGGAGGTGGGCCTTCAGGTGCGAGCTCTTGGTGTAGGTCTTGCCGCAGCCCGCGTAGGTGCACGTGTGAGTGGCCGTTCTCTTCCGCGGCCACGAGCGCCGGCCTCTCTTTGGCTTGGAGTCCAGCAGCTCCAGAGGGGACGACGGAGGGGTGAGCACGCCGCGGGGCGCCGAGGGTTGTAAGGGCAGGCTGTCCTCGAACAGGCCGAACTGGGAGGTGCTCTGGTACTGGAGATGGGGCTGCGGGTGGTGGAAGCCGGAGGGCGGGTGGTAGCTCGGCGGGAAGGGGACGGACGAGGGGCACATCATCGRCGCGTGGCAGTCGTTCACCATGAGGTCGTCGGGGCTCAGCGGCGGCGTCTCGGCCCCGGGGATCTGAGGGGAGCTGGCCACCCGCGGCTGCTCGTAGGCCAGCATGCAGGTCGCGTTGCCCTCCTGCTTGATCTTGGGGCACGCCTGGGGCACCAGACCCAGCACCGGCCCGTAACTGTCCATGTCGGGCTCGGGCTTGATGTTCTCGACGAACTGCGGGCCCCCGAAGTTGGGTGTCACGAAGAAGCGCCCGTGGACGCTGCTGGGAGGGCAGAAGCTGGAGTCCATCTCAGACCTCATCATCTCCGGCACCATGCCGGCGCCGTAGGGCGGGGGGCTGCCCTGCTCCAGGGCGCTGTAGCATCCCGGCGACGGGTTGCCCTGGTAAAAGCCACCACCGTCCCCGGGGGCGGCRGGATAGTCCCCGGCGGTGGCGGCGGCCTGGCCGTAGCCGTCGCYGCTGCCCATGGAAAGGATAAAATCCAGCACGGTGTTGAGATCTTCGTCCTCTTTGCGGGGCGAGAGGCCGCCCCAGGCGCCGGCGGGGGCTTTGGCCTCCGGCTCACACTTCCACCTCTGGGGAAGAGAGAAAAGCGGGGAAGGTTAGAGCCGCTCGGGGAGAGGGCAGTGCGCCCCCGGGGATGGCGGGGTGGGGGGGG
>NW_028186524.1:437204-449613 GCF_003343005.1 Rhea americana
GCGCTTTCTCGCGGCAGGGGCTGGCGAAGGTGGCGAAGGAGGGCAGGATGGTGTCGCTGAGCGCCATGGTGCGGGACGGGACGGGACGGGACGGGCGGCGCGGCGCGGCGAGCCGCCCTCCGCCGCTTATAACGCGGGCGCGGGCGCCCCTCAAGCCAATTGCAGGGAGCGGAGGAAACGCGTCCCGGACGGGGCGGGAGGCAGCGGCTCGGGCGCAGCCTAAATTTAGCCCCGGTATAAAAGGACGCGGCGGCGGCGGCGGCCCCCAGCCCGAGCGGGGCGGAGCGGAGCGGAGCGGGGCCGAGCCGAGCCGGGCCGGGCCGAGCCGAGCCGCCGCCGCGCTTCGCCTCAGCGCGGGGCCCGGGGAGGCCGCGGGGGGCCCTGAGGGGACCCTCCATGACATGAGGGGACCTTGGGAGGGTCTCTGCGCCCCCCCCTCCTCCGCGGGACACTGGGGCCTCCGTGACATGAGGGGACCTTCCAGGACCTGAGGGGACCTTGGGGGGGTCCGTGTCTCACACACGCACCCTGCAGGGCGCTGAGGGACCTCCGTGGCATGAGGAGATGCTGAGGGACCCTCCAGGGGATGAGAGGGCCCCGATGGGTCTCTGCCCCCCCCCTTGTGGGACACTGGGACCTCCGTGGCATGAGGGCACATTGAGGGACCCTCTGTGTGATGAGGGGACACTGAAGGGTCTCTGCCCCTCCTCCCCCTCCCCCCAACCAGGATCTCCATGGTRTCTCCATGACATGAGGGGACACTGACGAATCCCTTGTCTCAAGCCCTGGGGACGCTGAGGGACCTCCATGAGACGATGGGGCCAGAGAGCCCAGGGGACAACACTGAGGGGCCTTCTGTGACATGAAGGGCTGCTGAGGAATCCCTGCCCTTGGGGATGCTGCGAGGGACCTCGTGCCAGGGAGGACCTTGAGTGGAAAACTCGTGTTTGAGCTGGTGGAGAGGAGAGTGGGAYGGACGGAGCTGAAAGAGGGAGGTGTGACAGCCACAGAAAGCGGGGCAGACGCTCCCCATGCACCAAGAAACGCACTGGTAGACCCTAGACCTTCTCTTGTGGTCACCCTCAGGGCCCATGGTCCCATCTCAGCACTGATGGAGGGGATGCCTCACTCCTGAGGCATCTCCCTGCGAGGAAGATGCTGGAGACTGGCAGTTAATGGAAGTTCAGGTCTCTAGCAAAGTTTTAATTTGCTGCACAAAGTTTGACAAAATCAACATTTCCCTGTGACATTATGAAAAAAAAAATGCAAGTATCTTCTGCGATCGCCTATGACTTCAGCCAAATTACAGTCCTGGGCTGGATTTTCAGTAGAAACGATTACTCTCCTCCCCTACTTTTGCGTTTAGCTTAGATGCCCAGATTGAAGGAGCTATCCTCCAACAATTTTTGATAGTGTGCCCCAGCCTCATGTTTTTGACAGTCACTGCTGCTTGGCAGGCATCCAAGAACAAAAGAGCAAAAGCGGCAATTCTTAAAGCAGAAAAAATGATGCTCTATCACAGATCAGACTGATTCTTTGAGAGGCTGTTCAGAGAAAGAGCTGTGCTTTCCCTTACCTCCTCCATACTTCCTTTGCAGCCACTTCTAAAAGGATTTCTAAGTGAGTTAGAGGATCAGAAGAGCGTAGGAGAACAACTCTCACTTTTATGCCTTCGGTGCCCCAYGAGGGGAGGGAGTGATGGGCCTTGATGGATTCTGGTTCTCAGGAGCATTTTGAGCACGTACCTGAGACCCTGGATTGCGGCTGGATGCAGCCGYCGCAGGCAAGCACGGTTGCTAGGGTGAGCAAATGATCTTTACAATAACTGCACATGTTTTAAAATAACGAATATCTCTTGTCTAACTTTCTATACTTTTTATTCTAAAAGTTCACAGGATGGCCAGGAGGAGCAGCCAAACTTCTGTGACTGGAGCAGAATCAATACACTGAATGCATGGTAACGAAGTACACAAAGATGTATGACTCATAGCTATGTAATGTCACACTTGTGTAATCTTTAAATGTAAACTCTTTTCCTCTAATAAAATGTTAGTAAGTGTACAATACGTATATATGGCACTGTGAGTCAGCCAAGAAAATACACTCTGATGAATTCAGAATGAATGTGAATGTTCCCTTGATAACACACCCTGAAAGTCTGTGTCAGTTTATGTTCTTGTGGTTTCAGCAACAGCTATAACAAAATATTTTGTTTCTAGGATATACAACTGCAAGTGTAAATTTTGCTGAGAATCTCTGGTCAGATGCTGTCTTCCAGTAGGCACTGGCAGGAGATTTGTTTGCATTCACTCTCTCCCCTAAGCTATGTTATGTTTTTTTTCTTTGCATAAAGGAAATGTTTAGTGGGTAGTGAGGATGAAAGCGAAGTGCATGAAATAATAAATTCACTCCCTTTCATTTCTTTTTGTTTTCAAGTGAAGCTGCTAAGCTGAAAACTAAGTATATCAAACCTGGTGAGCTGAATGTGAGAATATATTTGTGTTGTGAGTCACTGGTTTTGTGCAAACTGAGTACAAGTGTACCATGATCTTCCCCGTGGTCCATGGTCATYGTGTTGCCATTTTCTAGCTTTTTGCCCTGTACAACTTCTATTTTAAATATCTAAAACCTGGTACCCGTCTGATTTACAGCAGTGTAGACTGGCAGCGATGCTGCTGGTGTATATACATGAAGAACAAGAGATTAGAAAGTATTTGCAAATCTGCTGAGTGTAGAGGAGTACTAAATGCTGTGTGATTTGTCTTCCAGCCAGAGTAAACACAAACTCGACCATTTTTGTACAGCAAAGTTGTTTTTTTTTTCTAGGTGTTGCTGCTGATCTCTGTTGTTGTTTCTACATCAAAAGAAAGTTTTTTTTTTTTTCAGGGGTTGTAATCAAGACTGTACACGCTAATAAAAGACTCAGAGCTGGGGCTGTGTGACGGGCCTGTGCCCGTGGCGAAAAGCTGCAGCTGGATGTGCTGGTGTGCGTGCCCACGTCACCTGGCTGCTAGAGGGCTCTGAGTCATTACCGAACTCAAACAACAACAACAGAAAAAAGCTCCTTTCTCAGGGGATTGTTCTCAGAAGGTTTAATCCTGATTGTACCTAGAATTAACGTAATAATAGCAGTGTAAATGAGATGGGAATTACACCTCTTACCACCATTACTGATTTCAAAATCACAGCACCAGCAACGCACTAGGACCAATTATATTTAAATGAGACAAGCGCTGGCGTAGGATTTCCCTACCTGTATCTCTGCCCTCCTTCTGTTGACTTACAACTTTTCTGAGAATTTAGTTTTAAATTACGGATTCCAAATTAGTACTTTTTAAAGTGTGTTGTCCAGGAAGTTGATAAAATGGTGTAAACAGTCACATAAAGTGAAATACACAGGTATTTTTAGAGGCATCTCTTAATTTTTGAGACTGATTTAATCCTGCATGCCTTTTATCTCAGTGAAGTCATATCAGAAATTACTTTGATGAAGGAGTTTTTTTGACCTATCCTTTCATGACTGGGGTTTGTTCCTCATGTAGGGCCTTAAAGGTTAACTTTAATCTTCTCTTTGGTAAACTTAAATTGATGGGGCTCCTTAAGTTTTCAGTATTGACATATTTTCTTTTTCTGTGTGTGTGTTTTTTTCCCCCAAACTATGTGCAGATTTTCAAATCCTTTCTTTAGGTCTGAGCACCAGAAATGTGGACGAGCACCCTCCTGCAGCTAAACAGGACTTGTCCCTCTTTAGCCGAAGGCTGCACTTCGTACTTTTAATGACGATGTTGGCCTGGAAGCTCACACCGGGGGGAACCAGCAAAATCCTCCTCTCCCCCAGCTCCTTCACAGCATTTCTGCTTCCCAGTGAAGGGCACCACCGTGTAAATACCGTCTGCACTCAGGGCTGACTTGAGGCTTCTCAGCGAACTCTCTAATTTATGGCGTTAATTACAGCAGAAGGCATGGGGGATGGCAGAGACTGAAAGGTGGCAGAAAGGCCTGGGAGGGAAGATGGCACACACTGCATTGCCCCCAGCGCCTTTAAGGAAAAAAAAGCCCTTAAAGGAGGCATCTGGCAATAGCCATCTCCTAGCAGAGCAATTCTGCTGCTCTCAGCAGCCTGCTGGTCCAGGTAGCAACCTGTTTTGCTCCATCCCAAGAAGCAGAGCTGCTCTCAGTCTTCGCTCTTGGAAGCACGACCTTAAGCTTGTCTCTAATGCAAGACMTGTTGTCTGTTTCTGCCTGGGTAGCGAAGCAATTAAAATTATTCTTTAACAATGCCGCGTCCTTCTGATTATGTAACGCTTCTTTGATCTTTGCCATCTACTACTTTATCAGTTAACAGGTTTTGTTTTCTTCCAGGTCATTGTTAACAATGTTGAATGGTAAGTGATGGTTAAAAAAAAAAGAATGGGTGTGGGTRTTAAGAACTAAAACACTTACTTGATTAAAATTTCGGTTAGATTTTGAGATCTGTCAGCAAGTTTGGACCAATTCATGTTTGTGCACAGCACRTTGATTTGCAACCTTGTTTCTCACTGAGATTATCATCCTACACCTAATCAGAGCCTTACAGAGACGCATGGTACGCTGCAGCCTCATTTAAAAAACTGTTTTAAGCCATTGTTGATTGCCATTAACTGCGTCAGCTGTCTTTATTTATGATTCTGTTCATCTTTCAAGTCCTTCCAGGATTTTGCCCAGGATTGTATAACACTGCCAGGCATATCTGGGTCATTCTGTTTACCCTTTTTAAATATTGACATAATATTAGCATTCTTCAAGTCACCTGGGGCTTCCCCTGCTGCTCTGAAATTGATTGATAATAAACATTAGCCATCTGGATATCTCCTTAGTTGGTTCTTTTAAAACACTTGCATATAAGTTACCCAGACCTGGCAACTTAATATTGTTTGAGTTGAGTAGCAGTTGTTTTAACATCCTCCTTAGTTACTGGAATGGAAAGTATTTCAACATCATTTTTGTCTGATCTGAATGCAGCATCTGGCTTTTTTCCCAAAGAGAGAACAGAAATATTTTTTAGCACTTCCGCTTTTTCGGCGTTATTATTGACAGCTCTATCATTTCCATTCTTTGTGATGGCAATCTTAATTCTTTTTAGTGAAAGCCTTATTAACTCATTTAACGAAGATTAGCAAATGTCAACTGTTGCTGCTTCCAATAACTACACACTTCAGCTAGGCAGACTTCCATAGATGAGGAGGAAAAATAAACTTAAGTTTCATTTCAGTAAATAAGCCTACTTAAAAAAATAAAACCTTGATCAGAAATACACAAGAAAATACTCTTCCTGACGTACTCTTCCTGAGAGTAAGTTTGTGGGTTCAATAAATCATGCAAAAATCAGATAATTTATGAAGTTAATCAAGATAAAGTAGTACGTGTTGTAACTTGAGTTTGCTGTGTGAGGAATGATAGTGTTCAACTGCAAATGATTTTTTAATAATTTTTTATTTGAGAGACTAAAAGCAGCTTTGAAGAACCTCAGAGAGGCCTGTTTACTCATCTGATCCTGGGAGTCTTGAAATCCAAATGATTTATGCCAATTTTTTAATTATCTACTTTGATTAGATATGTAGCTTTGTTTCTGGCAGCACTTACTGATGTGAATGTTGAATGCACAGATGTTGTATTGCAGATGTTCCTTTCAGCTGTCAATTAAAAACACATTTGACAGATCTTTTATTGTTTTAACTTACAGATCTATGAAATGATAGCATAGTTTCAGAAATTCAACAGAAATGTTGAACTGTACCCGAGAAGCAGCTGAAATTATCAGGCACTGATTAAGAACAGTAATTTTCAATTGTTGCCACATCCTTTTTATTGAGATTTACTTTTGCTGAAGAATCCGATCCTTGGGAAAGAGCTGGACAAATAAGGGTGTGTGTGGAATAATAGGAGCGTAGGCTAGAAATGACCTATGTAGTTTCGTTCAGAAAAAATAGCCGTTGCTATTAATAAACAAGCAATAGCATCCTCAAGGTGGGACCCCAGTAAAATGGTATTCTAAAGACTTGACTCATGTCTGCTCTAGCAAACTCCCAAATATGTTTGGAAACCAGCATGAGGGAGGGACCGGAGATGGGACCRGTTGATGGGAACTGTGCGGTCCATYGTGCTGCTTTGTGGCAGAGCAAAGCAGCAAGAAACACCTGAGAGTGGTTAGATRTAACGCTTAAGTTGTGTATTAAAAGCTTCCATTCACCTAAAGAGAGTGTAAAACTTGAAAGAATCTCACTTAGCCCTGTTACATTCAGGGAATTGTTAATAGAGTGGGATGGGTGATATGTTGTTAGATCTCGTATTAATTAAGTCTTTACTAGTTTGCGTTTTAGGAAAAGGCTTACATAATTTACTGCAGATGACAGGAGAAAAAGTAARATGATGTCTTATCTCTTATGTCTGCTTGAGACAATTAGTAACGTTGTGGAGATGGGCAACGTTAACTGATTTTTTAGAAACACGAACTTTGTTTGGGGTTTAATTAATGCGGGAAAAAAATTCTGTTTGAGGTTGCTTCAAAGAACTAATCAGATGCACTCGTCTTGCTTTCTAATTTGTAAGGTCTGTTGCAGTCTGAGTCAGCAAGGCAGATGCAGATGGCTTTCTGAGCAGGTCATTTTGTCACTTTGAAGTTCACAGGTTTTAACCGGCGGAGAGGGAGAGGAGACTGGACAGCACTCAAAAACTAGCCACGAACCGAGGACTGGTTAGAAATGAGGAAGGATTTGGGTTTTTTCGCTCGCTGACATGCAGCACGTCTTTATAGGCTGCAGTCTTATCTGATTAGGAGCAGTTTGTTCACCATATATGCAAAGTTTGTATTGGGGGATGGAGGAGAAAGCCGTGTTTAATGGGACGAACATGTGGGATTTGGTTCTCTTTTAGATAATAGCGTCTTTGTGCTGCACCTGTATTACTTATGACTTATTAGTCATATGTCCTGCAGTTAAGTAATGGGAAATAGTGGAGCAAGCATTTCATTAACTGTGACACTGTTAATTGGTATTGCTTGCTGCCTGGAATTACTTTCCCTGTTTGAATACATGGAAGTATGAATCAGAGCCTGGTGCATTAGCCAGCGAGAGGAAGACAGGCATCTTTGCATGATAGGCTGTATGTATAGAGTAGCTGATCTCATTTGTCTTCCTGGACTGCGAGGTCCTTTTCAGACTTAGATCACTGAAGTATTTGAAAATGGTATATATTTTTTCCATGATTACAATATCGTTATGATTCAGTTTTGAAACTTCAGTGAGATATTTTGGGACAGAATTTTTTTTTCAGACACTTACCATCCATTGTTGTGACCATTTTGTTTCTTGAACTATTAATGCCCACCTTTTGGGATATTTATATATTTAAGTTCCTGGATATATCTGAGTTTAGGAGTCATGCTTTGTGTCTTGTAGAAAATGCTTTTCTATTCAGAAACAGAAAGTTCAAGTTACTTTTCATGCACCCTGAAAATTTACTGCCACTTGTTCTGCCCCTGCACCTTCGAGGATTATCACCCCTCTTGCTGGCAATAAACTCTAGAGCGCAATTAAGTGCCAGTCAAAAAAAATTGACTGATATTGGTCAAAATTAATAATTTTCGGTGCAATAGTATATACAGCAACTATAGTTTAAGAGAATAATGTTGAAATCCCTTGAACGATTACAGCTATTCTTGAGCAATAAAATACTTTTCAAGGGACAGCCTAATACAATGCAACTTTGTAGAATGAGTTGTGAAATTTTCTTTTCATTTGCCACATAAAGTGCCAAATAAATGTTTGCAATAAAAATACAGGCCTGGGACGAATGTGTTTTGCCAATTACAGTGCAATGTGGGCTACAAGGAAGTGTTCAGACTAGAGTCCAGTGTGGATGTTAGCAGAGTAGTATCAGGTTGCAGGAGGCGAAAGGGTGCATTAATTTGCCAAATGACCAGTATGGTTTAATCCTGTATTTGCAAGCCAAATCACTGCCTCCGAAAGAAAAGGGACAGGTGCAATTCTGCGCAAAATAAATTCRGCCAAGGGAAGCAGGCAGGGCCCTGCTTGGTGCCAAGCCAGTGCACGAGGACTGCAGACCGCTGACTGCGAGTTGCCAGTCCCTTCGGCTGGTGCTTGCCACGTTCGGCTCCTCTAGTTGGCCAATACTGGTGTTGGGGGGGCCGCAGGGGATTAAAGCTTTTGCAGCAGAAGGGGTACAAGCCATACTGGGCACACAGCAATTCGGGCTGCTCTTTCTTCCATTGCTCAAGAGCCGGCATGATTCACACTGTTCCTTTTCTTCTTCTTTTTTTTTTTAATTTTTTTTGTGAGTTTCATATTGCAGAAAAGAAACCCAAGATTTTTTTTTTTTCAACACAATTTTATTTCAGCCTAAACACAGCGAGCCGGCGCCCGTATCGATAYGCTTGAGCCTTAATCCAACAACGACGGTTGGGAAACGAAGCCCGGCCTCCCGCTCGCCGAAAAGAGCCGAAGTGAGGACCGGCCCGCGCTTCGCCCACTTTCTTCTGCCCGGGATCGGGGGAAGAAAGAAAGAAAAAAAGAAAGAAAAAAAGAAGAAAAAAAAAAACCACCTGCTCCGCGGAGCCGGCAGAGCGGCTCATTCCCATGGAAGCGGCGCGGAGCAGCCGGCCAAGAGGCAGCGGCGAGCATGACTGCGAGGGGGATCCTTTGCAGCCTTTATATACCGGAGTTATTTTTAACCGCAGCCTCCATGCTTATTACAGTGTTTCCTCTCGCAGGCGCTCAGGAAGCCCGTTTGGCTCCGTTTCCTGCTAACATGCGGCCCTGGCGCGCAAAATCTCTGAGAACAACAGGCCTGAGACTGCTCGGCTCCATTAAAAAAAAAAACTGGCAACTTTTCAAGCYCTGACAGAAAACCTTTGAAAGCGCTGGATTTCCTCCAGCTAACGTACGAGGCTCCTCCGCCGGTGACAAATTAGACCGAAACGGCACAAAATGCTCCTGTGTAAATAACCTTTTTTTTTATTTATTTATTTCTCTCTCTGCATTCAGCCTTTTAATAGTTCAGCCATTATTTATAGTTATTCCTCTGGATGGAAAAATATTTTTACATTTTTCCAAAGATGGGGTCTACTGAAATGTTTTCCTTGTTTGTTTGGGTTTTTGCTTTTTTTTTTTTTTTCCCTCCCTTTTTCCTTCGAGATTTTTGTGACCGTTTTCTTAGGCTCCAGGAGCAACTTTTCCTTCCTGGAAACCAGGACAAAATGGCTGTTGTGAGTTTTTTTCCAGTAAAAGGCCTGTGTCCAGCGCTGAGCACAAGTCTCTGCTAGTCCACGACTATTAAATAATAGTTATAACAGGCCCAACCATCTCCTGATTTCCCGCGAGACAGCAGAAGAGGTCGGTTGTGCTTTATCCGTCCCTTTAGCCTTGAGTTTTACGCAGCGGGTTAGCAAAAGAAAAGTATTTTATTTTTTCTTGTCGACTTCTCCGTGCGGTTCCGAAGGGAGTCCCGCTCCCAGAAGCGACCCGAACTATCGGAATAGATGTGACCTTCGCTGCCGAGAATGCTGTTTGCTCCTGAGTTCACGTTTTTTACAACGGTCTGACGAAACCTTAACCTGCAGCAACTTCTCATGTCCATTCGGTAGTAACAGCCTGGAGTYGTGGATGGTAACTCCAGACCACGAGAACGCGGCGATTTCCGAGGTTTTTGGGAGCATCTCCAGCAGGCTCAACCTTGTCTGGGTCGTGGCCACTCGGATGCTGCAGGAACAAGGTGGTTGCAAGGAGCAGGTTCCCCAGAGCAAKCGGGCTGCCCGGCCTTGCCCTTCTCCGTGCTGCCTGGGTGCTATCGTGCGTTTTACTCATCTGGTCTGAACCACGGGCGGAGAAGCCGCACGCTCCCCGCGCGCTCGGAGGAGCGAGCGATGGACGGGTCCTCGYGCCCCGCGCCGGCGCGGCCCCTTTCCGGGCAGCACAGGCCGATGCCCGTCAACACTGCTGCAGGGCGCCGCGGCTGTGGAACTCGTTCCCGTATTTTTTTCCTTTCATATCTGCCGTGTCTCCGAACCGCTAGATTGTGCCGCATGGCAAGAAATAAAATACGCACCCTCGGATGGACCGTCTCTGTCGTTTCTGATCGACAGCGGCATTTCTGCCGCCTGCTTTTCCCCTGGAGCTTGGGGCGGTGTGGTAGCATCTCCAGGGATAAAAGTCATCCGTATCTCGAGAGTCCAGCTAATGTCTATTTTACTGCCCAAACCTCTGTGTTTTGCTACACCAGTGACAATGCAATACTGAACTGGGAGCTGGCTGGGTGAAGCGTGGTTTGAATGAGCAGCTATCGCCACCTCTCAGATGACCCTTATTTTGATCGGTATCGTTTTACTCCCAAAAAGTTATCTACATTTCACGCAGATGTGGTTAACTTAACTTTTGCAGTTGAAAATTGCTGCTGTGAGATGAGAAAAAAAAAAAAAACCGTAAACAGTTTCTAGATGGGGAAGAGATGAAGTCTGCAGTTTGCAGGTTTTTTTGGGGGTCTTCATGCCGTGCCGCAGCTGGCAGCCGCGCTCCGGCTCCGCCGGGCTCCCTCCTTTGGACGGGACCCGCCGCACCRGCAGGCAGGACTCCAAATCAGCGCGCCGCTTCGGCGCGTGGGCCTCGCTTCGCAAAGGCGCTGCTGCAGCCCCAGCTCCCAGCGTTTGCCCGTGCAGTTCAGGGACGGMGCGGTGTGCCGCAGCAGATCCGCGTTTATTTTCGGGCAGGAAACCGAGAGTGCAAAAATGCACCGTGAACTGAAGGGCCAGGGTGAAGCGCCATTTATTTATTTATCTTACCTCGAGGTGGCCGGGTTGCGTTCATCGCAYGCGGCCCAGCGGGCTAAAATTGACTCGTTTTGATGCTATTTGGGGCTCGCAGTAATGAAAACCCGCCTTTGTGCGGGCTGGCGGCCTGCGTCACGGCCCGGCCTGGGCCTGCGGCACCGAGGAGGCCCGAGCGGCTCGGCCGCAGCTCGGCGGC
Source organism: Rhea americana (assembly GCF_003343005.1). Taxonomy (NCBI): domain Eukaryota; kingdom Metazoa; phylum Chordata; class Aves; order Rheiformes; family Rheidae; genus Rhea; species Rhea americana. Next base: position 448,220 of record NW_028186524.1, read on the forward strand.
TCTCGCCAGCGCCCTCCRTGAGTGCCCGCCGGACGCTGACGGACGGACGGACGCACGGAGACCTCGCGAAGCCAGCTTACTTACCCTCCTTCAAATACAACTGAAATTTATAGCTAGCAGCTTCTAAAATAACTCGCATCACTACCACCTCCAAAAACAGCTCGGGGACCATGTGGCCTTGTGGTTATGGCTCGGGGGTTGTGGTGATGAAGTCAGAGATTCAAATCCAGTTGTAGGGAGATAAAAAGCTTCAAAGAAAGTGAAACTGTTTTTTTTTTCTTTTTTTTTTCTTTCGCCCTGATTCTGTGGAAATAACAACACCGCACTGTACTTCTTTACACCTGAAAAACAAAATTTGCAGTTAAAAAATATAAGGGAGGGAGTTGGCAGGTCCGACTGCACGGGCACGCGGGGAAGGGTGCGGAGGAGAAACGCGGCCCCTCGGAGCGGCCCCGGCCCCTCGCCGGCGCGCGGGAGACGTCAGGGTGGAAAGTCGAGGGCTTTTTCAAAAAAAATCCTTCAAAAGGCTTCGACTCCGCCGAGTATCAAAGATGTCTTTGAATCGCTACAATTACAAGTGGCCAAATAGAAACCGAACACTTTTCCGAGCAGATGGACTTGGCCCTCGGTACCCAAATCACCAAAAACTCCCRAAGCGGCGGTTTTAGGATGGATGTTAATGGAGCTCTGAGCAAGACGCATTAGTGATCTGGACTATAGCAACATTTTAATTAAAAAGTTGTACAATAACAGACTCAAAATGTAAACTTCAAAACATTTAAAGCCTAAATTACCCTGGGTTAAGAGCTGGCACGGAGTATGTAATTTTTCACATTCCAGACTGCCTTCATTATAGTTCAAGAAGCCACAGAAATACACCGTTACGAGCCAGGAATAGTTCTTCCTTTTATTTGGAAAGAGAATTACAGAGGGAGCTATTGGGAACCGAAGTTTAGTTCCTAAAGCAGGAGCAGGCTACAATATTTTTATACACAACTGTGACCACAGACTTGCACTCATTCAAACATGCCGGACTAAACGGTGCCGGCTGTATAAATACGCGACGCTAAGTTAAAACACAGGTTCTTTTTTATTTYGGCTTTGAAGGTTTATCATGCTATTTCTACTTGCAACAGCGTTTAAAGTCAGAATGCCATATATATGTGTGTGTGTGTGTATATATATATAAAAAAACAGCTAGTAAACTGTAAACCTAAAAAAAAACTTTTGCTAGTAAACCTACAAATTAAGAGCCCAGATCTTCGTCAGGTTTGTGACAGTGTGAAGCCGATCCAGCTGTTGCTGATGGGCAGATGCTTGCTTTCATTTACAAACAGGCGCTTAAAATCACTAAGCCAATATTTCTGGTTTAATGCTTTTTTTTTTTTTTTTTT
>NW_028186524.1:449618-458376 GCF_003343005.1 Rhea americana
CAAAACATGCAAGGCCCCAGGCTGCTCTGAATTACACCCCTGCAAACCATTGAGACTTTAAAGGGAATTTAAACTATGCCTGAGTAAGGCAGGCAAATGGGTCACTCAAGTTGCAAAGTGTTTTGGGACCTGTGGAGGRCTCCGTGTCCTGGGGATGAGAGGGGACAGGACAGCTGAAAACAGTGTTTTTATAGATTTTTTTTTTTTTTGATAGATCAGTGTTACAACAGGGGACTTTTTTTTTTTTTTAACATAGTTTATAAATTGTTTTGACTGTTTTCGGATTGAATATTGAACCACAGTGGAAGCGTATGGATTCGAGATATTTCTGGTGATTGTGTAACTGGAAAAAACTGCCCTTATTTTAAAGTATTTTTGGCGTACGAGCGAAAGTAAATAAGCAATTTTAGAGACTCACTGGAAAGTAATTGCTCCTGCAGGACGCCGGCCGTGCCAGCAGCTCTGGCAGATGCACTGAGCCCTCACTCTCCAGCTCCAAATGAAAGCTTTGCTTTTCTTTTTCCTTTTTTTTTAAGGCAAAAGATCAAAAACAAGGATATATAATCTGAAATGTAAGGCATTTGGAAAGGACGGCCGCCTGCGCAGGCACYGGTGTCCACATATGAAGTGCATTAGAGGGGGGGAGCCCGGCGTGCCGCGGGGAGAAGCAGCCCCGGAAAAAAAWATATATATATTTTTATATATTTTATAAAAATATAAAAATATTTTTATTTTTTTGGTGGGGGGCAAAAAAGGAGAGGACGAAATATGGTTTCTCGTAGGGCTCCGCTAGTCCCTGCTTCAGAAAAAATAAAAGGGAGAAAAAAAAACCCAAATCACAGCTATGCAAATGCAGCAGAAACCGTCACTGCCGTGGCACAGCCCCGGGTGCTGATTAATCAGCAATTAAACCACCGGCGAAACCCCCCCCCCCCCCCCCCCCCCCCGACAGGTGGCCGAACCACGGCCAGCGCACGTGTCCGTCTGTCCGTCCATCCGCGCCGCGGGCGCCGACAGAAAAGGAGCCGCTCGGCCCCGTGCGGGAGCTCGCTGCGGAACGGGAGCTGGGGCGCTTTCATCCCAACACCGGCTTAAAAAAAAAAGAAAAAAAGAAAAGAAAAAAGAAAAGAAGAACAAGCTGCTTTTAAACTTATTTCTTTTTAATTCCACGCGTGCTAGCCGGAGCGGCTGCGGCGAGCTAACGGATACGAGGCCATCTGTTATATGCGTGTATTTGTATGCATCACTTTTAATTTGCTGAAGGCTTCCTAACGAGGTGTAATTGCTGCAAATATGCCCGCTTGCACTCAAATATTAATAAATATATGCATATATAGATATGGACTGTCGCGAAATACCCCCCCCCCGAGCTGCGCAGGGCAAGAGAAAGCTTTCATGCTGCAACTATAGCAACTACGAAAATAGCAAAGCGCACTGATTTCGCGCATGAACCTGTTCCCGGCGTCCAAAAGACACCGTGCGCTGCGCGCTTTATATACCAGCTCCCAAAATATCCGGGTCCTGATAGGATGAGAAACCGCTGTCATGTTCTTGCACCAGGCCAATTGCAACGCCGCAGTTCCTGTGCTGCTAAAGATGTTTCCTGTTGATAGCGCAGGAGGACGACGCAGCGCCGGGCTGCTAATGTTATCTGGGACCCTCGTGACCTCGCGGAAACGTTAACAATTGCGGAGTTCACGGCGCGGCGAAGGGCTCCGGCTCGCGCTGCGGGGTTTTTTTTTAATAAATAAGGAAAATAAGCGCTCGTCCCGCAGCCGTTCGGCTGCTATTGGCCGGGAGTTCGTTAAAGCGGCCGGGACGCAGCGGAGCGAAGGGGGCTGCGAAACCGCGCGGCGGCTCGCCCTTTTCGACCCAAATCCCCTGGAAAGGACGAATTGAAACTGTAAAAATGAAGTTTTTTGTGTTAAGTCAGTTCTGAGCTTGCTCCCTTCCACCCTGAGCTCGCTCGGGTGGTTTGACGTTCCCCCCTCTGCCCGTACCGTCCTACCGTTGGCGTTTATAAACTGCCCTCGTTCGTGCCTTCCTGCCAACTTTTTTACCAAAGTCTCCCCAATTTCTTTGCCCTTGCAGCCTCGCTGTCAGTGCCAGAAGCACCCCGCAGCCGGCACCCGGCGCTTGCACCAGAGCCCCCAGCGGAAAAAGCCAGCGTCAGCTTTGTCCTCCTACCGTCTAACCCCACGGCGTGAGCCCCGGCTGCCCCATTTCCCTGAATATTCATCTGTTTTTCTTTCAAAAGCCCCAGTACAGAAAACACTGTGCTTGAGATAGTCTAGGAAAGTCTCAGCTTGGGGAATGGATGTTCCTTAAGAACCTCCCCCCCCCCAAAAAAAAAAAAAGTTTCTGATTTCTTGTTTTAACTTAATGGAAAAAAAAAAACATTTTAAAGCTTTATAATTAATACTGGGGCCTTCGCTCTGCGCTAGCTCCCTTGGCGCGGCGCTTGTTCCCAGCCAGGCACAGTGGGAGAGGGTGGGAGGCAGAGTTCATTCATTTTTGTAGCATAACATCGAGCAGATCGTGTTTGGATTTCACTGGCTATTTGTTGTTTTACATTTCTTTGCTTTATATTGGAGAAGGGCCTGCAACAAAACTTTGATCCAAGGTACAAATCCGCAGCCAAGATTTGAACTAAGCCTGCAAAACTTTCCCTAGGACGGGCCGTGGCCCAGCACGCCGACTTCGGGAGCGCCTTGCTCTGCGCATTTCTGATTATTCAGATCTAGGGGGTTGGTTTGAGCCTGTTTCTCCTTATTTATTTGACCAGCAGCCTGCAAATGAGCTTGGAGGCTTGTGCCACGCAGGCCGGTAGGATTTTGAGACCCACCACCTAGGAAGTCCATGGACAACGCAACGAGGTTGCATCAGCGCGACTCCACCGTGGCCAGGGAAGGAGTCAACAAGACCGGAACGAGCATAAAGAAATTCTGGCGGCTTGAAAGGGGAACAGTGTGCGACAGGAGAAGAGGAAGGGAAAAATAAGGTCTTAATCACAGAAATGGTTCCTGGCGTAACCTTCAGTACAGAACCATTGTAAGCCCAAACGCCCCGGTTCAGCCAGGCTGCCAACCGCGAGCGGCACGAGAGCTGAAGTGGGAAAAGTGGCTTTAATTTCCTGGGCGATGGCGTTGATTTTGCAGAGGTTTTGAAAATCTAAATTTCAGGTGTCTTTTTTTACACCAAGTTCGTGCAGACTTAGCCCAGAACGTGCTCAAGGAGAACCAAGAACCCTTCATTTTCAGAGCACACGCAGAAGTCCGGCTTAAGCTTCAATTCCTGTCCTTGAAAACGTGTCGAGTTTGTGTGTTGAGGAACTGGGCAGGAACGAGCACAGCCGACCGTTTCTGCCAACAGCAGCGGGCGTCAACCGCGGAGCGGAGAACGGACGGGAACGCGCACGGCGGGGTTCGAGGTGCCGAAGTCCAGCCCGTTTCTCCTCCCAGAACATAAAGTCAGACGCAAACAGGTGCAATCGGTTAACCTGAGACAAACCCGCGGCGGATAAAGCCTCGTTGTCTCTCTTTATAGACAAAACCAGCTTAGGTCAGGGTCAAGAAGCACGCAAGGCGATCCAAACAGCAAACGGGCGAAAAGGCATGGCAATAAGGAAGGAAAAGTCGAAAGACGAAAGAAGAAAAACAATAAAACAACCCCCCGGCTGGAAGACAGAGGTGGAATGAAGCTTGGCAGCTGTTATAGTCTTTTTTATAAAAGAAAACAAAGCAAAACTAGCTTTCTCTAAAGGTAATCCAGTGAAAAAGGGACTCGCTTCCCCGGAGCTACGAGTAAGAGTTTATAATCAAACAGGAGCGCCTGCTGCGCCTGGGTTTCGCGAGCAGTTCGGAGGTGGCGGCCCCACACCGCCGTTCAGCCTCGCTGAGCCGGTTACGGCCGTGACGCGCTCGTGTCTTTAGGTCCAGCACCGGCTGCAGCCAGCGCCGGGTCGCTGCTGCCGCAGCCCTGCCTTTCGCTGCAGCTCTTCCCCGCGGGCTCGTGCCCTCTGCTCTGGGCAGCGCTCTTTCAATTATCACGTATTATATAAGCAACATCAGAAAAATTACGGGCATTAACAGGGAACGGCCAAACTAAATTAAAGAGCGGGTTACTCCAAAACATCACACTGAATAAACCTAAAGATTTTTTTTTTCCCTCTAAAGCCTTTTTTTTTTTTTTGCTAACATGAACTCAGAAGCAGTAAGACAGCTGTACCTTCCAAGTCAAACAGTACGTCAGCACGCTGTCTGCGTGCATGAGACTGTTTCTTACAATTAATGGGAATAGACATCCTCAGAACCAGCTGCAACACACGGCGTGCTCAGGATGCCATCTACTGGCAGAGCCGGTCGTGGAAGGGACCGAGGGGAAAAAAGGGGGAAAAAAAAGAAAAGGAGAGGAAAGAAAAGAAAAGAAAGAGGAGAAAACCAGTACCAGAAATGTACTGGTTTGTTACAATCTTCTCCTGTTCTAAGGAAGCAAGATGCACACAAATGTCACTGCAAGAAGTGAAACTACCTTGTTACTCCAAGGGAGAAGCACCCTGAGGAACAGCTATCTGATCAGCCATCGTATTAAACGAGAGGTAGACGAGGGTGTAATTTTGCAGGGGGGATGGGGGAAATGCTTCCGCAGGCTCACTGCTCTTGAAGCAGGACATAGCAAATACACTGAAATTTGTGGAGAAAAGTTTACTTCACGGCTTATTACAAAAACAGAATTGCGGAGAATATTCAAACACTTTTGGCTTGGTGGTAGAAACAGACACGTGTTTTCAGAGCCACTTCACCATGGCAAGTTTAGTCTTTCTGTGCTCTGAATTCCAGGTAACACAGACAGCCCTGTGAAACACCACTGAATGGAAAATGCATACAAGATCTTGCTTATTTGAATTATTCAAATTCTCTTGATTAAAAAGTATTCTACATTAGGCACATCTGTAATATATTGGCTGATCATCAAATTTAACCATTTCTTACGTTGGGGAGAAAGCTGAAGCCACCAACACAAAAAAATTTTGCAGTTGCTCTAAGAACAAAACTTGCTATTTCGTCACACCCCCAGCCCCCAAGAGAAAAGTTATTCTTGAACAAAAACTAGTGCGAATACTGCATCTCTCATTTCTGCTTTTGTGCCTGCGTAGATATCAGGGATCCACATTTCAAGAATGAATGGATTAAGGGTTTTTTGTACTGTGTGTTAATACTAGTTCTGCGGTAAACATGCAAAGCTTGTAGAGAACAATTATGAGTATAAAAAAGAGGTGGGTATTTTTTTAATATATGGTAAATAGATCAGAAATAACTTTATAAAAGCTGAAAGTTCCACTTATACAGGCCTGATGCTACAGTAACTGAATGTACTCTAAGATCAGAGGGTAGATCTGGCTGTGGATCAAAGTGACAAAAGGATGAGTGAGGTGCACTTGATTCAAAGAGGCCTTTTTGCCCTTTATTACTTCCTGGACAAGTAGGGCTGATGCCCATCATTGAAACAGACTCAAATGGCTACAAAATATAAGAAAAATACTGTTCTGGTCCACAAGATACAACCTTCAACAGGAAGACAAATGAAGCTATTGAGTCACATTTTACAGGCAAGTAATTACAATGAACAGTTTGAAGAACAGAATCATCAGATGGATTAAGTAATTGGTCAACCATTTACAATTTTAATATAAAATGTTTAGTCCAGTCATAAGCTTAATTTTTCAAGTGAAAATGAGTAGTGGAACCAAGATCTTGAACAAGATGATTTAATTTGTTTCAACATAAAGCCTGTTGGGTGACAAATGCAGTAACTTTTACTCCAGAACACACATTTCCACATCGATGATCATCTAACCAGCCACTGTCTTGTTATTACCTAGACATCTTCAGATTTCAGTTCCTTCTGAAACAGACCTTCCTATAACATGATAGAAGCTGCATCTCAGGGGAATTTAGTTGATTTTTTTGCTAATAATATTTACTGTATATATAGATACATATATTCTACAAGAATTTAATGGGGACAATGACCAGAATATCTTTTCAGTCTTGTGGCAGAGTCAAAGCTCTTCAACAAAGTGGTGTTAAGAACCTTGTACTCTATATGTATTATAACAGGTTCATGGACAAATATGTAGCTTTCAATGGTTCAAATTCAGCATCTGTCAGGAGTACTAAATTCAAACAAAAACATTCTAAAAAATTAAAGAAAATACTGATAATTGTTAATTTTTTTCTGAAATCAAAACAATTATATACACCCATGCCAATCTTGCCTTCTCAGAAAAATGAAACAGCATGTTAAAAAAACCCCAAACTTTTAACATTCTGAATTGTTCTGCATTCTGCCAAGAAGCTTATGATAACAGTTGTTTACAAATGGAGGAGACTGAGAAAGCAAGCATCCCTTTCAGGGCAAATAAACAATTCTAGAGAACTACAGGAAAGAAGGGAAATAATTGGCCAAAGCAGATATGAAGGCAAGCTGGAAGAGAAATGGTAACTATTTCCATCAGCCTCTCCATAAACAACAATCAATGGTCAGGAAGAGGTTGGAGCACATTACTATTTTTTGGCAAAAATCCCCACTATCTTCCTATCAAATTTCATCGCCTCCACAATTGTTTTGTTTTTTTAAATACTTAATATAAGGTATTATACCTACACATTATAGTTTTGAATTTTGTCTTACTAATAAAGGAAAAGCAAATATTACTTAATTGGCATAGGGTTTTTATAATGTATTGGGATTCTTCAACTTGCACCTGGACTAATTTGAACCAGCAATCATCATGCTTCCACAGAGATGTTCCTGTTGATATTTACTTCTGTGACCTCGTTTTCTGTTAACTTAGTTTTAACACACCTAAAATTTTAATGGTTTACAAAGCCACCACTTGAAGCTGTTCTTCCACATAAATTGGTCTAAAATCACGCATAAATAGGTTTTTTTTTGGACTTTGGATAGTTTTAACTCATATTCCGTAAATCTTTGTAAGTTAACAGAGCTTTGAATGAGTTAAGGCACCCAGATGCCCTAAAAAAAAAAATAAATACTTTGGGCTAAATACAACTAAGTGTTCAGCAGTCATGTAATTGCACAATCGTCTCCCTAATTTGTAGTACAGTGCTGCCAATGTCTTTAAAGACTCTAAAATATGAATACTAGAAACTTTGTGAGTACAACTGACAAGGCATTGACAAGACATTCTCAAGGTTCATTTTGTATTCCTGTCTCCTCAAGATAACTGCTACTCCTAATGTAATTAGCATTTAGCAGCAAGATCGGCATGTTGTAAGAATGAAATAAATATCCACACAATCGATACTAATGGTTCAAATGCTCAAACACATTATTGAAAACAGTAATTTTCCAATCTTTCTCCTGCACAATCCGTGTTTGTAGAAACAAGACCTTGGCAACAACATTCACAGCTCTCAGTACCACAGAGGTTTCTGCAAACAAACTCTAGGCCTGAAGTTCTGTCTTCTGTGGTGCTTGCGTTTACTGCGTTCGAAGCTGGTAGTCTGTAAAAGCAAAATTTCAATGGTTATGATCAGCAAATTGGGATGGATACACACACACACACACACACAATATACATAAAAGCAGAAATAACCTAAACGGAACAAAAAAACACAAACAAAACACTCTGTGCATGCTTACACAAAAAAAAACTCTTTTCTTCTGCTTGCTAGCAGATCTAGCAGCTTTTAGTACTGACAGCGTCTTACTCTTTTAAAGCTGGCAGAATATTTGTGAGCATTGCTTAGTTTTTAATTTTGTACCCTAGAAAAGTAATTGAGTCCCAGCTTAATTATAAAATCCTTGAACAGCATTACTGAGCTACTGTTAGGTCTTCCATTAAGATTGCAAGGTGAGTGAAGAAAGCAGTATCTGTAAATGTAAAACATACCTATAGCCTGTTACTGAATATCGGCAAATGTTTTTTTGTGCGTTTCAAAGTGTTGGTGTATGCTACAGAAACAAGATATGTGAGATCGAGATGTCTACAGTCTATTGCTTTCCAATTTACCTCCATTCTGGGTAATGTAACGAACCCATGGGAGAGCCTGATAGCCACTCTTCTCAATTATCTTTAAGTAGCGGACCTGGAAAGAGAAGTATGTTACATGACTCTCATTTCAGCCAAACAGTGTTTAATAAAAAATGTTTCTTGTCAAAAAAATGAATTTTATGGACAACAGTGAACAAGAAAAATAAGTGGAACAAAACTTTCAGATGCAAGGAGGGGGATAAAGCCCAGACACTTGCATTAACAGCATGTTTTCTAGCTGAAATAACACAGCCAGTTCTCTGATCAGTCTCTCTAAAGAAAGTCCTCCTAAGGCAGGAGAAATCCAGAATCATCATAGTCATACTATAAACATCAAGGAGTCATGGCACTTCCATATGATGAGCTGAAGGAAGTATTTGCAGGAGACAAGAGACAGCCAGGACATTAAATACATCAAAGAACTCGAGTAAGTCAGGAGCTTTACAGGCAAGGCAGAAAGTGCTACAAAGCTTAACTGCAACAATTTATGAGTCTAGTATGTTAATTTACCATTAATTTTCTATTTTCAGCTACTAACCTGTATTCCTGAGGTGGTGAAATATGGAATCTCAAACTTGACACTAATGGGAGGTTTTCCTTCTTTATCTTCAGCTTCAACACTTGGAAGTCCAAAGTGAGCTCTCATCAGATACTCCTTTCCACCCTACCGAAAAAAGGCTTTTTTGAAAAAAAAAAAAA
>NW_028186525.1:0-41849 GCF_003343005.1 Rhea americana
AGGTGTGTCTTTGCGTGTGGGGCCGCTTGGGAGGCATCGAAGGGCATCGCCACGGAGGGCTCTGCCTGCGGAGCGGCACGCATGCCAGCCCAATTCCGCACCTATCGAGAGGCTTCGAGATCAATCGATCTCGAAGCAAAGAAGGCGTTCAGTAACTCTGCCTTCTCCTTCTCCTTTGTCACCAGGTCCCATGCCCCATCGTTTTCCCTAGTCCTCCTCTTGCTACTGATGTATTTGTAGAAGCCCTTCCTATTGTCCTTTAACATCCCTTGCCAGACTCAATTCCAAATGGGCCTTAGCCTTCCATTGATAGATATCAATCCCTATCACTCCCGATCCCTATCGATAGATATGGTAATTGACAGGCATCTATACCTCCCAATAGCAGAAAGCAACAATATCAATATTGCTTGACCTTCCAATAGGTATATTGGCACGATATCAAAATCTATAGATGCCTGTCAAGATTAACAGGTATCAATGGCTGTCAATAGCGATCGATAGCGATAAAGATTAATAGTTTTTGATGTCTACCAATGGCAATATCCATCCAAGAGGGAAAGGAATACACACTTGCTGAGATTCCTTGACAGCTGTTCAGTCACCACAAATTCCACCTACTATAGCACTATTCAATTTCTGTGAATCTCTTCAAGAAACTCTCCTTTAATTTTTATGAACTCTAGCAGTATGTAGCTTAAACAGTAGGATTGAGAGTGAGAGAAACACAGATCAAAAAAACACCATTGCTGTTACCTACAGACACAGAACAGCGGAAGCATGTAGAAGACGACTGAACATCTTCTTAAATATTACCACAAACTATGGAGCTGTTTCCTAGCATTTTTCAAGGGTTTTTCTTCTGTTGTCTAAAGTCTCACATTTTGTTTTGTTTATCTCTTGACATTACACTGTGATATTGCCTTGCTGAAAACTGCAAAGTGAGACAGACGTCTTGAATGTGTAAGTATCAAGGGAATTGTTTATCAAGAAGCTACAGCCAAGTGTAGCTCTCAGGACTTTCCCCCTCCTCTGTTGTGGGAGATCTGTTAATAATTTGCATAACAAGCAGAGAAAATCACATACAAACTACTACACCTACCCAAATGCATTTTAGAAAATCTGAGAGATAAAACCAACACAGTACTTGCGTATCAGCAGATTTGCTACTTACCACAAGCTAACAGAGAAATTTCCAGGAAATCCAATACCCTTCTCTGCTGCACTCAGAAGATAAATGTTTATAAACGGTAAAGAAGGCCATCTGTTTCCATATTATTTTGATTTTTTTCAAATACTAAACCTCCTCTTTTTTATTTTATTGATAGGAGGTTAGTTTTCTTTCTTTCTTTTGACAGAAAATACCAGAACTTATGAATAAAGTATTTTCTGTTAAACAGAACTTATTTTCACACCTTAATTACATTCAAAAATCTATTCCCTGCCTTTTTTAAATATAGTAAGTTTGAGCATATTGCTTGCAATGTAATCAAAAGTGATCAAGTATGTGGTTATTATCTGTAAGATAATGAACAAGGAAGACTGCATTAGCATGGTCTTAATCCTCTCAGAGTCCAGATGGTATCATTAACCAAAGCAGCCTATCTCAAGTAGTTCTGTAATAACACATGAACTCCAGTATTGATTTGTAACGTGTAATCCATCATTTCACTCATTATGATTCATACAAGAAAGAAGAAATTACAGTTTCTTTTGGAGAAGTTTTGAATAGCAAAAATGTAAATTTTTAAAACAGTTTTTCTGGAACCCTAGGCCTGAAATAAAATTTGATAGCACTGGAGTAGGAAGTTAGGTTGTGCTGACATACATGCATTGACTATCTTTCATTTAGATGCAGGATTGTTGCTTTAAACTACTGATTTTTAGGGAAGGTTTTAAATAATTTTTATTGGCCTGATACGATCTTATTCTTCATGCAAGATAGTTTCAAAAATACCTTCTATTCTGGGCTGTGGCACAGGCTGAAACACCAACTTGCCCTCAAATCATCAGTCATCCCCATGTGTTACTGTCAGATTAAAAAAATAATAATTTAGAAGTAGAAAATTTATATCTGACCCATATTTGGGTAAATGTGCAACTCATTAGAATTCTCTTTTTTTTAAGGCTCCTGTGACATTTCAGAAAGTGCCTGAACTTATTCTCATGCCATCCTTTATCACTCCCTCTCACCCATGACCACAAAATATCCAAAGGAAACTAGCATGTCTGCTGCTGATACTAGTAATAATAATAATAATAAGAAGAAAGTGCTCAACAGACTTTAAGCTTCTTTTAATTTAATTGAAGAAAACAGGTAAGATTCAGATACTCACAGTGTCAGTCATTCACTGGCAATCTCTCCATCACTTGTGTGAGAATTGCTGTGCTATCTGATTTTACTCACTCATGGGTTCCAAAGTGTGGTTGCCAGCAAAAAAGAACAAAAAATTGCATTAAAAAATTAGATATTTAAAATTATCCTTGATCCAAGAGAGGACCCACAGAAGTAGTGTGGAAGAAACACGGTGAGTCTAGATGCAGGTCACAAAAGTAACATTTCTGCACCTGCTTAAATATGAGTATGACTTGAAAACCCAATACAGCCTGTTAAAGATACCTGAATTGGCTATGTATGAATTGACCAGACACAAGAAATAGGACAGTTCAGTATAAGTATACACAAAGTCAGTAATTTCAAATTTTTGGGTTGGTGATTTATCTTCCTGAAAATATAATTATAAATGCAAAGTACATGAAACAGCAGGTGAGCAGTGGGGTAAAGAGATTGGCCTCACGAGAGAAAAATGGAAACAAGCAAAACAGAAGTGAAGGTACAGCTGAGAAATGGTAAGTTATGGTACGATATGTACAACAAAGGATAAAATGTGCTGATAAAGAGTAAGGAAAAAAAAGGCAAGACTCAATGAGACAATAACTTCAGCATGAAAAATATATGGATTTGTATTTGGAGTCATTCTCCAAAGGTTCTTGAATTCAGATCTACTGTCACCAGCCTACATATCTACCTTAAAGAGTCTATTTTGCTTCTCTATGCTGTATCTATAGTTTTTTGTGTGTTTTAACTCCAGCACACATACATTCTGCATGGTGCTCTGCCTCCCTTACCCTACTGCTTTGTGGCTGACAACTTTATTGTAAAACATCAACAAAAAGAATGTCGTTGCATATTGCTGCTCCCCAAACAGACCGCATTATGTTAGACTGCAAAATAATTACATGACATTCTTTGCTTTCTAAAATCAGGATTATCTGGACTGTGCCTATGGCACTAACACTACATCTGCTGGTGATTTGCGTGACGGCAAGAATAGAGGCTGATTTCAGGTCTCAGATGATAATAAAATGGGTAGCACTGAAAACATGATAATTATATTAATTGGACAATATCTCCACAGCACTGGCTTTATCTTTGCCTTAGCTTTTAATAATTTCCCTTATACAAGCCAAGTTGAATACTAAAAAAGGCCAGAAAGTACTCCTCACAGCCTTGGTGTCATAGCAGGTACTTGAGATGCAATCAGAACTGATCAAAAGCTTTCCAAAGGACTTTTTTTTTCCTTAGGAAACATTACTTCATCAAAATAAAAACATTCAGCAGGAATACAGTGATCTTGACAAATTGAATTCAGAAAAACATACTGTTCTTGTTTAGATTTTGTTTGTTTATAGCATTATGAAGCACTACCTTTTGTTTTAATATCATTTTAGTTTGAGATCTTCTCATCTATAGAAAATATAAATTAAAAAAATCAAGCTTATTGAAATGGAATGTTTGAATTGAATCAGCACTATCAAAAGATAATGAAGGTAAAAAGATAACCAAGTCAGAATGAAACAAGTTCAGAAATCACTGAATTTTCCATTGCATAGACTTTACATTTCTGACATAGTTCTGCAAATAGGAAGTAAAAAATAACCTCAATGCACTATTCAGAAACAGCTAAAAACTTCAGTAAAGAACCTTCATATTTCTCCCAAAAGAGGGAGAAAGATTACAAGCTGATGTTTCTAATAAATGTTTTCTAGAACTCAAATCAGATCCTAAAGTGATATAAATCAGAGAAGTCCACCATGACCACAGCAGGAAGTGTTTAATGCAGTCAAACATCATGAATGTTATGGATTTTCAGGTATACCTCATGGTGGACACTTTCAGCATTTTTTATAAAGTTAGCATTTAAAGCACTTACCACTGCAAATCAGTGCTCTGTTCTCTGGTGTGAATTTTTGGCAAGTCGTTTAATCATGTCTGGTCTCCTTCTGTAAAATCAAAACAATATTTTCTTACTTTCATTCAGTTTGGAGAACTTACTTCTGCAATACTGAGATATTGGTAGATGTTGGTAGACTGTATACAGCAAAATGGAAATAGTAACTTGAACCCATACTACTGGGTTAAGGGGACAGGGACAATAGTTCTTCACAGTGGGAAATATTTTCTACTACACATTTACAGAGATTAGATTATTATTATTAGTTTATGGAGATTAAGATTAGAAATCATTTCTTAGTCAGCCTTATAGGATCTATTAGAATATAAATGAAAATAATTAATATTTTCCTGCTTTTATTATTGGGTAACTATATTGTAGTTCTTGTACTCTGATCTTATATATCTCAAAAAATTGCTAACTAGTAACCTCTTCATAATTTAGAGATTTTTTTTAATCTGCATATTTCTCATATCTTCACACCTCTGCAGTAAGCTAGCTAGTTCCTTAACATTTTCCCTTTTTTTTTTCAAGTCTGCAAATTAAAATCATCAGTGACGGTACAGATGCTGTATTACAAATCCAAGCCTCATGCACACTGCCTTACTTTTTAAAATTGTTTTCCCTGTACCTGTAGGAGTTAATCCACAAACCCTTGAAGATCACAGGGTGAAAGCTATTGACACAGAAGAATGAATTATATTTTGACTAAAACCTGTAAGGGAAAATACCTTATAAACTCAATGGTTCACAAATTCTTCTATGCTGAAGAGTTTCTTTATACAGGCCAGGATGGTAATGGCATACCAGGGAATTGTGAGGAAAAAAGACTATTACCAATCTGCAATTATCCTGTAGACAAGTGGCCTGAACAATGCTAATTATTTCTATTACTGACTAATTATTTCTGCATTTGTCATTACAAAACATCTGTCAAATTTTAGCAAAAATCTGCAATACTGTCAGAAGGGCAAACGATTCTTACTTTACCCCAGGAATAATTAACAAAAAATCCTAACTTGATAAAGTCAGATGTACTATAGAATAGTATATAGGTAGGAATTTGATGTTCTCCCTGTAAGCAATATTCCTGATTAAATGCAGCTTGTGGTTTGCACTCACACAAGGGTAAAAATTATGTATCAGGTATAGGTTAGAAAATAACACTATTAGTTGATAGGCGAGACAAATGTATGCCAATTGTAGGAATTATCAACGTGTGTCCTGTAAAATGCTCAGCAGCACAACAGCGACAATCCCAACGTTCATTAACACAAATTACTTTGTGGTGTATCAGAAAAGTCTGTAGCAGCATGCTATATACGAATTGTCTAGGACACAGTGCTATGGATTCTGCAGTATGTCCCAGGAGTCTGCCAACTGCATAGCGGAGAGCTAACAGCTTGTGTGCAACAGCTACGCACGTGGCCTGTTAGCGAACAAGTCTCCTTAAACAGTCAGGAATAAAATGACAGTCTCTATCAGGCCATTACAGACACTAGGTATCTTTCTTGCTCTCCAGAGCAATAGGAGCTTCCTAGTAACTCTGAAGTTACATGACCAAAGAGACATAACTGGCCCAAGAAGAGAATTCCATCATGTTTCTTCTGTAAAAGTTCTTAAGGTAAAAATGGTCTTGTTGGTAGGAGGTTTTCAAGTTGTGGAAAGAAGGTCAAAACAGAATTAAAAAGCATTCATTCCATAATGATTTTAGTTATGTAATAGCTTTCACTACAAAATTCCACGGTCTCAATCTGATTTCTTGTTGGCATACCTATACAAATGAGAGTCATGCTATCCTAAATTGTCCGAATAGTCACGTAAGCCATACCTTAGCAGAGTCTTTTTTCATCCCTGATATAACTCTGATAACTAGTTTTCCTTCAACACAAGCCTGCTCAACTTGGTAGAGTGCCAGCATTATATTACAGTTTAACAGTATGGCCTCAACTGTGGGTATTAAGTAAAATAAGGGAATAATCTGATTCAATGATAATTCAGGAGAAAAAATAAAATATGGTGAAATTATATATAAAATATACAAATTACATATATATGTATGTTGTAGTTTGTGTTGAAACTAGCTTGAATTACAAGTAAAAAAAAAGTGGTACTAATTACTCTCATAATTATTATATCATTCAATAGATTTATACCATAGAAACAAAATGAATAAATACATTTTCCATAGATGTGTATATTTGCACATGTTGTCATACATACCTGTGACAATTTTGGTCATGCTGACATAACACACAGGTTAATAATATCGGTATCTGTTATATCAGGTACATTCCTCACTGTGTAATTTAAAAATGAAAAAATGACTGAGGGCTAATTTAACAAAGATATATCAGAAAGCATAAGATTTTATTCTCTGGAATCATAATGGTTTGCGATATTACTCTAGTTCTCAGCAGAATAAGTCCTGAAAATTCATCAGATTTCACTGAAGGACTTCAGCTCACCAAAGCTTTAATTTTTACCACAGACTGACCAAAGCGTGTAGACCTAGTAATGCTTTCAATCAGTGCATTATTTTACTTCCCTTGCTGTAATCCCTCCTAAACTGAGCTTCACAGTTCGAGAGTTATCTTTACCTCTACAGCGTAGAACTACGAACCATGTTTTTTGGTTTGCAAAATTAGAATTGTGATGGTATGACTCACTTTAATACAGACACATATAGATCTCACAAAGCATAGAAACATTTTGACTATTATCCTTAATGGCCTTTTTTAGGACGCTAACAATAAATGCAAGGAGTAAAACATCTTTATTGCATTGCTGTACTCTGCAAGAGATTAGAGTTGTTCTGGACAATGGCACTGACTGTATTTATTTTAAAACGGTGTGTTAATTGCCATTCTGCAGATGTGCTGAAGAGTCAAAATTGTAAACCTTTTGATATGGGACTCTCTGGACAGTAGATACTAAAATAAAATGTTTATTTTTGAGACCATAAAATGGAAATATCACAACAGTAGTAAGGAAGGTAGGCACTCTTCTCTTACGGCTTCTTTAGCAGAAGGATGAACAGAAAGTTATTTATAATTTCTTTTAGAAACCCACAAACTTAATTGGGAAAAAATTTGAAGTCAATTACAAAGCTTCTATTTATTTCAGTTTGTAAATGTAAATCTCTACAGGTGAACTTAAGTACAAATACAAGAACTAGAAGTGAAGCTAAACTAAGTTTAGGGAAGAAATTATCCAACTAATAGTTAAAATTTTTTCCAAATCACTACATGTAGTCTCTCACCTTCAAATAAGCTGGGAAGTGTTATGGATAATACAAAATCAGGAAAATACGACTGTTTTATAGGTTATGATTTCACCACAGATCACAGGAACATATCAGTGCATTCAAAGAAGTTCAAAGAAATGTATTTATCTTAGTGTCAGTCCAATATTAGCAGCAAGTAAGCACTAAAATATGTAGTTTTGAGAAAATTAAATATTTTTCTAAAATCATCCAGGCACTTCCTGCATGCTCAAAATAACATCTCTCTCTCTCTCTCCTTCTTTCACATATCCAATAGAAACTTCAAAATTCTTGAGTAACTGATGGGATACTATGACAAAAAAGGTAGGCTACAAAAAGAATGAATACATCACAAACTAATATTATCTCATTCCCATTTCTTTCTTAATAAAAATAATGCTTCATTTGCTTTGAAATAAGTTAGCATCCTTTCCATTTTGCTGACAGGAAACAGAATCAGAAGGAAGTCACTCAGTCATAATTTGCCTGACTAAAGAGAGAACACAGTCTGAGACTTGAGTCAGAGATAGGAAGCAAGAAAGTGATCCCAGATTATCAATCCAGCCTGTCTTTTCCATTCCCATTGCATGAAAGAATGCACACATGCAATACATCTAAATAGTGGTCAGTTTGCTGTTTTAAGCAAACATCTCTTTCCCTTCTTCCTTTTTTTGAAAGCTTAGGTATTTTTTCAGGAAATAAACTCTGTTTCCAGCTGTTCTTGCAATATGTACTCACTTTTTCTTACAAGTCTGATTGCAAATCTTACGTCTTTCATCCACCTATTGCACCTCATCACATAGAGAAGTCTGCAGTAATATCCTATGAAAAATGCATTCTAGCATGTGGGTATCTTTTTTCTGTGCACTAATTCTTGCATTTAACTTCTTGCACATCTATCTCACTTTACATAATGTGGGTAGTCACAAAGCATTTAATAGGACAATTTAAGATTTATAATGAAAAGGGGCAAATAAGTCTTAACAGGATCAAAGTCTTGTGTGGTTTTCAGTAAAGCTTTGTGTCGTAGTAGTAGACTAACACAAAAAACATCATGTGTTATCAGTTTGGAGAAAGGCATCCAAAAAGACAAATCTTCATTCTTAAAACTAACTATAATAATGCTTTTCCTCATTTCCATTCAGATCTGCTCTATTTTGAAAGGCTTACAGGGGAGTTTAGCTGATTATTTAAATCAGTTTAACTGATTTAAATACAATTTAAGTGTCAAGAGTGCCTTTCAGTTCTGTGGGCTTATTTTAAAAATCAAAACATGTATATGATAATCAGCACTCAACATTGTTCAGATATATTTTCAAAGTACAGGTAGAAAAAAAATATGTATATAGGTAGATAGGTTCATTTATATATGCATACATCCAACCTTATATATATAAGCTTATATTTACATTTGTATATATGTGTGTGTATGTATATAGACATAAGCAAAGTGAAAAGAAAAAAACCTCACAATTTTCCAGACATACTACTGAAGGCTGCTTCTCCCTCCCCTTGTGATGCTGACTGAAGTCTGAATAAATGAGAGTTTACTGTTCATACAGTATTCATACAGGAATCTTGCACAGATACTCACTAAGTTGTTTCTCCTGCCCTACAGGGAATACCTTTAAGCAAGGCAAATTACTGAAGTCACAGAATTTGACTGGTAGACTGCCACTAGTATGATTTCAATATACTAAGTAAGACTCTTCTGATTTGAGATTGGCAGGGTGTCAGGGCCCTGGCTATTTTACAGGAGCATAAAGAGCTGAAATAAGCAACAGCCTGTTCAAGGTCACTGAAGAAGAAGTCCTTGAAGGCAAGAAGATTGAGAAACCAAGATAAGCAGAAGTATGTGCACCTGGGAAGGGAGTCAACACAGCAGCCAATTAGAGACTGAGCAGATACACCTGGACAATGCTAGACAACCAATAGCGATGCTTTGCCTGCTGGAAAGGATATATAAGCTAGACAGGTAGAATAATAAAGTGGATTGTACTTGCATCACATTGATGTGTGTGTTCTTTCCTGTCTTGCTAATAATGGGCTGCGGCAGCAGGGTTTGGAATTCACAACTCGTGGTGACAGCCACTACTAAATATGCAGAGGAAAAAAAAAAAGAGTAACTTCATTCACTTATCAGAAAAGAGTCAGTGATCTACACTGTAACTAGAGCTTAGAATTAATAATGCTTCAAAAACATTTAGTAGCTGTGCTTCAGCACTGTGCCTTTTCAGAGGAAAGGCTTTTGGTTCTTAACTGACTAGGAAAAAAACCTGTCATACCTGACAGATATTCACTTATAAGACCATATTGGTGACTTAATACTACAGAACTGCCCTTATAAAAATTATTGATCAACCCCAGAGGCACGTAGAAAGAATGAGATCAGCAAAACTATATCTGTTGTGCCTAATTCTCCACATCCTTCCATTTTTTAATAACAATCCATGCCTCAGCATAATGAGATGCAAAATATTTGTAAAGTGTAATTCTTCATTCAGATATAAATCCGGTAATAGTGATATTTCTCACACACTTTACATGGTTATAAATGAATACATAGGGTGTATTATTACAGTAAAGAACACAGAACAGTATCAAACTTCTCAATGTTGTTTTATGAAACATTCCAAAAGAGTGTAATGGTTTTCTTTCACTCCTCACTCTGGTACCCATTAAAAAATGAGCTGAAATTTATGATTTCCTTTTCATATATCATTGCTGAATAAAAGTATGAATTTGTTTAAACAAAACAAAAGGAAAATTTCAACTGGGTACATCATAAAGAAACTAAAGGATAGGTCAGAAATATTACAGTATAAAGGATGTTTTGTAAGAACTGTCTTCTAGATTTTTTTTTTCACTGATAATGCATTTTTAAAAAGACTAAAGAAACATCCTCTCCTTCAAGAACTAATTTTGATATTAATATTGAACCTTGCACGGAAAAAAGGTCTATACAGAGTCTCTTTGAGTGTAGGAATACTGAATAGCTGAATGAGGGCAAGACAAGACTATTTCCTTCCAAGATTTAAAGAAAACTAAAAATAAATGCACAGTGAATACAAGTACAACAAAACAACCAGTCAAGTAGAACACAATGTTATAGAACAGTGAGATAGCAGCAATCATAACAAAGTTACTTAAAAAAAGGGGGGGGGGAAGAAGTAGGAAATGGATTTTTTTTATGTGATATATTTCAAATATTTATGAACAAGATATTCTTTAAAAGCAAATTAGAATTCTATATAAACTTTTCCACTCAGCCTTTTAACACACAATGTTGTTTTAAACTGAAAGAGCTTCTCAACTGATGCATAGGGATTCTGTTAGGCAAGAACACTGGTTTATGATATAGACTAGTCCACACTCAAGTAAGGACTAGACTGATGCCATCCAATTCACCTCAGCAGTGGTGAACTACAGGAATTTTAAAATGTCATGCTTGTCAGCATGATCCCCAATATGGAACAGAAGTGGACAGCTTGCATATTTCCTATCTAACAAATGTGGGATTTTTCTATTTCAGCTTCCAAATGAGGATTATTTAAGCTAGTGTCTTTCCTGGTGCTGATCTGTATTCACTATAGATATTAACCATGGTAAAAAAGTACCATATATGTAAATAAATAGCAGTAAAAAAGCACTTATCTGATCTGAAGAATTATTCTACCAAACATACAAGATCAGGTCCTATCTATAAGCTTAAACAAGAGACAATGAAAGGAACATGACAAGAACCAGATCTTGCCTTAGACTTATTGAAGAGGAAGACTTTAGTACAGAGCCAGAGCAACTGTCTCTCTTCTGTCTTTCTCAGTAAAATGTACCTAGCCAGGTACCCTTCTGCACCAAAGCATCTTTAAGATTGCAACAGAGAATGTAGGCCCCTGTTTCCTAGGTTCTGCTGAATGTATAAGTGAGATCCCACTTTTTTGTACCTATATCAAAAAAAGGAAACATAAATCATGATACGGAGGATACTAATTTGGAAATTTAAGATTTCAGCCCAGGTCTACTGTCAGTTTTCTTCAATACTGATCATTTTTTACCATAAGAAAACATTTAGCAGAATGAACATGTTGCTGTTACCAGGTACTAATTAATATTTTTTTCCGCAAGTACAAAAAGGTGGAAATAAATGTAGTATCTGACAGATTCTATTTAAATATACTTCAGTGATGCTGCTGAATTTTTCTCACCAAAACTGCCATCCATGTTCACAGTAAAGAATTTGACTAGCATATTCCTCAGTTCCATTTAAAACAGTAGTTTGAATAAACTAATAATGTTTGAACTTTGAAAGCAGACAGGTTAGGAAAACACCTGAAAGACTTCAAAATACCATAAAATATAACTGCCTTCTCTACGTTTACTTCAGAAGGTGTTTTTAAGTCTATGATTTTAACTGCAGATTACAATGTCTCTTCATTTCTCCAAGAACGTACTGTGATTCCAAACTCAACCACCACTAAACTTACCTTAATTCACATATTTCCCTTGCTTCACATTTTTATTATCACTGTTTGGCATAATAATAGATTTTAAAAATATCTGTCCATGCCAGAAATGCATGAAAATTCACAATTTATTGAGGGTTTTTTCCCCCTGAGGCTTGAAACCTACACAGCTCTACAACAAGCAAACAATTATCTCCCTTTTTTTCCTTCTACACCTTATAAATAGATCTAGACGTTTCTACTACTAAATTTATATATCAAAGACATAAAATTGTTTTTGAACAGAAAAAGATAGTAGTGAAATAATAAAATGTGTGCTTATCAAAATCATGATTAATTTATTACCTTGCTAAATTTGAAACCAATAATGAAGCAAAATTTCAAAAGGAATTATGCACATCTGCATATTCAAAGCTGTAGAATTTACACTGACTAGTCTAACTCAATACACAAAGTCTCACTTCCCGAGTAAAGGATGGCAGACCTACTCTTCTCATTCCCATACTTCAAGGCATAGTTGTGGTCACTAGCAGTGATCAAGCCAAAATCTTATACCATTTCCCCTCAGTGCTCTTGGTCTGACCACCACAGAGAATTTTTGTTTCCTTGACAGTATCTAGAATAAGATACTGCTTAAAGTATTTCACGAGGGTGCTGAGGCATCAGTAATATCACTATTTCTCAAAGCATTTAATCATGTTTGGGGCTTCATAACAATATGAAAATAGTTTAAAATAAATAATAAATGCTAATAAATAAGTATCACTTAAGCATAGGCTTAAATTCATTGCTTAATTAAGAAACATACCAGATACTAGAATCATATTTCTGTGAATAAAATAACTGAGATTTGTCCCGAGATCAGTCTGCTCTTCTGTAAAGGAATATTTCTAAAGAGACTGTACACTCCGTCATGCAAAATAAAATAAAATAAAATCATTTTTCATTAATTAGTGAAAAAAATAGGAATTCTGTCATTATTGTGATAATTATTCACATTACCATAATACCTGTAAATGCATGGACAAGCAATGTTCTGATAGGCGCACAGAGAACTTAGGATCTCCATAAAATATTTCATAAAGATGAATCAAACGTAACTATTTTACTGTCACCAGGATCAACGCGACATGAGACACTCCCCATCTAACACGACCTCTGTATCAGCACATTTTTGCACAAGTAACAACTTCTTTTCAAAAAAAAGTTAAAAAAGGACATTTTTAACATGTATGTCATCTTACCAAAAAAAAGCTTCACATTTTTATATATGAACTGTTTTAAAAAGGTTCTACAACCCCAGTGTTTTTTATTTTAATTTATAGAATACCTGTAATGCCTGTTACAAACTCTGTTACATGTCTGGCACACAGGCAAAAGGCCATTCTTAGATACTTTTGCATCATTTCCTGCCACATTATCACCATTTCTACCTTTCAGAGATTTCGACAAATCATTCCCATCTATTTATCCAGGCTGCTGCTTCTAACAGATCTAATGAATGACATATCCTGTGACATGTTGACTAGTAAAATATTTTAAAAACAAGAACATGATTGACTGGGGTCCGTAAAAATAAACATCTTATATTTGCTACATCTCTTTTTACTCCATATGTTTTCCTTGTCAAAGATATCAATAATGCTTCATTTTCAGAGTTACCATTTAAAATGGCTGAGAATTTAAATGTCATACTTCATTACTGTTTGATGTGATAAAGGTTTCATGCCATAGACTGTCTTAGTAAGGGTAACTGTTTATCCAGTTCTTTCAGGAAAAGTATTAATTTTGTTTCTTAAACTAGTTCTTTATCAGAAGGTCTTTCGTTCTCAGTTACACATGCTTTTAAATAGATCTTACTAGACTTAAAGTTCATCTGGAAAGGTATTTTATGTGTTTTTTGAAATGTCTTTTACGTGTTTCACATTTAAATTCTACCAGGTAAAGGCTTGATAGCTTTTCCCAACAGGAGCAATGGAGGTTAGGTGACACAGTGAATTAACTTTAAGACATTCAGAGCCATATGCTTCCCCTGTCTGCATGCCAAAAGCAGCAATAAATCCCAGTAAAATCCCCTCTCCAAAATACAGGTCTCTGAGTCTCTCTCCTAACTCAACATGCAAGCTAGAATGCTTACTCAGCGTCATGCTAGGTCACTGAAGGAAAGGCCGAAGTAACCAGTGAGGCTGCACGCCAAACTGCAAAGCCCTTAAACACGGGTGATTTTCTGGGGCTCTGGCCTCGTCCCCTGTTGGCTTCTAAATCTTCATCATTTCAAATTGCCAGCGGCCCCGGACAGCACATGACACTCCCGAAACGTGGGCCCTGTGGTGCTGGCCACCCTGCTGCACCCACGTGCAGGCGCTCAGTTCCTGAAATCGATGATCTCACACAGAAAAGCCTCAGTAAAGGTACAGTTAAAATAGTTATGCCAAAAAAAAAAAAAAAAAAAAAAAAAAAAAAAAACACCTCTGGAGACCGAACCAGCCCGCAGCGAGCATCTCTCCTCCGCGGCGCTGCCGGGGCCGGGCCTGCCCTGCGCGGCCTTGCTGCCACCTCCAGCCTCCCTGAGGGACAGCCGCCCGGGGGCTGCGCGGGTTGTGGGGACCGCAGGTGCCTCCTCACCGGCTGCGGTCTGCCCTGGCCTTTGCGGGGCAGATGGGGGGGGCTTTCCTACCCCACTTTGCCCTGCCTTGCTGAGGGGGAAGGGAAGGAAGCCAGCTACCCTGGGGCGGCTGCAGCCCCTTCCCCCCCCACCAGGCACCAGCTTGCGCAGCCCGGCCACAACTCTGTCCCCGCTGACAAATTCACCCCTCTCTTCTGACTTGCATTTCCACAAATCCATTCACGTCAACTTGCTGGCAGACGTCTGACCAGAATTTAGGCAACTCGGGAACTTTACTGTTGAAGGCTCTGCCCACAGTCAGATGCAACCATGATTTGTAGAGGGCATGCACTCGCCTTTGATTACCAAAGAGGGGAGTGAGGTGCTTATTATAAATGCCTTATTTAAGTACCTATAATTGAGTGGAATAAATGGACTGATTAAATGTTTCTTCTGTAATCCAATCCCAGAAACCAAAAAGAGCCAGAAGATTTTATGAAGGTAAAATGTACATCCCATGCACATTAATTATTCCTGCCAGGAATTCTGGGTGTTCATGAAGTAAGGCATGAGGCCCACAGTGAAATTATATTACTCCCATGAACAGGGGACTACCATTGCAAATACCATTTTAATAGATTTTTTTTAGCTTGCTTTTATTCTGATAAAAATGGAAACATTATACCAAGACTAGAATTTTATCCTATTCTTCTTGGCTGTACACTTTTCAAAGGCATGATGCATTCATGCTTTGTAGTATTAATTAGGATGAGCCTGGCAACCCTTTTCTTTATCAACTTACTTTCCCCAGGAAAAAAACAAACAACCAAATAAACAAACCACAAACACATTATACCCCCAACTACCCATCCAGCAGCAGGGCCTGGCTTGCTGGTAGACACCTCGGTGCCATATAGCTTCATTCACTACTGCAGACAGCCCCCATCCCCTAGGCTGCCCTTCCCGCTCCCCGGCTCAGCCCCTCCAACACCCTCTTCCCTAGCATTGCCTTTCCCAGCTGAGGAGAACTGCTCATGGCTCCTGCCCCTCTCCCCTGCCCCACAGCATGTGCAGATCTGCCTCTGGCCCCAGGCAGAGCCCCACTGTGGGAAAGGGATGGGATGGGGGCCACAAAGGCAAGGGACTTCCTCACTTTCAAAACCTTTTTTGTATCCCCTCCTGCTACCCCTTGGTTTGTGTTGCTATAAACGGCTCCACTGGCTTAGTCCCTCCTGAGTTAACTCAGTTTATATCCTCCAGTCAATATCCTGCCTCTCCTTCAATATTTCTAGACCTTGCCCTATGCGTTCTCTCTCTCAGGATCCCTCAGCTGCAGACTCAATACTTTTTGGAATATACAGATGAGTTAAAAACAAAACCTTTCTGAACTCTTAAGAGTATGATTACAGCTGAGGCAGGATCATATTCTAACTAGGAAGTTAATACTGTAATTTGCTGCTTATTTGCTTCTTGCAAATATATATATGTATACACTCCATATACACACATTGCTAAATTTCTACAATTGAAAAAGGTGTGTTGTGTTTGACTCCTGTATAAGCAAGGGCATTTACCTCCTTGTAAAATCCTCCTCACAGAACTTTAATAGTATATTTTAATTACACTTCCTTTCCATATAGATTAGAGAAGGATTCCAACAGGGGTCCTTCCTAGCTCTTGGCATTGTTTATGGTGCTTTATAAGCAGCATTATTAGTGTTAGGAAGCTTTCCATTTCTGCACTTCGACTCTGTGAAATTTTCATAATTAGGTAAGTATAATTAAGATTTCCATTAGTTTTTTTTTAATTCCCCTTGTCCCAGTAAAAATGACAGATAAATGCCTTGAGACTTTGTAGTGCCTTAATTGTTCCCCAAGAGTTAGATTACAGAGTTAGGGTCTGATTCATGTACATTTTATGCACCATTTCCCTGAATTTTTCTTTTTTTTCAAAACATTTTGCTCAGAAATTTGATATTGCTGAGGAAAGTACAAATACTTCTTATTCACATAAATCCCTCAAGAACAGTTCCCATGTCTTCCCTCTGCACCTCATTATGCACTACATGCACTCCAAAGAAGAGAAAGAATTAGCTGATAACAACTCATGCAATGGTCCAACTAACCAAATATATACAGCTATTTGTTGTTAATGCATTTTATTTCAACCTTTCAGATAAATTTTGCCATAGACTTCTCAATGAAGTCACTCAGCAGAATTTTATACAGCAGTGTAAATAAAAATAGATTTTGAATCCTAAGAGACAGCCATCAAAACAGTGAACAATGAAAAAAAGGCCATATTAGTGCACAAAGCAGCCTGCTTTTCAGATTTGTTACATACTTCTATAAAACTCAGTTACTATTATGTAGGGGTGAGATGCTAAAAGAATATATAAATAATTGGCTCAAGAGGCAATCATACAGTTATCTGGATAGGTAGTGCTCCTCTTCTACCTGGGGATGGGACCTTGCACAGGGGCTGAGACAGCAATGGGAAAACCAGCTTCCTCCCAGCAAGCAATGACAGTGCAGCTCCTACCAGAAAGGACCAAGCTGGAAAGCAGTAGTTTTCAACAGCCAGCTCTAACTGTAATGGACAGCTTCACTCCCAGCCCTGTAACTGCATATGGCAGTATTAAATTAACTGTAGTGGAATACAATTGGCCAACTAGTGTATAATGTGTATATTGCAAAGCAGTCTTCCATTCAGTATAAAAATGGCAAATTCACTTGCTCCACCTTTTCTGATAACTCGCCTACCACTTCAGTGTCTGGAAAAAAATGTAATGTGTTAGCCTAAAGGGCGCTGAGCATGGTAGGAAACAGAATTACTATCTGTACTCCTCTGCTTCAAAGACCTGCTCTAGTTAGACAAAGTCTCTTTTTCTGCTCTGAGTCTGGATTCTTGTCAAGAAAGAAAATCATTCAACAGACTCACTTTTTGTTGCCTGGTGAGACCCTTAATATTTCTCCTTTGTCAAAAGTATCAGGCAAAGATGTTAGAGACTGTTCTCCTGAACAGTCTTGAGACTGAAGCTGTTAAAGGATTTTGTGTCCTCAGAAAGAATTCTCAGTGAAATCAATTCATTTTATGTTGGTGCTGGAATAGTGTAAATTCACCCAAACTTTTTTTTTTCCAATAGAAATATGAGTTCCTCTTAACACAATGCAATGATGATGTGGAATTTAACAAGTTTTCCTGTATGGGTCACCTGTGAAAAGACATCCAGCAGAGAAAAAGAGAATAAAATAATTCTCAGCTGTCCAAAATTTAAGCAATATAAGTTTTCTGTAAAAATATGTCCTTTATTTAACTTCTTTTTCTCATTTAGGAAAGAAAATGTTTATTTATCTTTTCTTTATATCAACATTTTTCAAATTCCTTTCTTCTTCTCTCCACTTACACAAAGTAAGGATAGCACAGAAGAGATTGCAACCCAAAATGCTTGGGATAGGAAAAGTCAGTAAATCATCATGAGATTTAGAACCCCATTGACTTAATTAAACTCATATATGTGGTATATAACTCTAGGACATGTTTCTGTTACATATATATGGATTTCATAAGGCCATGCTGCTGCAATATTTCTTGTCTGTTCTGCTTATGATTCGCTCATTTAAGAATCTCTCCAGCTCTCAGTTGAACTCTCAATGAACTTAAGCAGCAGAGAAAGAGCAACAACTAGCATTTTGTTAAAGAGGCTAGAATTTAATCTTTACCAGCCTTTTAGATAAAACCTCTAGGATTTTGTTTTGTAGAGCAAAAACAGGTAAATGCACATTCAAAATTAAATATATTCACCAGGTAAATTTGTGCATGAATTTGTACTGGATGCTTTCTGAAGCAATGAAAACTTACCAAAAGTGCATTGTCTACCATCATTCCTCTTCAAGTTTTTTAGTTTCCAAGAAAAGAGGGAAAATTAATATTTCCTGGGGATAGATACAAGTGATTATAACAGCTACTAAGAAATCTGTACTAATTAACCTACATCTTAAAAGCAAGTAATTAAATCCACCCCTCTCCCCCCCACACCCTAAACCAGAGTTCTCACAGAGTTCTTATTGCATTTAAGTAATTCATACAAAAAAATAATTCACAAAGGTCCCTTACATTACTTATGCAGAGAAATGTATCATGTAAAAAAAAATGTGTTGAGTTTCCTTTGTTCTTTCAAAATGAAAATTCTGAACAATCTTCAAAAGGCAAGAGAAGGGAATTTGCTGTCTATTCCAGCGAACACCCAAGCTGCAGGATTACCAGATCTTGCAGGATGTTCTCATGGTAATACTGCTCTACATTGAAAGACTTCTGAACTACATAACATTGCTGAAAATGCTATGGGTACCCAGAAGCTACTTTCAAGAACTGATATACTGGATTCTATAATATAATATACTTACAGTCATTCCTATAGCAACCCAAAAACTGCTCTAGTTTGACAGACCGTGACCTCCAGATATTTGATTAAGGCATGGTGGGGGTTCTGCAGTATTTGCAGGGCCCACACCATTTTTTTCTTCTCTCTTTTACCTTTGACTCTAGCATACAATGCTTTCTCAATGAAAATCAAATATGGTTTATGCTAGTGCACCTCTTCTCATCAGCAGACATGTTAAAGCCTACAACTTTTCTGACTGTATACAAAAATCAATGTTACTGTGCCATTGATGTTTTACGAGAGTCTACTGCCTTATTTTCTAATGAATATGTACGTGCAAGCTCTGTAATCAAAATGCCTTTAACAGATGCATTCTTCTTGGAACATATCCTTCACATTTGTTTCACCTTTTTTGTTAGATAATCTATTCTTTTTGTGCTACAGTCAAGATCTGTAACTGAAAAAGAAAAGTAGAAGATTATTTCAAAAGTTCATAATTCATTCAGAATTGCATAAAGCTGGAGGGATTTTTCCTAAATATTAGCTGTTCATCTTCCCCATCAGCAAATAGCTTTTGGTAAGAGTCTCAACAGTGTTAAAGGCACCTCAAAATGCTATGCTTAGAAGAATCATCAAAGAATGCTGATTTTCAGAAGCTGTAAAAGCCATCACTATTATGGTTGCTAAATGACCTTAAAGAGGAAGTGTTGATGAAAAAAAGAATTCTGGAATTCTAATGATTACTTTTTGGTAATCAAACAACTCATTTAGTTCATCTTTTTCTATAGAAACTATTCTTTTGTAACAAAAAAAAAATAAATTCGGTATGAAATATCCTTAGGAAGCCTTAGGCAACTTGGAATTTTTGCAAGTTGATGAGTTCAAAGTGAAGTGATAGGGAAATACAGAAGACTGCCTTCTGTAAGTACAGTTTAGAAATGGTTAAATTGCTGCTTTTAGAAAAAAAAGTGAGTTTTAATTTCTTGGGGGTGGTGGTAGATTCTCAAATGAAGCCGTCTCCCCACCTGCTACTGACAAAGAAAATTAAAATGAATCTGTGTTACATCTTATTTAACTAATGACATTTGGTAAATATTGGAATAATTTTCTTAATCCTGTTTAATTTTTACCTTTTTTTCCCCACTTTTCAAATAGATTTTGAGGCTAAAATAGAGATAAGCTGTAGGTCCTGACTGATAAAACAGGCTAAAGGAACATTCCACTTCTTGTCTCTATCAGATATAGTAAGTGACAAAAATGAGACAATTAAATTTAGACATTGGCCAAGAACAGAGTATTTCTTTCAGTCTAGACAAGTAAGATAACATATTGGAGGAGTCTGTAGAATATTCCAGAAACTGGACTTTTCCTAAATGCTTATACCATCAGTTTACATCTGAAGAAACAAGAATAAATTGTGGATCCTGATATGAGATTTGTATGATCTTGATAGGAAATAAAATGTTATTGTTTGATAAGAAAACATCAGTTTGTTGAAACAGAAACTATCCAAGAAAGGAAAAAAAAAGCACCCTGACAAGTCTCAAAAATTCACAGTCCCTCAAAAGAAGTTTTGCAAATGCTAAGCTGATTGTAAGGGTTTATTTTGTCTTTTTGTAAAACTTTAAGCATTTTAAATGCTCCATAGCTAAAAGTGAAATGTATCTAGTCTAATTATTTGAAATGTTTCATTTTTGAACAACTGAAATGTTTTACTTTTTGTCTAATATTTGAATGAGAGAAAAATGTTGAAGTCAAACTTCCACAGGAATAGAAAAAAAAATCCCACTGGCTCATACTCCATTGTCCCCTTTATAATAGAGTACTGTAATACAGTTTCCATCATACTACACACTGAGACCACACTTCACTTTTATTACAGTAAGTGACTGCCTGATTATCTCATGCTATCTGTACATTGCACTCACTATTCTTAAACTGGCATTGGTTATTCACTGTTAGTTAGGAATTGAAAATTGTCTGATATGCATTCACATGCACAGAGATTACATCTCTCCTCAGTCTGAGTGCCTCAGTAAAATCTGGAGTCCACTTGGTCATAACTGAACAAAAAGCTACTAAATTATACCTAAGGCTAGTGTACAGTTGCTCAGTTTGGAAACCAGCTCCTTTCATCTTGAGCCACCAAAGCCCAGCTGTGTTCTCCTTCTAGGCATGACCGGCTACTCTTCTGCATGCTTTGGGAAAAGGCAAGGCTTACTGAGGCGGGTGATGTGGGTGGCACTGATTACTTCATAAAGGTGTCATCTGGTTATCACCTCTGATGCATAATATTTTCATTTAGAGTAGAATAAACCATCCATTTTGGCACTGTTGGAGAGATCACAAGGACAACCAAAGCATGAAATGGACATTTTTCATAAGATCATTATAAAAACATAACTGTCTTGTATGCCACTAGTTCTGGCTTGATGCATATCCTGTGTTAAATTTCCAGTGCATTTTCTCTATGATAAAGAATGACAACTGACCTTGGGCTCCAAACATAAAGGACTCTAGGCAATATTCAACTTCCTTTTTTGTCACATAACAGCAATACCAGATGTTACTTTGCAAATCATTCTCTAGTTAAATATTAAATCTAATTCTAAGGAATCTTTAAATGCCTCTTTTTGTAAACCATTATTCTACTACTTCTGCAAAACTGTTGCTAAATACCCCAATTTTATATTTAATCTTTAATTCACATCCTTTACTGATAAATCATATCTTTTCTCTTTTGGATCTACATTACTTATAATCCCTTTCAGTCTGCTCCATCCAGGAAATACTAGGATTGAGTTAAGTTGTAAATACACAAACACATTTATGCTACAAGACATATTTAATCTTGAAATGTGTTTTTCAAGTTTTATTTCAATCTGAAAAGAATTAAGAATTCACATACACTACAGTAAATACAGGAATACTTTGAGCAACCTCTACTCCAACAAGATGAACTAAAATCAAAAATCTTTCTTTTCTCTCAAGTTTTGGTCCATTGCTGATAAGATTTAGTACACCCTAAAAGTAAAGAGAAGCAGGATACAAATGTGCGATATTGTCACTGCTTTCAAAGCAGTTGCTATTGTAATCAAAGGGAAGTGGGCGGAAGCAAAGAAACAGGAAACCTGAACAAGATGTGACTACCATTTTCAAGGCTGGAAATCTTTTGCCTGGAAAACTACACAAAACTTCATGTTTTTCTGGAGGAAAACCTTTACTTCTGTAAACTACAGAAGGAACAAGCCAAAGCATACACTCACATGTCATTGCCTCTTGAGAGACAATGACATGATGCTATGATCCATAGGCTCTCTTTCAATAACCTGACAAGTATGTCTATCTATCCAAAATTAACTGAGGAAAATTTGATTAATTTCTTCCATTTTTCATTGCTGCTCTTTCAAACTCAAGATGTCTTCTCCAGTGGTCTTCACTAATTGTTTTCCTTATTCTTGTCCTAATTTAAAATAATGTGTTCACATCAAAGTGGCCTTCTTAGAGGATACTGCAGTAAAAAAAGAAAAAAAAACTTAGAAAAAAAACATGAATCTTATGTTCTGTGGACTACAGAATTTTGTAAATTACATTGCTAAACTCAAAGCTACATCTTTCTCTTAGGTACAATTCATATATATATATTTTTCTTCTCTAGAAATGCAAGGTGATACAATAAACCCAAAGTAAAACAGATCACTATGCTAGAGACTGGTATGAATGCAGGAGGAAAAGTGTGTTCATCATTCCCTGACTGTCACTCCCATACCCTCCCTCAGTACATTATTAACACTTCTGTCGGCAAGTTACTGGTCCAAGTGCCCCAAAATGACAATAGATATGTTTTGTTTTGATATCTTAAAGAATGTGTCATTCCTACTTGTTAATATTTTAAATTTACTAATAACAAATAGCTGTGGTGAAAATTATGAAGTTGTTATCTCTCTGTGCAAATAGAATATCCGTATTAACAGAGTTTTCTATTTACACAATGTATTTGATATTTGCATGTTTATTGCAGTTGGTTTTGGTGAATTCAGTACAAAAACTGCCTTAGAACATACCAAGTGTCCTTGACATAACATATATGAATGTAAAATCAGCATAAAGTAACTGAGGCTAAAATCCAGATTGAACAGCTTTCACTTTTCATGTGATTCATCTTTTAGCTTTGGCAGTACGAAAGTATAGTAACTATTACTAGAAGTAATAATATCTGCGCAAATGTTTTAGTTACTAAAAAGCACAGCAGATGTGGTCGTAAAGGCAATGGATCTAGATGCTTGAGAAAAACACTATGAAAACAAAAATCCTTTCCTTGATTTTAGAGATGTATATAGTTTAAGAGGGTTCCACAATGATCAGTATTATTGATCTTTATCAATACTGATCTTTGTCAATATTAAGTTCATATTATTCAAGTCAGGATGAAGAAAGTTGCTGAAAACATCTGTAGATCCTAGCAACTAAGAGAAAGATAATTAGAGACAGAAAAGTCATGCAAAGTGAGATGGAACAATTTGTGAACTGGACCATTCAAAAAAACCCAGGCATCTAAAAATAAAGTTTTGAGATGAGGAGCCAATTCCTAACAAAGAGTGGTATTAGACACTGAGCCTTTTTTCAGCTTCGAAAAAAAGAGATTACTTAAGTACTGCATACATTTATCCTTAGAAGACAATATCAGCATGGAAAGTAAATCTAGTGGAGAAAGATACAACAAAAAGTACCTGAAAACAGACAATTCAGCTGAGAAATTGAATGAAGTCTCTTCATCTTGGCAGAAGATTTTTTTTTAACTGTTCCTGTGATAAATAAATCCTTAGAACAAAGTGCTCAAGAAAGCAGAGGATTTCCTGGTTCTAGAGGTCTTCAGATCACAACATGGCATTCTTCTGGAGCATACATTTTCCAGACAGTTAGAATAATCAGAAATGTTCTATTCAATATTATAAGTGATACATGGAGATCAGACTGAATGATGTA
This sequence comes from Rhea americana, assembly GCF_003343005.1. NCBI lineage: Eukaryota > Metazoa > Chordata > Aves > Rheiformes > Rheidae > Rhea > Rhea americana. Next base: position 23,939 of record NW_028186525.1, read on the forward strand.
GCTCTTCTCCTTAGCTTGAATATCTGTCACTAGCTAGTCTGAGAGATCTAGGGAAGGAGGAGGTGCTGGGATTTTTGTTGTTGCTGCTTTTTAAACAGTTTTTATTGATGGTCCCGAGGACATGGCTATAATTCAATGACTAAAGTACCCTTCATCCCAGCGCTCTCCTTTAACAAGTGTGGCCTACTTTCTTGTAGAATTATTAACAAATTATATAGTGTGATGTGACTAATAAACATGGAAATGTTTTTCTACTGTAATGACAGGTTTGCTGCAACAAACAAAAAATTTGATGTGCATTTTTTTTCACTTTTACAACTTTATTCTTACTACTAATCTTAGACAGGTCCTTTTTTGACTTGACATCCCAGAGTAACAGCATGATCTAGTTCAAGTAATAGGTGAATTGTCCTTTCACTCAGGAGAAATTGTTCAGCTATGGCTGAATCTATGTTTTCATTGGAAACCTTTTATGATTTCAGTGATATCCTCATACTACACGAGCAGGGTGTTCCTGGTATATATCCAATATTTTTGCAACACTACACTTCAGCAAGTAAAGGAAAAATCATGGGACAAGTTATGCAAAACAAAAACAAAGGGAAAGAAAAAAGAAGAAGAAGAAGAAGAGTTTTGCTCCTAGCAATGTTCATCCCTCTACTTTGGCTATCCTGTCAATGATTGTGCTTCTGCATACCTTCTGCCAGAAGTCTGCAGCATCAGCCTCGTCTGAAACTCTTCCATATCATGGAAAACAAGGCTCTTCATTTTGTGGAAAAAGGTATCAATGATCTGCTTGTTATAAACCATGTATCTCAGACATGGTCAAACTGAAATACAATATCAAAATAGATGTCCATAGATCTTTGACTGCAATAGAGCACAGAAGAACCTCAGCTGAAACACGAGAGCAAATGCCTAGCTAGTCTTTTGGAATAATTCAGTATCAGAACACAGAGATAAGAAAAAAATCACTTCTCTCATTTCAATTTTTATAGGAAAAATAAATAAATAAATAAATAAAAGACTAGATCCTGAACTCTATAATTGCTGAGCAAAATACAATGTTATACTATTCTCTAACATCTTTCCATTGTTTCAGAACTCAGCTCTCAGGCATTGGTGAAAATATCTCCCAGTCAGCCCCAACTACACTGCAAGAACTAGCCTTGCAACTCTCGTTTAGAAGGGAATTAGGAGCCTGAGTTATATCCCAAAATTTGCTACTGGAGCTCAGTGCTTTTTCTACCTACATCACCAATACAAGCTCTGAGTACAGATCTGGAACATAAAGGCTAACATCCTCAGAACATGCATTTCCTATATCCTAACAGCATTATGTCTGTCTCAATTAAATAGGAGACATCTTGGCAGAAGCTTCTGTCTTTCCACTACATCTATAGGGAGAAGGAAAAAATACTGTTTCTCAGGCCTGTGCATTTATGAGATTCTCTCTTATTTCTCAAGATCCAAACTCTCTTGAAAAAATGAAATATCTGTAGAGAAAAACTAAAGATAAAATATCTATGATAAGATAACATAAAATTTGAGTGAAGTATATACATATTCATGCACTGGATGTTTGCAAAGCAGCTATCTGCTGCTGAAGAAAAAAAATGTTATGTTTTCATTATGTCCAAGAATTCTTTGCTACGTTAATGTATTTTTTTTTAGTTATGGTGCAGGAATTCACAATTAGAAATTTATGTAGGATGTTGAATATTTTATTAATATAAACAACAGGTAGAAAGTTCTTACTTGTGGAAATGTGAAGTTGTCATATTGATCTTGTATCAATACGAGGGTAGGAAGTATCACAATCTGTCAAAAATTGTTTCTGTGATGTCACTGCAAAGAGAAAATTTTGTCTATATGTCTATTGCATTTTGAAAATATCAGGAAAGATATTTTTACTCAGTTTTTTATCTTTTGAAAGATAAAAAACTTTATATTCTGAAAGAGAGCAAAAAAACCTCTTGCTCTGTATCTGCAATACAAAGTATTCAAAATTACTTTATGTTTCCTATGCTTAGATTAGTTTTGTAAAGGATTATTTAGGCAAATTAGAATTTCCTCTTTTTCTACAAGGAGTGAATTAAAGAAATAAGTCATGTAAGTTCCTGTTTAGTATTTCCTTTCCTTGAGGACTGTAAATCCTGGATACATGCTAAACCTGTCTTGAGTTGTTCAACTTACTGATGATTTTAGCTTTTTCTCAGAGAAACACAGTATTTATTCATGTGAAACACAGTATTTATTCATGTAATATGACATGTCACAATATTATAATGATTATCCAGTTGCTTTATGTGTGGTCATAATACCATCTGGTATAAAGCTAGTCTTCTTTTTGCACGTGTACCATCTGGAACATCTAGCTATAGTCTAATTATTGTACAGATGAGATTTTCATTTTTTACAGAAACACCATTTCATTGTACCCTTAATTGATTGCTTAATTTAAAAAAGATGTAATGTAAAAATAAAGAAATATGGAAACAAAAACTTGGCATCTTAAATTAGTTTAAGCTATCATATTTTCCCATGTGCTTCTTCTAAGATTTTTTTTTAAAAGGGAAATCTACATGTATTTACAGCTACTGTGCTATTTATTTTAATAGAAACAAGTTATATAGGTGAGATGATATGACACATTTAGGTTAAAGTTGTTTAGAAGCTATTTATACACCAAAGATTCCTCATATTGAACTGAATTCAGTTCTCAGCTGTGCTGTACAGTTTAGAGTAATTAAATTCTTAATACCCAATGGTATTTCGTGACTACAAAATAACTTGATGCATTCAGCTGTTGTTGGCAAATGTATGTATGCATTTATGGATCAAATAATGGTATAATTTTGGTTCAGGGATTAAGGTTGATACCTATTGTTATGGTCCTACTCTCACAAATGTATTAATAGGTTTGTAAGCACAAAAGTCCAAAACATTCCTAAGGAGCTCCTCAGTTATTTGTATGTATTTGCTTAATCTAGAGCAACATATCTGACTTTGTATATTCATACGAAAAACATTTGGCTGGCCCAGGCCAACACTTTAGCAGGGTCTGCACTATCAACTAAGAATGCTTCACGGCATGTCTTCCAACTCTGCTATCCAGCTATAACTTTAGTGCACCTTGACCTCATGTCGACAGGAGATTAGGTTGCACGCCATTGCTCCATGCTTCAGACGTGAACACCAATAAGTTAGGGTAGAGCAGGAACTACCATATATTTCATTCATTTCCCAAACACAAATGCCTGGTGTGTCAGGACTGCAAGACACACTGTACATCATCCTTTTCCTGTAGCAGGGATGTAGCCACAGATATAGGATAGAAAAATGATTGCTGGGTGCATCAAAAGTCCCTGGCCTAGTGCAACCACAGCTATTCAGATTTTTATCTACAAAAACATTACTACCATGAGATACCTGAAGCAACACAGCTGAACTGTTTTTAACAATCTATTCTCCCCTGTATTTTTTTCTAAAGGATAGCACAAAAGATGAAAACTAATACACCTGAAGTATTTTGGGTTATGAAGTATAAGGGCATCAGTACAAATGTACTGAAACTCCCAATGCTTAGCATAGCTTCCAAGTCTTGAGTCTCTCTATGTACAAATTTTCACATGAAAAACATATAAACAGATGTGATTTGCATGGGATGCCAATATTAATTCCAATTTCATTGTGGTTGAAGGTTATTTTGATGATATAGATAAATGAAGTGTTCTATGAAACTGGAAAACAAAAATTCTACCTGGTTTCATAAAGTTCCATCATTAGAACACATTTGAATATTTCACAAAAGGCCTGTCTCAAAATAGGAAATAGTATGGCTTTAGATGAAGTATCTGGTCCAAATCAAGAAGGATTCAAATGAAGCTGATGAATTTCCAGGGCAGTCTAGAAGTTTTACCTCGTACTGGAACTTGCTTTTAAAAAAATTACTTAGAAAAAATTTAGTCTCTCCAGATCTAATATTTTTCTGTTTTTTAATGCTGAGCAAATGAAAACTAGACTGTGTTATATCAGAAATCTTTTATTCTGATCTCAATCCTACCTGAAGTAATCTTAGGAAGCCTTATTGGTGATAATTAATCACTTTCCCTTTAGGTTGGAATGTGAGGCATATGATTAATAAGTGATATAAAATGTATAGAAATGTTAATATCACTTAATAATATATCTCTGGTATACAATTGGCAAGGCCTATGTTCTAAGCCTAGTTCTCTTCCCCTAGACTTTGACGTATTTTGAAGGACATAAGCTTTCGGCGGCCATTAAGACAAATGCAAAAAATGTGTGATTGTCATTTACTTTCAGATGCCTAAATTACTGTCCTCTCAGAAATGTTTCTAAAAGTACAATTTACAAAGGACTTGTGACTGGCCTATAAGATGCTTGCATTAGAAGTATAGAGTCAAGCCTGGATTAGCCAAGTGAACTGTGTTTTCAACATATATATGTAAACATGAGATAATAGAAGGTTCACAGCTATTGTCTATACAAGTTATTGTATTTTGTACATACTACTACAGGAGAGGCTTCTGTGATTCTGGTTGATAGTATACAGTAATTAACAAGAAAGAAGAGAGAAGAGACACTCCTTAAAGAACAAAAACATTTAAACCATCTTTACAGTCACTTTCATTATAATAAACATTTCCATCCAAAAGGTAACTTGCAGATCGAGATAATCTTGTTACTTTAAGAATACCATCATGATTCTATCACAATGTTTAAAATATATTGCAGACTGAGTAGGATTTCTTGTTTGCTATTTGTTCTGTTTTAAACTTTGTATAAGATATTTTCCTTTGCATTTGCAACCTATGTTTTGTTCCTGTTACTTTAAAACAGGTACTAAATTTAGGTAGTAGCAGGACCCTGGATAAAATAAGAATGTAATACATTAGTAGAAGTGTATGAAACTATCTTTTAAACTCAGATGCTCAAATACACTATTAAATATGCTAGTGGCTATTACTTCCCCCAGTGTAATCCTGCTTGGTTTTAATTTGTTCTCTTCTGGCAAGAAATCAATATAATACAGAATTCCTTCAATTAGTTGTAATTTCAAAATAAGTGTCTTATCCTGTTAGATTTAAATTCATTATGAAGGTAGGAAAAAGCCTATGGAAATTTATTCTATAAAAATGATACAAAATTGCAAGATGTTCTTTATTTCTCAATTAATTAGATAAAATATTTTCTAATGTTTTCCTAGACTGAACTGTGAAAGTGATTCTAAAAAAATCTACAGCTTGTGTATTTCTTGTCTAAGACTCCAGCCCCTCGTTCTATATAGATAAACACAAGCTCTTCAGGCAATACTATAAATCTGTTATTGAACTTAAAATAACTATACATGAGTTAAGGAAAATTGTACAACTTTCAAATAAAACACAGATGAATGAACGCTTGCCTGAGTTTTATTATTCTTTTGTTTTTGTTTTTGTTTTCGTTTTTTTTAAGAAAACTTCTTCTGTATGGCCTTCGCTTCTAACTTTTTTATGACTTAGGATATAATGTAGCTATTAACTCCTAAAATTCTAAATTATTTCCTCCTTACACATTTCTAATACTCACTATGTCTACTTCCTTAATAATATACACTTGTCATTCTGAAAATTGAATTCAAATGGCTATTTATACCCAGCATTCACCTATTTATGAAGAAGACATTAAGCAATATTTTAATAATATAGAAGTAACCAAATAATCAGGGCTTCATCAAGTATTTGGAGAAGTAGTGAATGCAGTCTCCAAGTCATTAGTGATTATTTCCCATAACTGATCATGTTGGTGCTGTATCATAGACCAGTAGAGGGTAAAACATAAATCTCAAACTTTTAAAAGGAGGAGAAACAATACCAAAAGGTTATAGACTGTCAGCTTCATTTCAGTATCCAGAAAAATACTGGAACAAATTAAACAAGCCATTTATAAAACCCTGAAAGGATAACAAAGAGAGAAGAAACAAACTGTGTTAAAACATCTGAATTTACTTATTTGTCAGGCTAAGTGGGTGGGGACAGTCATAGACTGTTTTAAATGACACTTTCATTATGAAGCCATGGTCAAGCTGAAATTATTATGTGCTGTGTGCACAGCTACTGAAGAAAAAGCCCCCAAAAACTAGGCGAAACACCGGGCAGAGGGAATACTTTGGTAAGTCTTCTCAGTTTGACATCAAGTAGAGTTCTACAGAGGTCTGCCTGGGGCCTAGTTCTCATCAGTAGTTAATAATAAGACTTGATTCAAGGACAAGAGTAAGGTTTTCAGATGACGGATTATGCCATTTATGTGGCATGGAATTTTGAAAACAAGAGATCAAATCTCATTCTATGACCTATTAAATGTTCATTTCATGTAAGATACATGAGCTTGTTTTTCTACTGTCCTTACTACCCATGGTGCTTCAGCTTGTACATCTGTTGGGCATTGTACTTTAAAATGTAGACCAGCTAGAGGGAGTAGAGAGAAAGGGCACAGAAACAAGAAATTTAAAAAACATAATGCATTAAGAGAGGTTCAAAGATAGATATATTTATTCTTGAATCATATGACTACTGTCCTTGGGAATTGTAGGGATACACAAGGGAGGTATGAGGTGATTTAATGATTTTAGTCTTTTCAGTGAGCAACATATTGTTATAAAAAGAGTAAATAGTTTTTCCCCAACATCCAGGGAGGTTCAGTCAAGGAGTGATGAACTTAATTTGCCTCCAAGAGAATACAGATTAGCTGCAAAGACAGTGTTTCAACCATATAAGCATAGTAACTAGTTACCTAGCATGGGTGTAGAATCTCTGTCAATGAGCAACTCTTCAAAATGCTTTGACTCATATCTGAGTGGATGACAAAATCCAGGAGAAGTAAACATCAAATAAATGACATTAGTAAGAAGACTCAATGCATGAAAAATTATTCTATCTTAGGATAATGGAAGTAAAGTAGTAAGGCATATTTGAAACTGATCTTACTGCTAGAAAGAAATAAACAAACATTTTCACCCTTGAGTCTCATCAGGAGATAAGAAATTCCTTGATTTATTCTCAAGGAATTTTATCACTTCATAGGAAATGATAAAATGTACATATAGTGGCACATAAACTTACTGATAATTACAAAGAAAGAATATGTGTGTGACTAAATAGTCTCCTACACCCAAACCATGTAAATGCTAGAAAAATTCCTTTTCCTCACCATGAGAAGGATATAAATGCCATAACTAAAGGAGCTAAGAGAATCAAGAAGGATAAGAAATGTAACAGTGATAGAGCGAAGTTTAACATCTTAATCATTTCCCAACTTGAATTAGTCACTTTACAGAAATTATTTCAGTAAATGAAGCAAGAGTAGCACTATAACATTTTGAGATCTGCCTATCATACTCACTTTTTATGTGCTTTTGTCTCATAAAAAAAAGTCAAACAGACTTGTACCAGTGTCCTAAATTTTTAATCTTGAAGATGTGCTGTCCTGATAAATACAGCTAAAGCCTTGACCACTAGATGTTTAAAAAAAGAAAAGTGATGCAAGTCAAGAGTAGGTAATTGAGATCTTAGGCAAATTTTTGTCCAAACTAAAATTTCTATCTGCTTAAAAGTCTGCATTATTTCAGTGAAATAAAACTATGTCCTTTGCTGTTTACTCTGAACCAATTAAAAAAGGCACCAATATATAGATTCAGTGGCAGAATTAAAAACATTCGAACAAGAAATATGACACCTGCAAAATCCATAAGCACAATATAGTGAAGTAAATTCTTCATGAATGGAAGTCTTCAAATAAAGACCAGATTTTTCCCTCTAAGGAACACAGTGGGCATTCAAACACAACAGTTACCAATCTCAAAGCAAACATTTTCATGGAGGCATCACAGCAAGGACTGCAAAGGATTGCTTTCCAGCAGGCATCTGGTGCTACTTTGGATACTAGCACTTAGCTCACCTCATCTCCTCCACCCTTGCTAAAGGGCCTATATCACCATGGTGCCCCAGTGAGGGGGTGCAGCCCTGTGGGTCTGAGTGGGGTGGGCAGAGCCAGTGTGACATAATTTGGGATAGCAGGGAGCAGGACTGGAGATAGGAACAGCTAAAGGTTCTCCCACATATTAAGTAATTATTTCATACCTCCCTCTAAAGCTGAGTTGTCAGAGTACTTACTGACCCTAATTAATTCTTTCTTTTTTCATTTAAGAAACCATTTAAAAACATGCAAATACATAACTATAACTAAAAGCAGTTATTTCATAACTTTACAAAGGAATACACACAACAGTTGGCAAGCATTGTGTTCTCTGCATACTAGAATTCTCAGTAAAGACGATACTTATTCACCACCAACTGTTTGTAGTGCAATGACAATTGTGGACCAATTGACCAGGGATTATTACTTCCTCCCTACTTAAGGTGAAGTGTTTCCGTATTCTATGAATACTGCTGATGAAGAGTCATATGTGAAAAAACTGGAACTGTACTGTAATCAGATTGTTTGTGACATTTTTTCAAACATTTCCAAATTTGTTTGTTAATTCTGACCCACATACCATGCTACTATAACTCATTAAGAAATAGGCATCACATGTTATTGGGTATATATCCAAAGGAGATTAATCTAAAATAAAAATAAACCAATTTGTCCTTGTCTAACATGTCCAAGGAGAATGATGATCAAATTAAAATCACTACAATGGCCTTCCTCTTGTAAAAAATGTTGGAATACATCTTCTAGTGAAAAAAGAACTGTAGTGTCTTAAATATGGGGTGGCAAGTTGAAAATCTGCCCCTTCTGTCCATATAGTAACCCATTGATTTCAGTGTGATTATTTTTCATTTACATTATAATCATTGAAAGAATTTATCTGCCTATTCATACAAAAACAAGAAAATCAACCAAAAAAAAAATCCCAGGAATCATTGTAAAACAATGTATTAATTGAAAAACTGTCAAGCATTATTAAAAGAGACATTGAAAAGATGAATTCAAACTAATAAAGTTTGATCACAAGTATATTAAATACAATTTCACATTATTAGAATAAAATAAGCACACGGTCAAGTCATCACAAGCTGAGAAATTATGCCATATGTAGTGAAAATACTCTGCTTTATGTGATGTATTTTGTATAGAACTAGCTTATTAGAAAATACATTTAACAGATTGGCAGAATAAGTAAGATGTCTAGAGTATACCAATTCCACTGCAATTAGGAAGAGATCTTTTGTACTTCCTTTCTGATGTCTAAGTTTGCGGCTTAACAGTGCATTTCTAAAGAAAAAATGAGCTGTACAGAATGGTAATATGTAAACTATACTACTATAAAAAGCAACTCAGGTAAGAAGCATGTCTAACTGATTTGATATCAGTTTTCCTTACTTAGCAAATAAAGATAGATAATTATAACTTTTTAAAGAACCTGAATATAAATACACACTTAAAATTTACTTAGAATGAAATTCTCCATGCATGCCTCCCTTTTCTCTGCTGAGAAATACCTTACTTAGGAAGATTCAAAGTGTGCAGGGAAGGAAGAGCTTAGAAAACTTTTACGTTATCTGTAATGCTAAAAAAAAAAAAAAAAAAAAAAAAGAGGCAGAGACAATAATTGAATTTGTAAGCAATTCTGAGTAAAATCTTGTTTGAATCAGTAAAGCGCTATAAGGAATTATGTATCTGTTGGTATGATCCCCATACCTCATATAGATTTATTTTCATCTGTAACTTGCAGAAATATTTACTCTAATTCTACAGTTCGGTACACCATGGAGCTCAGTAGAAGCATGACACGGAGGCCACAGAACAAGGTCTGCTTGACATGTTCAGATTTGGTGCAAATCCGACTGATAGTTCTTGCCCAGCAACCCTGAAATGCAGAATACTGAGGAGGAAAAAACAGAAATGTCAGAGTGACTATGGGTTTACTCATCCAGTTCCTGTAGGGCTTATTGATTTGGTTTTAGCTGCATGCTGCTTAACCTAGCAGTAGTCAGTGATGGAAAAAAGTGAAAAAAAGTAAGCAAAAGTCACAATGAAAAGGAAAAGAAGCAGTGGGGAAATAGATGGTGACAAGGTAGGCACAAAGAGGCAGTGAGCTTTCCTATTTTTCTCAAGAAATGCTCACTTACTAAAAAAAAAAAAAAAAAAAAAAAAAGGAAAGGAAATACCATGCCATAACTGGCATGGAATTAGAAAATTTCCCTTAAGTGGCTAAATCTTTTATCTTTTGAGACAAGCAGTTGCAAATAATCAGTGCATTTCACTGTGGAACCAATACGCATCAATTGATTATGCCCTGGGGCATAACTATCCTCATTAACAGTGTAATTCTAACGTACAAATAATACTGTTCTATTTGTTAACAAAGTGGCTGGCTATGGCACATTTTAATTATATCTGTTTCAATCATTACTTTATTTAGACTGTCACATGTTTCGAAAGGGACCTTCTTTTGAAAACTGAAGCTCTTGCATTGACAATTCTAGTGAGGAAAAAGACTATAGCTTTGAAAATCCAGATTTGGTTACTCTCAGTGAATATAATCCTCCCAGAGCTATTCACAGAGTAGGATATTACTCAGATAAGCAAAATATATTGTACTAGACAATCAATCTGCAAACAGTAAAGTAACACTGTTTTACAAGCATTTCACTGAAGAACTACTCATAATCTTCTCTTTCTACACTGAAAACAAGTAACTCACACCAAAATTCCAAATCATTTGCCATCTTTCATTTGTTACACTTGCATTTGCTCTTGTGCTGTGCCTCATGTTTGGGGAAGGTCCCTCAAATACATGTCTCCAAAGCTACCTCCATTATTTTACTTCAAATCCTTACTGCTTCTGTGATGGTTTTGCAGCGACTAGCCATAGAACATTGCTTTCACTGCCAGTCATGCTGACTAATACTGTCTCACGGTTTCCAGATCTCATCTTACATAGTCACTGGAGTTTGTATGTACAGCTCTACGTTTGTACATTCTTCTTAGGTGACTAAGGACTCTTACAGGTTAGCGTGCATACAGAAGTTATCCATGCGGCAGAGTCAACAACCACTTTGCCAGAAAAAAAAAAAGATTCGAGTAAAAAGGTCAAGAACTGCACAGGAATCCTTAAAAATATCTAAAGCACAGGAGTTACTGCAAAGGAGTAAATTTCAACATAGGCTCTCAAACAACTATTCATTAACCAGTGGTCGATTACAGAGCTCTGGGGTCAAGTGATCTGTAAGTCTTCTGTTCTTACACCTTACAAGCTGAACTCAGATTCTTTTTTTTTTTTTTTTTTAATGAAATCATTTATTGTAGTTCCAGGGAAGCTGTGGGATCATTACTAAACAATGTGTTCCATGCTAGGAAAAAGATGGAAAATACCCTTCCTTGTGAAAAGGTTGCTGAACTAGACATATGGGTTGTATCTAAGACTTCAAAGGAAATTTTGGCCTCTCTGAATGTGATGGAATTTTATCATTTTTTAAAATGACATTTATTATAAAATATCATTGTCATTTTAACAAGATTTTATTTCCCATCACTGGTTTTCTTGTAAAGACCTTTCTAAACATCCATTCTTCAGCTGTAAAATAAGGATAATAATGAATTACTTTCTTTTGTGAGGTGTTTTTAAAATGATGATAAAAATCATCATAAGACTACATTCTCAAGAACACTGATTATACTTCTACAGGTCAAATATATAGCACCCAATTGCCAACACAGTCTTCTTCAACAGAAGATTGGTTCTATGCTAACTGTAAATTAAGAAATAAATTATATGATTATGCTGAAGTTTTATAGTTCTGCATTCATTTGCAGTAGTTAATGCTCAGCCATTTATCCTGCTGATGAAACAGATATTTAAAAGTCCTATTAAAATGAGAACTGAATCTGGCTAACACAAATAGGTAATCTTGAAGACATATTTGTTCCTATCGAGAAGTGATATTTTTATGGTCCATTCTCCAACTGACATTTTGGCAGGTGTCAGAATGATTGCAGTGAGCATCACGGAATTCCCATAGCCTAGATTCTCAGCAGATGTAAATCAGCAGTTCTAAAATACATTAGAGTTACAAGAAATAGTATCAGCTAAGAACCAGCTCTCAGGAACCTGCTATCCCTACTAAAATGCATTTAAAAACAACAGTGTGCACTTTTACTGCTTTAAAATCATGCCATATTGAGTCTTAAAAGTCATATGTCATGTCTCTGAATCAATGCAAAAAGAGAAGATTAGAATTAATGAAATTATTGCAAAGCACCTGCGAACTGTCTGTAATAATTTTTGTACCTTACTTATCCAACTTTTCCATAGATTCTTATTGTATTTGCTGTGTAGTCTATTTTCCTTTAGGAAAGAGTATATCTGTTGAGAGCTGGAGTGTGATTTTTGTTATCATAATACACTCTCCTTTTATCTGCTTTGTTGCTTTCATTTTGAGGATATGGTAGTTTTGTTTTGAATAGGCTGTTCTGAATCATGTATTCATAAGCTAGTCACAATTCCTGAAGAAGAGATTTGGCTTGCTGAGCAGTTGCCATTGGCTCAGAGGGTGTCCAGGAGTCCAAAACAAGTAAACATATGACAAGATGCCAGGACTGTTAAAACTACAGGGCCAATACAGAAGGTGAGGTCTCTGAAGGTTCAACTAGCCCATTTTTATTGGCATTCCAATGATTTCCAAGAATAAACTTGAACTTTATCATTGTTGAATGAAAGCAAGCAATTATTGTTTTCCTTTTCTACTTCAAACTAACAAATGACAATTTTACATCTTATTTCCAGACGGGAAATAACATCAGTCCAGGAAGAACAACATCTCACATAGTTTAACATCTTTTAAATAGCAGAAAACTCTGAGAAATTAAAAGCAAATGACAGATTACTGCAGTGGTTCGGAAGACAGAGAAGAAAAACGTGACACAAAGCAATAAAGCAATAATGTGATCTATACCTTGAGACATTTTAAAGAAAGTCCATTGTGAGCTGGTTTTATTTGCCTGTCAAGTAGCCAGTTTGTAAGTATTTGAAATTTGAAATCTGTTATTCCCTCTTGAGAAAGAATCTACCTAGAAATTTTGTGAGAAAAGAACTGATATTATGTTCTTATAATCAAGAAGAGTGGTAAGATTTCATCTCAGTAGCATTAGTTAAAGGTCTTCTACACTCTATCAATTTGGTCTGAAACTTCAAGACTAGGACTACATAGTACACCCAAGGCATTAAGCACTTCCATTTTTATGGGCACCACTTCTGTATCAGTAAGGGATGGTGGGGTAATGAATGAACATTTTGTTTTTAGTATCTAAGAAATTGTGCCAAGTTCCAAACAAAAATTGCCATTTGCTACTATATTTGAGGAAGAGTGCATATAATCCAGAGATACTTAGAGGCATCAGCAAACAAATTACATTAAAAAAAAAAATAATGAGGACAAAGCAATGAAGTTACCTTTTTATAGATGCCCTTTTTTATGTTTAATGAGTCATCTGTGTCTGCATGCCCAGCCGAAGTACCTCCAAGCCTGATGTTAATATAGTGAGATACCAAAAAAAACCCCATTGCATAGAGTGGCTACTTTAGGAAAGCTACCCTGTTGCATGTAAGCTACAAGCAGTAAATCATATGGGTAAGTCTCTCATCTCACTTCCCTCATCAACTTCCCTGAAGAAGCTGCAACAGGAACCTTGCTTAAGCTATTCCTAGCCAACGTTTTCTCGTGGTGAAAATACTAGAGTTCAGAAAATGCTAATCTGAACTCTTTCCCAGCCTTTCAATTCTTCATGACTCCTTTCTGTAAGTACAGCATCACAGATCAGGCGCATGGAAACATATAAACCCCCTCCCTTTCCAATGCAAGTTCGTGTATATTTTATCACACATCCCCTGGGGAAAACGGAATTCTTAACGAGCATTTGGTAGTAGTCAGGACACTGAATTACTTTTCCTTGTTAGATTTATTTAAGCCAAAGTTCTAGAATTTTCCTCCCTAATTAGCATGCTTCTGTTTAATTAAACTTTTGATTTCTATAGAGAGATGCTTGTATGAAATTCGTAATTAGAATGTTTTCACTACATTGTGAATTTTAGATACAGCCATTCTATCTTAGTGAATTCCATAGCTTTGGGAGAATGTAATATGAACAGATTTTAGATGGAGAATGCCACAGACGGTGAGAGAATAGAAAACTGCTTTGGTATGGTAGATATAGCTGCAAAACAAAGCCCACCATTGCAAAAGCCACCAGATAAATGCTATAAACCATGCATTACAGCTTTTCTGTTGATATTCTGAAAATAATTATGATTGTGAGCTGTCAGAAAGATTCACTGCACCAGTTATGTTCATCACCAACTGACAACTTACCTAGGCAAACCCTTTTAAAATCTGAGCATCCTACAACACTAATGAGCATTAAAGAAGAAAATATATAGCTCTCATGAGTCTGAGGCACAGCATCATAGCTTAACACTGCTATAAACAGTAAATCTTTACATATGCCTATTGGCAATGATGTTCCACAAATGTCAGCATAGACTCTTGTTTTCAAACTTCATCAGTAATGTTCCTCTCCATTACATTTATAATGTGCAACCTAAAATCAACTGTGTGAACTTAAAAAAGTATGTTTTGTGCAGGGACTAAGATTTCCTCTCAGGGTGGGAAGAAAAGGATCTCATATTACTTTCAAAAGCTGAGAGCCCCTTTTAAGATTTCTAGATGTCTCCTTGAAGACTATAGTACTACTTATTTGCCATGAAAGATTTTTCTTTTTTTTTGTTCGTTCTTTTTTTTCTTTTCTTTTCTTTTTTTTTTTTTTAAACACAGTGCTGGCCATGGAACAGTGCCACAGTCTCTATCATATTCTATGCTGCAATGTAGGCATTTGTCACAATGTCATATGCACCACAGGATCTCATTGAGGTGTCATGCCCTCAAAATCCATTCCTGCTGCCAAGAATGAGACACAATAAAACAGAAGTATATGCTACTAAAGAAATAAATTGTTTTGTTTTTCAGGAATGTTGAGAGCAGTAACTTCACTCGGAGGAGCACTCTCAGATTATTTTAGCACAGTTGTCACATGCACAGACAAACCCAGGGAAACACAGTTTTCAGGATCATTATTTGTATGGTATTCCAAAACAGTTTGTCTTGACCTAATAATTCCACAAATACATCATACTTGGAAGTCCCAGGTATGCATACAGGCCATTACAAAATGGAAGCCTAAATAAATGTAGTAGTCAACCATATGATACTGTATTTGAAATATCGTTTCATTAAAATGAGATAAATCAGTGAACAGCACATTGTGAAGTATAGATCTCTCATAACATGCTGGAGGAAGACTATGAAAACTATTTAAAATGGGAGAGGGGGAAAAACATTTCAGACTATATCCTGTAACAAGAAAGTGGACTGCATTGTAGAGTCAGAGGGAGGTGCCTGATGACAGATACATAAGCTGTGTACTCAGAAGCGTATCTTTTTGCAGTGTCTCTGCCCATGCTCTTAGGGACACTTCCATGGGGGTCTGCACTGTCCAAAGTGAGGTCCAGGTGAAACGCAGGTAGAAAAACCTTGAAGTGGTAGAAAAGCCTTCTAGCCATATGCACCTAGGAGCACCCTGAGTTTCTAAACACAAATCCACAATGATTTGTGGGCATGGTCTGTCCAACAGACACTATCCTACAACCACAAAGTCAAGTTCCTGTGACCTCAATTACTGACATATAGCAGTCAATGAGAGTCAAAGGATAACTATGACCAGTGAGTAAGAAATATAGTGGCAGTATAACTCCTGCCTCAGGACTTATACATTTGAAAAGGCTCTTGGCAAGACTTTCCTTACAAAAAGACACCTTTGATTGTTTGGTAAAGGAGAGAAATAGGAAGAAGAAAAATCAGTAGCCATGAAGGAGTGGAAGAGAATCCAGGCCTCCAGTTTAAGAGATGGAGGAATAGAGAAAAATGCAATGAAATATCCAGCATACCCACACAGCCTTAGGTTTCCCATCAACACATGCACATCTTCTGCACTAAAAGGTGTGAAATAGCTATGACTAAAGCACTAGTTTTGTCAGCAGTGAGATAAATGACCTTCAGGACACAATAGCTTCCTGGCTGGTAGTCTTTGGTAAGTGAGCCAAATTCTTAGTCTTTCCCTTAGCCCATGTGGCAGCCAGGTTTTCTCTGCCTGACAATAGATCACAAGCAGCAATATGGTCTCTCCTAATCCTGCTACTCCTGAAGGGAGAATGCCTTCCTTTCCTTGTGACTTCCTTCAAGAAAATCTTTCTTGATTACTTTCTTCAATAATTCTTTTGGGAAGAGAGGTAGGCAAAGAACAGTCAGGACCTGGCTGAGAGTCTTAGGAAATACCTTAGAAGCACTGGCTACACAAAAAGGCAGGAACTGATCTAGAAATCACCACAGATCAAAATTTCATGTTAGTACTCTCCACCGTTTTTCACTTATAGATGTGGCATGCTGTGATAGTAATGCATAGCGTTTGGTGCCCATGTTTAGGAACTGATCCACACAGACAAACCAAGTTGCTAGTAACTACGTAAGAGCTGAGCTGAATATGCTAAATTGGGTAAGCACGACCAGCTCTGCAACAAATAATAGCTTTCTGCACTGTTATCTGCACAAGGATAGGAATTAGAGTATCTTGTTGCTTTTTGTCACTCCTTTACTAAAAGAACAGGCAAGAGGAGACATGACACTTCCATCATTTATAGGAATGCTCGACTCCGTAGGGACTCTGTGACTCTAAGGAGACATCATGCAAGCCACAAAAAACATCACAGAGAGCAAAAATAAGCAAGGTAACATTTCCTTTTTTAAAACTCTCTGCCCCTCCCCCCCCCAACACATACTCAAATCAAACTACTCAAGCTCCTCCATCAGGTAAAGTCTGCCCCATAACTTGAGGGCAATGGCAAAAACAGCAGCAGCTCAAGTCAGCAGGAATATTGTAAGATCTGCACTTATGGTTAGCCTTTCCCAGGCTAAGCATATGAGATGCTTCCATCTCATTTCCCCAAGCACAGTGCAGACTTCCTCATGGTGGTTTCACTAACATCACAGAAGGAACGGCGCAGCAATAGGAATGGAGAGCATGTAGTGTCTGCCACAAGTCTCCACAATAACAGCTGGAATGGACTTGTCAATCCTGAACTTCTGCAACACACATCTGTAGGAGTTTGGCAAGATAATATTCCATGGAACAACATGGGAAACTGGTCTGCTGTCAGCTGAAAGCCAGTGCTAGCTTCTATTACAAGGCTATGAAGATCTCTTCTGGTATTTCATGTCTTGAAACTAGTCAACCACTTATTTTCCCAAGGCTAGTGAAGAATGTGGCCTCAGTAATGCCTTCATTATATTCTCATGAGGAGGACCCAGAACCATTGGGACATAATGGATACAAGTTGAACAGCAACAATCTTCAGCAGTAGAGCCACGTCCTCAGACAGTGCAGGCAGCTGGCCTTCAATGGAATATAAGGATGTGACCTATACCCCAGAGGACCAACTTTGTCTCTAGAAATTATCTTGAAGTACTTTAAATTTATCCTAGGCACATTATAAGCACATGGGTAGTTACACTGTAAAATGGACGACAAACAAATCTGTTGGTTAGCTTCATCATATACTTATATCTGAAATGCAGTGAAGGAGTACAGAATACAAATTAGATTTCCTTTCATAAGTTTAACATTTTCTGGGCTCTAATTTAATTAAATGCCTTCCAGTTGTTCTCCTGTTAAAAAAGCTTGCATTTTATGCTGTTGACTCCATTCATTCATGTGAATTGGAAGAATAAAAGAAAGTCTAAATTCTGCTTCCAGGCAGATTGAAGTCCAATGCTGCTCCGTATTCCCCTTTCTA